>NC_133769.1:255241768-255431228 GCF_003597395.2 Chelonoidis abingdonii
CTTTGTTTTCTTCTTATTTATGTGGCTGTAGAACCTTTTACTATTGGTTTTGATTCCCTTCGCAAGGTCCAGTTCTACGCGGCTTTTAGCCTTCCTCACTTTATCCCTACATGTTCTGTTTCTTCTTTCTTTCAAAAATGGTCCAAAAAAGCATAGATACCATCCATTCATTGTCCATATTCTCCTATATCCCTTCCCAATCATAGTCCAATTATAATCAACATCATTCCAGCTGCTAAAATCATCAAAACAAAGACACACCTTTTTTAAAAATGTAGGCAACAACTTTATACTTGGTACTATTGGTTCTAGAAGATACAGCAATATCTCCTCCAGCAACACTTCTAGAGGAGAGAGTGGAGATAAACTGAGAGCAGTAAGACCTGGCCTAGGCTTAAAACTTAGATCAACATAAATATGTTACTCAGGGATTTGAAAAATCCACACTGCTGAGCACTGTAGTTATGCCCATCTAACCCCTGGTGTAGATGCAACTAGGTCAACAGAAGGATGCTTCTGTCTCTTGGGATTCCCTCTGAGACCTCTCCACTCAGCTCTAGGCTTTTATTTTATTCAAAGAGAATTTTGTAATGTGGCATTACACAACCGTGGGTTTGGATCTGGTGGCTCCAATTTCAAATTAAACAGAGTGAAAGTCACCTCTACTACTTGCTTCAAATTTAGAGTCTCTAGGGACACATAAAGACCAAGAGTAGTGACCACACACACATTCACAAGTACAAGTTCAAGTCTGTTTTGCAAGTTTTATAAAAGTTATGATTATCCCAGCATATAGAAATTCTATACAGATCTATGCACAAGTTATAAATATGGTTATACTCACATCCTCCTAGATAGTGTTAGGGTCTGATGGATCTCTCATGGATTGATCATCACAGGGATGGTTCCTGCTGAACCTTCCCATAGGGAGCTCAATTTTCCTAATCTGGGTACCCTCTTTTTTTTTAAATAACATGATTCTTGCTATACTTCAATAGCATTTGTGCACATAGTGCACCCTGCAGTTAGGGCATTTGTTAGAAAAATGTGACTACTGGGTATATTGTAACAAAAATTTACTCAACTTTTTACAATATCACCCATAATTTTTTGGCCTATGGTCATTCCTTGGTCACTTACTTACTTGGTCATTTCCTAAGCAGATAGCCTAGTATGTCTAAGCTAAAATCTTACAGGCCTCAGCCTGTAGGCCTTGCATTTCAACCCTACTTACTTAGACACCTAATACATAATTATTCCTTCTAACTACTAATCAGTCTTATACTTCTATAATCCTACAATTTAACCTTATTTAGCTACAAAGATTATATGACATAACATGTTAGCTAATTATAACATCACACAATAAATGAACAATAAACTAAAATCATTGGCTACATAGCTCATCCAGAACACATCATCTAGTTCTGAGAGAACACTTCATCCAGTATTCTGAGATCCAAAAAAACCTCAGTTTAACTCCAGCTCCTCACTCAGCTTTCTTTATTAGGCATGTCACAGCTCTTTGCCTGTGCTGGCTGGGCACAGATGCAGGCAGTTTATGGACAGGGTGATACCACAATTTTCTCCCAATGAAAGTACTTATACACCTTAATCAACTCACCCCTGGATCTACTTTTTGATAAACTAAGCAGATTGAACTCCTGAAGTCTCATTGTTGGACATCTTTTCCAGATTTTGAATCACTTTTGTGGCTCTTCTCTGCATCCTCTGCAGGTTCTAAATACCCTTTTAAAAATGTGGACATCAGAACTGATACTGGAAGACTGCATCCAATGTCTCCATATAGAGGTAAAAATCCCCTTCCTCCCCTACTCACTTCTCTCCCATTTAGACAGCCGAGGAGCACCTTTAGCCCTTCTTGCCACAGCATCGCACTGGGAGTCCATTTTCAGGTGCTTGTCCACTAGGATCTCTAAATCCTTTTCTGAGTTCTGCTTTCCAGCATACAGTCCCCTATTCTGTAGGCATGGCCTGCATTTCTTGTTCCTAGTTGGATAACTTTGCATTTGGCTGTATTAAAACACATTTGTTTGAATGGTCACAGCTTACCAGCCCTGTAGGACTGCCCTGTCCCATTCCTTACTTACCAATTGTGTAATTTGTAAATTTTATCAGCAATGATTTTATATTTCCAGATCATGATACAAATGTTGAATAGCTGATCCCTTGAATGGAAATGATCCATCTAGAACCCCAGTGGACTCACCCATGATTAATCCCCATTGATGACTACTTTTTGAGATCTGTCAGTTAAACAGTTCTTAATCCATTTTACATGTGCTTTGTTATTGTAAAAATGTTAATTTTTAATCAGATTGCCATTCAGGACTACCTCAAACACATTACAAAAATCTAAGTATATTACATGTATGCAGTTAACACTTTTAGCACCCCAACATATTATCTCCTCAAAAAAACAAAATCAGGCTTGTTTGACAAGGCTTATTTTCCATGAAACCATGTGGATCAGCATTAAATATATTCCTATCCTTTAATTCTTAATTGATTGAATCATTTATTTGCCCAGGATTGATGTCAGGCTAAATAGCTTGAGTTACCCACTTGCACTGTTTGAATATTAGCACTCTCTCCCTGGAATTTCCCCAGTATTTCAATATGTATTAAAAAATAACATCAGGCCAGAGATCTCCTCAGCCAATTCTTTTAGGACACTGAAAGTCCCTTAAGTAGATTTATTGTGTCCTGATTAAGCAAATATCTCTGGAGAACAAAGTGACTTGTATGGGAAAGAAATTTGACTTATTCTGTATAATAATCAAACTCATAAATGTCATTGTATTCAAATGCCAAACTGGTGTGTAATAGATAGCAAGAGAAAGCTTCTTTGATGTGCTTGCCATTTTGTGAACACCCCATGTAAGAACATGCACCACTTGTTGAATGTATAATTAATTAGCAAGTTCTTAGCATTCTTATCACCCTGGTAATTGTGATTGGTTATCTATTTTCTCATGTCAACCTGCCCACAGAAGCAGCTTAATTGATAATTAGCATCTCATTTCACTAGAAAAGTACAAATACATGTAATAGTCAGAAATGCAGCATTTTGGACATTTCCAGAAATTCTTCTAGCATTGTCCCATTAAAAGCAATAACTACATCCCACATAACAGACTTTAAAAATAGTTCAGATTTCTTTGTAAGCCGGGCTTTCACCACTGATGCCATGTTCATCAGAAGAGCACCTGCTGGAGGACAGTTCTCCTTAATACTGGGGCAACAGCAATATTGCACCCCTCTAAATCAGGTATATATGATGTGGTGGAAACTGCAGAGAGTTTAGGGCAAAAGGGAACAGCATCCCTAATAAGTCTTGCTAGTTTTTTCTTTCATGAATTTCCCTTTTAAAAAAAAAGGAGTCACAGCGCATCATTGAACTTCAGTCGTCTCTCAAAATCAAGTTTCTCTCTGACTAGCCTGGGTCAGATCTTACTGAGAAATGGAAGTGCCATTTTCATTTTTTAATTTCTTAGGAGGAGGATGATGAAGCTGGCATACCAGGAGCCAGCTTTTGCCAAGGATTTAGGCTTTCGTTGAGCGCTGACAGATTCATTGGTGGAAACCAGTCTGTTTCATGTGGGTGTTTATGAAATGCTTGTAAACTGCAAATGCATTAATCTCACTTGTAATATCTTTATCACTTGCTATCAGGTAACATTTAAGTTTTTGCTTTATAACTGTAAAAAAGTTTTACTCTGAAACTATGAACCGAGTCAGGAGGGATTGTCTATTTCTCATTAAGAAGGCCTACCAAAACTTGTGACATCACAGTACAGAGACTCTGTTAATTGCCCCTTAACAACCACAAAGAAGCCATGTGCAAAAGGGCTCACCCTATCAGTATGAATTCTGGACGAATGAAATAGCTGACGTGCACATTTTTCATCTTTCTTTTGCTATTCGTGCTCACAGGTCGGAGCTATGAAACAGAAGCAGAGATCCCAGGGTCAATTTGGGTTATCCCTAGAAGACATTGAGAGTTGACAGATTACTACAACTGTCACCTTTTAAAACCATAGACTGTAACTCATTTGTGTGAGTTTGCTTGCTTTAACCTTGTAAAACTCTTATTTCTTTTTCCTAGTTAATAAATCTTTAGTTAGTTTATTACAGGGTAGGCTACAAGTGTTGTTGTCTTTGAGAGATCTAAGGTACTAATTGACTTGGGGTAAGTGACTGGTCTCTTGGGGCTAGAGACAACCTGAATATTTTATGATCTTTGGTATAAATGATCATTTATCACTAAACCCAGCTTGCGTAGGTGGCAAGATAGACTGGAATGCCCAAGGGGACTCCCTGTGACTCCATGGTAAGACTGTTGTAATACTTCAGGAGTTCACATTTGTTACTAGGGTGGTGAAATCTAATTACAGAACATACCACCAGTTTGGGGTCTCTGCCCTGCTTCTTGACAGTCTGCCCTGAGGTTGGCACTCATGGTCATGAGCCACTCCAGACACTGACAGGTGCTATTAGGAAAAAAATATTTAGATTACTGCTTTAGAACTTTGTTTCCGCTCTTTGATTTAGCGATATTAAGCACTCTGAGCTGTTTTGGAGTTTGAGCATTTTAATACAGCCGCCCTTCCTTTCTTGGACAGTGATGTGCAAAACTCCACAGTTTGGTTTTGTAGACTCTGAATTTTGTGTTTAACCAAGTCCATGTGGCTAAATCAAAACTCCAAACAGAGTGAATCCACTCACCTCTGTTGTACTGCCTGGGGTCTTTGCAACATTTTGCAAAATTTTTGAGGTTGGGTTTGATCCAGAAGATGGCTGAAATT
This sequence comes from Chelonoidis abingdonii, assembly GCF_003597395.2. Taxonomy (NCBI): domain Eukaryota; kingdom Metazoa; phylum Chordata; order Testudines; family Testudinidae; genus Chelonoidis; species Chelonoidis abingdonii. The sequence goes on from NC_133769.1 coordinate 255,246,598, forward strand.
TTTTATTTCAGAAGGTGGAGAAAGCTACTAGGGGAGAGGCTATTCTAGATTTGATTTTGACAAATAAGGAGGAACTGGTTAAGAATTTGAAAGTGGAAGGCAGCTTAAGTGAAAGTGATCATGAAATGATAGAATTTGTGATTCTAAGGAATGGTAGGAGGGAGACCAGCACAATAAAGACAATGGATTTCAAGAAGGCAGACTTTAGCTAACTCAGGGAGTTGGTAGGTAAGAACCTAGGGGAAGCAAGTCTAAGGGGAAAAAAATCAAAGACAGTTGGCAGTTTTTCAAAGACACATTACTAAGGGCACAAGAGCAAACTATCCCACTACGTAGGAAAGATAGAAAGTATGGCAAGAGACCACCCTGGCTTAACCAGGAGATCTTCAATGATCTAAAAATAAGAGTCCTACAAAAAGTGGAAACAAGGTCAAATTACAAAGAATGAATATTAACAAATAATGCAAGTATCTAGCAACAAAATTAGAAAGGCCAAGGCACAAAACGTGATCAAATTAGCTAGAAACACAAAGGGTAACAAGAAAACATTCTACAAATACATTAGAAGCAAGAGGAAGACCAAGGACAGGGTAGACCGTTTATTCAATGGGAGAGGGGGGAATAATAGCAGAAAATGTGGAAATGGCAGAGGTGCTTGATGACTACTTTGTTTCAGTTTTCACCAAGAAGGTTGGTGGCGATGGGACATCTAAAATAGTGAATACCAGTGAAAATGAGGTAAGATCAGAAGAGGCTAAAATAGGGAAAAAACAAATCAAAAACTACTTAGACAAGTTAGATGTCTTCAAATCACGAGGGCCTAATGGAAATTTATCCTAGAATACTCAAAGAGTTCACTGAGGAGATATCTGATCCATTAGCAATTATCTTTGCAAAGTCAGGGATGATGGGCGAGATTCCAGAAGAGTGGAAAAGGGCAAATATAGTGCCCATCTATAAAAAAGGAAATAAGGACAACCCAGGGAACTGCAGAGAAGTCAGCTTAATTTATGTACCCAGAAAGATAATGGAGCAAATAATTATGCAATCAATTTGCAAACACCTAAAAAAAAAAAAACTTGATACATAAGAGTCAGCATGGATTTGTCAAGAACAAATCATGTCAAACCAATCTGATAGCTTTCTTTCACAGAGTAACAAGCCTTGTGGATGAGGGGGAAGGGGTAGACATGGTATATCTTGACTTTATTAAAGCTTTTGATACTGTCTTGCATGACCTTCTCATAAACTAGAGAAATGCAACCTAGATGGAGCTACTATAAGGTGGGTGCAAAACTGATTAGAAAACAGTTCCCAGAGAGTAGTTCCCAGTGGTTCACAATCATGCTGGAAGGACATAACAAGTGGGGTCCCGCAGGGATCAGATCTGGGTCTGGTTCTGTTCAATATCTTCATCAATGATTTAGATAATGGCAGATAGTACACTTATAAATTTGTGGCTGGTACCACACTGGGAGGGGTTGCAAGTGCTTTGAAGGATAGGATTAAAATTCAAAATGATCTGGACAAACTGGAGAAATGGTCTGAAGTAAATAGGATGAAATTCAATCAGGACAAATGCGAAGTACTCCACTTAGGAAGGCACAATCAGTTGCACACATACAAAATGGGAAAGGACTGCCTAGGAAGGAGTACTGCAGAAAGGGATCTGGGGGTCTTAGTGGATCACAAGCTAAATATGAGTCAACAGTGTAACGCTGTTCACAAAAAAAGCAAACATCCTTCTTGGATGTATTAGCAGAAGTGTTATAAGCAAGACACTTATAAGCAAGTAATTCTTCTGCTCTACTCCACGCTGATTAGGCCTCTCAGCTGGAGCATTGTGACCAGTTCTGAGTGCCACATTTCAGGAAAGATGTGGACAAATTGGAGAAAGTCCAAAGAAGAGCAACAAAAATGATTAAAGGTCTAGAAAGCATGACCAATGAGGGAAGATTGAAAAAACTGGGTTTGTTTAGTCTGGAAAAGAGAAGACGGAGTGGGGACATAACAGATTAAATACATAAAAGGTTGTTACAAGAAGGAGGGAGAAAAATTGTTTTTCTTAACCTCTGAGGATAGGACAAGAAGCAATGGGCTTAAATTGCAGCAAGGGCAGTTTAGGTTGGACATTTGGAAAAACTTGCTAACTGTCAGGGTGGTTAAGCACTGAAATTAATTGCTTAGGGAGGTTGAGGAATCTCCATCATTGGAGATTTTTAAGAGCAGATTAGCCAAACACCTGTCACGGATGGTCTGGGTAATAGTTAGTCCTGGCTTGAGTGCAGGGGACTGGACTAGATGACTTCTTGAGGTCCCTTCCCACCTTATGATTCTATGAGTGATCAGATGTCTCAAAATTCTATAATAAAACCAAACTGAAAGTGCAAAATCATCTCAAATCTGTGCCTGTCCAGAAGCAGCAAAATCTTTCTTGGGAGATGACCTTGAATCAGAACCGTGGAGTTCGATCCTTCCTCAGAATTCTGAGTGTGTCTGGATACAGAGCTAAACATTGTGACTTCAGCCTACTTTTGTATGGTGTCTAAACAGTCTAGCACTGTGGAAAAAGTTTGGGTCAGGTTCTGGTCCCAGATGTGAGATTCGTGGGTTGACCCACTTCTGTTTCTGAGCTTCTAAGTAGGCTTCGGGAGTGGTGACCAAAACCTAGATAAAATTTGACTTTTTGTTGTATCTATTAGCAGTGATGGGCTAAATCTGGTACCAATTATCTGAGCTCCCTGTACTGCGTTAGGCGTGGAGGTAGGGGGTGGAGGTAGAGTTTGTATAAGAAGGCTAGATAAACAGGACATAGGTCTGAATACTTCTGACCTTAGATTTGCAAGACAAAACTCTGTGGATGTAGATATATCAGTAAAGGTGCCTTATATTTGTATATTGTGATAGACTCAGGCCAGCTGAGAACAGCATAGTAGTAGAAGGGAGATATACTGGCCACTGGATAAGCAATTTTCTGTTCCCTGAGTGACCAGAGCAGGGGCTGCTCCAGGCTAATGAGAACACCTGACTCCAATTAACCTGCTAAGAATCAGGTGAGGCTGTTAAGCACCTGTCTCTAATTAGGTCCCTCTGATGCTATAAAAGGGCTCACACTAGTCAGGCCAGGGTAAGCTAGGGAGCCAGAGGAGCTGAGAGTGAGAGGATGTGCTGCTGGAGGACTGAGGAGTACAAGCATTATCAGACATAGGAGGAGCTGACCTGGACTGTGGGTTCCACCAGAGGTGAAGATCTCTGAGGTGAGCAAATCCTCCAATAAGCACAGGACCTACCAAGGTAGAGGAGGAACTTTGTCACTATTTATTCCTTTGTGCACAGGAATAGCTATACCAGAGACACATTTATTCTACACTGCTGAGTAGTATATTCCAGTATAGTTAAAGCAGTACAATTTTCTAGTGTAGATGAGGCCTTAAAACAGAAAACTTTTGAAACAGTAGGAGTAAAATGACCTGTAGTCCTTCTCCCTTCAGTTACTAATCCATTCTTTCACTGCCCTGCTCCCCCTCTCTGCAATTCTTGAAAACCATGTTCATATCAAAAGATCATGATGTCTTAATTATTTCTGAACCTGATAACAGTTAAGAAGCCTTGCAGAAGACAGCATTGTCTCTAAAACTTTGTAAACAAACACCTACAAAATTAAGACTCGGTGACTACAACCACAGCAGCAATAGTTACTTGCTAACTCTTGGCATACTAGTAGGAAGATGAAGGGTGTTACATACATAGGCAGAAAACAATTTACATGAACTCAACAGGCAAGGTGATTGATTCTGGTGAAATAAATACACCCAATTTCATGCATTTGTTCATTATCTGGTGTTAAATTGGTGGCTGTTTGTTGCCACACTCTTATTTTCTGTGCCAAAGGCCACAGGTGCATCATTTAGCGTAGACCTCATCAGTGTATCAAACAGATTAAAGGATTAATGAAAGAGAAAAGGAGAAACAGATCTGCCATCTTGTGTACAATCTGGCTACTGCAATTTCTTTTCTAAAATTAATTGCATTTGTTCTACATAGCAAAATAGAACGTATTAATATTTGCATATGTTAACTCAGTTCCCATGAGCAACGAGGGTGAAAAATTAATGATATTCATAGTTTAAGTGTGTGGGAAATGCTCTTCTGTTAAAAGTACAATTCATTAATAAATATACGTGTAGGAGAACTAGATTAATACATCTGAGGGGGAAACTGACAAAAATAAGTACTCCTCAGCTGGACCAAGATAAAAATTAGTAATACAAAAAAATTACCTAAGGGGAAGAAATCTATTTCCTGTACAGATAACATAACCAGCCCTGCAAAATTCTACTCACCTAGAGAAAATACATATTTTTTGGTGAATGAGTAAAATATTGACAGTATATTTTTCCTTACAATCATTATATTAGTAAAGAACATGTTTAGGCACAAAACCCATGAATATTTTGCAAGCCTTCTTTAAACCACGAAGAACAGTGGGAAGGTCAGTCTTTCTATGAACTTCCTTCTCCTCGTCCCATCCAGCTGTCCTGCAGGTTCAAAACAATACATGTACCTGTAAAATCTCCGATCTGTTTCTCTCACTTCCTCTTTCCCAAATCCCTCACAGTGGGGAAACAGGCCTTCAAAAAGGAGAAGCCCTAGGAAAACTAATCTGGACATCAGTCAAACTAGATCAGAGTCTTGAAGAAAAATGTTCCTCCAGAACAGAGACTAGGTAGAACATAGCCTGGTTTGTCATGTCAGGCCAGGAATTGCACTTCTTCAGCTACCTAAACAGATTAGGCCAAGATGCCATGTGCATACATAAAATCCAGCTTGTTGTTAGCTTGCTAAGACATTTAGAAGCCCCCAATCAGAAAAGGAGGGGAAATAAGCTGAGATGCAGTGTTTGTTATGGACTGGCTTTCTGGGAGTGGATGATTTTTGTTAATAGACCACTGAACCACACCCTGCCATTTCAATGTTAGATTATCAGTTAGGTTTCAAACTTTGACCTCAGTAAAAGATGTGATTTCACATCTCCAGTGTCAGCATTGCTCAAGTAACAACATCTGATTGTATCTTTTCGCTCTGCTTCCTTCTAAAAAGTTTCCAAAAGCAGAAAACAATTGCAAACTAGAACTAGTATTGTTCTTCTACAATATCTGCTCAATTGACTTTCCCAGTTAGTCCAGTGGGCCTCTCATCCCATAGGCATGATCTTGTGCAGCGTGGGTCAAACTCACCTTTAGTGGAGTTACATCAGCGATTAATTGGGCTCAGTATTCTGTAGCTTGGTAGCCACAGAATCAAAAATAAAATCAAAATAAGTAAAGCACATAAATGAGTCAAATTGCTCTTTTGGTTTACACTTTTATGTGGGAGGTTTATGGAGTCAAGCATCAAGAGATCAATTCTTTCTCCTATTTTGGTCTGTTTTTGGGGTCTCTGGAATTTTGTTAATTTGGTTTTGTTGTTGATCTATTCAGCCGATTTCCATAATGTGGCTTGCAGTTCTCAAGAGCTGGATGAGTAGTGTGTTGGAGGGAAAACTATTCAAACACTTTTTGGAGTTACAAATATTCTTGAGTCAGATGCGTTGTCTGGGCAGGCATTAATTTGATCTCTTTTGTTGCAGAGCCCTGGGCAGTCTGAGAGAGGGGCAGGATCCAGAGTTTGCTGTTACACAGATAGTTCACATATAATAAAAGGGATGAATTCATTGAATAAATGGTTTGCAACAAATAAGCATTTGAATATTTTGGTGTTATGGTCACTGGTAATTCCTCTTCTCTAAACCTGATGAATGAAGCCCGATTACCTAGTATTTTCCTTTTTTTATTTTTCTTCAATGTTTCCAAGGCCAAAACTTGTCTGTTTCCATTTAGAGACAGCTAATATGCAGAATGGGATATTTGGTGACTTTTAAGCCATGTATTTAAGCCCTGTATCAGAAATCCAAAATGAGAAACAAGCAGGTTTAATAAATGGAGCTAGTTAGTTGTGAACCCACCAGTAACACATGATAGTTACAGTGAACGCACTTCTCTTCATCTGTAGATTCCACTTTAGCCCTCAGTTCAGGAATGCATCCTGTCTGAGAGATAATTTAAGGGATGGGGGAGGGATAGCTCAGTAGTTTGTGCATTGGCCTGCTAAACCCCCAGTTGTGAGTTCAATCCTTGAGGGGGCCATTTAGGGATCTGGGGCAAAATCTCTCTGGGGATTGGTCCTGTTTTGAGCAGGGGGTTGGACTATATGACCTCCTGAGGTCCTTTCCAATCCTGATATTCTATGTGCTTAAATCCCATTGAAGCATTTGCTTAATTTTAAGTATGTGTTTAAGTACTTTCCTGAATAAGGGCCTTAGACTATAAATTCTTCAAGGCAGGGATTATCTTTGTCCCTGTACAGTACTGAGCAGCCTTTCAGCACTAAATAATGTTCATTCTGTACAGTACCAGCTTATGTTGCCAGAACATAAGCCTTTTAGGAAAGGAACATGTCATTTTTTGGAATACCTTTCCTCGGCCTGATACTGAATGGAACTGAAACTGCCCATTGACTTCAGTTGGAGTAATATTGTTCATCCAGTCTCAGACCTCCAGCATTCAGCAGAAGAGATACCTACTCTATGTTCCTATCTAAAAAATAAAATATTAATTAATGGTACCCATTTTCTGAGCCATCTCTTCCTGGAACTACCTTATCTTTGTGCATTCTTGCCAAATATGCATAAAATCTTCTCCTTTCCCTTCAACATTAGCCAACAATGCTTAATCCACTTAATCTACTCAATCCACAACCATCTTTGTGCTTTCTTCTGTGCCAACCCATGTTAATAGAAAGCTCCCCATGAACTAGTGTGTGAAGGTACTGTTCTGTCCTCCTCCAAATCTCTTCATCAGATTCACTTGCATTGTGGTGACAATGAGAAAAATGGTCCAAGCAAAACCCTAGATTGGAACACCCTTTAATTCTGGTGGGTTGGAAATTAGATGTTTGCTCGCCTGCATTCTTAGTCAGCTATCAATAGCAGTTCATTTTAAGCAAATTATTTGAACTCAGTGAGAGTTCAGGATGCTAAGGAATTCACAAGAGGACCTTGGAGCCTGACCAGACTGGCCCCTCTATATGCTACTTTTCTAGCAATGACTAGTTCTCTGAGAGCCACATTACATGGTGTGACAGGGTAAACTCACCCCCACACTGGATGGGGAAGGGTTAACTCCTCACTGTGGGCTGAGGAAGCCGTGCCCCCATGACCCTACTAGGCATGCTCCAGGTGCAGCACTGATATAAAAGGGAGCAACCCAGCTCAGTCTGGACTGACTGCTGGGGAGGAAGGATGCTCCTGGCTGGCTCCAACCTGGGAGCAGCTGGAACCCCTGACTGTGGAAGCTGGAGCCACAAAGACCCAGACCAATGCCCAAGAGCCTGTGGGATCAGAGTCACTGGGGACCATACATGCTGAAAAGCCTGGAGACCTGGATGATGCTTCAACTACAGCTCCGAGAGACATGGTAGGAAGTGGCCTAGGGGGGACTAGTTATAGTCCAGTGGGAAGTCAGTGTGTTTCTGTAGGAGCCATGCTGACTCAGTGGTGAAACACTCTGCCATTGTTAAGGCGCTAGGCTGAGACCTGATGGAGATAGGTGGGCCTGGCCCATCTGCCACCTCTTTCCCACCCACTCCCCTCGGCTGGAGGCCCATTGACTTCAGCCATGAAGCCTTCCCACCCTGTGGCTTGGGGTAACTCTGTGGACTGTGGCTGCTAGGTCATGCTGCCCTGTGCATCTGGGTAAAATCCACTGATTCCGGCCGTGAGGCCTCACTTCCCTGTAGATCCAGGTAAACCCCATTGACTCTGACCAGTAGGCCTCATTGCCCTCTGAAACAGACAATTCCCATCAACTTTACTCCTTAGGTCTCACAGCCTCAAGGTAAAGAACAGCTTGAGGGATGGGGTGGAGATGTCCCACACTGGATTGGGATCCCCACCCTGTCACACATGGTGTCCTTTGTTGTTTCATTAAGAAATGGTGAGAGATTGCAATAGTGTCTATACAAGGCAATATCTGATTAATTAAGAAGCAGCTGAGGTTAATATCCCTTAGCTTCATCACAGATCAATTCTGCAGCAGATCATCAATGGCTGGAAATAACCTGTGCCTTGGTCATTATTGCTTAATTGTTTTCATGAAATTAGTAATATTAATTCCAAGACTTCCATTTCCATAAATGAAGCATTGTATCTTCTTTTTTTCCCAGACAGCCTTAGCAGTTAAAATCCAAAACTATTTTGATTGTTTACATTAATAAGAGAAAGTTAATGCACATTAAATTTCATTAATAGTGTTAAAGCTGTTTCTTAAATATTAGGTAATCTACAGAGGAGGCAAATAATCAATGTAAGCCTATGCAGTGTTGTAGCTGGCTTGGTCCCAGGATATTAGCAAGACAAAGAGGATGAGGAAATAGCTTTTGTTGGACAAACTTCTGTGGGTGAGAGAGACAAGCTTTCGAGCTTACACAGAGCTCTTCTTCAGATTTGGGAAACTAAGGGCAGGTCTATTCTACAGAATTACTTCAGTATAATGAAGTTGCTCAGGGTTCCGAAAAGTCCACATCCCTGAGCAAAACATTATACCAACCTAAGTGCTGGTGTAGATAGCGCTATGTTAGCGGGAGAGCTTCTCCCACCAGCACAGCTACCATCTCTCAGAGGTGGATTAACTACGATGACAGAGCCCTCTCCCATCAGCATAGAGCATCTTCATTAAAGCACTACAACTGCACCAATGCAGCTAGGGCAAGGCAGTGTTTTAAGTGTAGACCTGCCCTAACTCAGAGTGCCACCACTAAATACAAGGTGGAACAGTTTGTTTAGCCAAAGCAATTAACACATTTCAGGGGCCACTTCACCTTGAATGGTCCCTTGAAATGTGTTAATTGCTTAGCCTAAGCAATCTGTTCCACCTTGTACTTAGTGATGGCACTCTGAGTTAGTTTCCCAGGCCTCAAAAAGAGCTCTGTGTAAGCTTGAAAACTTGTTTCTTTCACCAACAGAAGCTGGTTCAATAAAAGGTATTACCTTACCCTCCTTGGCTCTCAACTTAAGTTTAGTTATTTTCACATGACTGGGAAACTGAACAAAATAACCCCAGGAGTGTTAATTATGGAAAGGAGAAAATGAATTAAATTGAAATTATAGGAATTTGTTTAATTGTTGTTGCTCTTGTTGTGAACTCTCAGGCATGATAGTTCACGTCTACGTTTTGTAGACACAGTGTGCCACATTCATTTCATGCCCTCTAAAACTATGTGGGGAAAAATGTCCCAGCAGATGTTCTTTACACAGATACTTATGCAGTCAGGTATTGTAATTCTCTCCACCTGCAGGAGTCACTGGGTGACATTGTATAGCCTGTTATGCAGGAGGTCAGACTTGAGGATCACAAGTAGCCCCTTCTGACTTAGAATCCATGAATCTGTCATACCAAGGAATCAATACAGCAAATACATTAGAAGCAAGAAAGACCAAGGACAGGGTAAGCCCGTTACTCAATGAGGGGGAAAAGACAATAACAGAAAATGTGGAAATGGCAGAGGTGCTTAATAACTTCTGTTTTGGTTTTCACCAAGAAGGTTGGTGGCAATGGGACATCTAACTTAATGAGTGCCAGTGAAAATGAGGTAGGACCAGAGTCTAAAATAGAGAAAGAACAAGTCAAAAATTACTTAGATAAATTAGATGTCTTCAAATCACCCGGGCCTGATTAAATGCATCCTAGAATACTCAAGGAGCTCACTGAGGAGATATCTGAGCCATTAGCAATTGCCTTTGAAAAGGCATGGAAGATGGGGGAGATTCCAGAAGAGTGGAAAAGGGCAAATATAGTGCCCATCTATAAAAATGGAAATAAGGACAACCCAGGAAATTACAAATCTGTCAGATTAATTTCTGTGCCCCAAAAGATAATGGAGAAAATAAGCAACCGATTTGCAAACACCTAGAGGATAATAAGGTGATAAATAAGAGTCAGCCTGGATGTGTCAAGAACAAATAGTGTCAAACCAATTTGATAGCTTTCTTTGACTGGGTAACAAGCCTTGTGGATAGGAGGGAAGTAGTAGATGTGGTATATCTTGACTTTAGTAAGGCTTTTGATACTATCTCGCAATACTCTTTTCATAAACAAACTAGGGAAATACAACCTAGATGGACCTATTATAAGGTGGTGCATAACTGGTTGGAAAATCATTCCCAGAGAGTAGTTCTCAGTGGTTCATAGTCTTGCTGGAAGGACATAATGAGTGGGGTCCTGCAGGGATCAGTTCTGGGTCCAGTTCTGTTCAATATTTCTATCAATGATTTAGATAATGGCACAGAAAGTACACTTATAAAATTTTGCATATGATACCAAGCTGGGAGGGGTTTCAAGTACTTTGGAGGATAGGATTAAAATTCAAAATGATCCAGACAAACTAGAGAAATGGCCTGAAGTAAATACAATCAGATTCAATAAGGACAAATGGAAAGTACTCCACTTAGGAAGGAACAATTACTTACACACATACAAAATGGGAAATGACTGCCTAGGAAGGGGTGCTGTGGAAAGGGATCTGGAGATCATAGTGGACCACAGGCTAAATATGAGTCAACAGTGTAACGCTGTTGCAAAAAAGTAAACATCATTCTGGGAGGCATTAGCAGGAGTGGGGACATAACAGTTTTCAAGTACATAAAAAGTTGTTACAAGGAGGAGGGAGAAAAAATGTTCTCTTTAACCTCTAAGGATAGGATAAGATGCAATGGGCTTAAATTGCAGCAAGGGCAGTTTAGGTTGGACATTCAGAAAAACTTCCTGTTAGTGATTAAGCATTGGAATAAATTGCCTAGGGAGGTGGTGGAATCTCCATAATTGGGGATTTTTAAGAGCAAGTTGGACAAGGGGTGGTCTAGATAATACTTAGTCCTGCCTTGGGTGCAGGGGACTGGACTAGATGACCTTTTGAGGTCCCTTCCAATTCTATGAAATAGTATCACTAGAGACCAGCCCAAGCCACCAAATTTGAATTTCAAAGCAGTATTTGGAGCTGGGTTTTGATTCAGCCCATCATAGAGGTTAGTGACCATCTGTAATCATAGCCAAATCTACATTCAGATTCTGAATCCCATTTCACCCACTCACGGACAAAGTTTTTTTTCCTCAACTTTGTTCCAAAATGTAAAGTCACTAGCAATCTGGTTTTGTTTTTTCTTCTAAAGTTACTGTTAATGTTAGCTATAAAGTTGCTTTTAAAAAATAGTCAGGAAGTAGTATTGTTTGCATTACTGTACCAGGCCTACTCTATGACCCTTTTGTTTAATGCCAAGCTGGCATTTGATTTCCCAGCAGTCATGCTTGGGAAGGTGTAGGGAAAATTGGTCCCCACTGCATTAAAAAAAAATATGATTCGGCGGTCAGAGTACTACTTACCTGTGGGTGAAATCTGCAGAAAGTGCCTTCTGCTTTTGCATGCACAGCTATGCAAACAATGGAATGCACAAATAATGGTGTTCAAAAGCATAGTGTGTGCATAGCACATTGCTCCCAAATGGAGGCTGGGTTGAAGGCTCTCTGAAAAATTGGCCCTGTGTATGAGCACACCATCTGAGTCAGTCTGGGAGGAGAAAACTTGAACAGAGAGAAGGTGGTGAGAAGGCTGGTGTTATAGCAGTACCCAGCAGGATGCCACTTTGTGCAGGGCTACTTCCCAAAATATCACACATGCTGCATAATCTGAACAAAGTGAGAGGTGATTGGTGGGCGACAGACAGACCTCCTCTACTCTCTCCTTTGGATACGTGCCCTCACATAGTGAATGTTCTGTAGGGCTGTCAAGAGAAAACTGACACCAAGAGATTCACATAATTGGCAGGGGAACTGAAGTCTAGTGGATTAGATATCAGTCTAAGAATCATGGGTTGTGTTCCCAGCTTTTCAACAGACTTCATGTGTGACACCTGGGTCAATTATTTAACTTCTCTGTGCTTTACTCCCTATCTGTAAAAGCGGATTACTGTTGGGTTGTGAAGATTAGTTAATATGCAAATTTGCAAATTCTTTGAAAACAATATAATACCAAGGTCTTACATAGTGCTTTTCGTCCATAGATCACAAAGTGCTTCACTGTCTTTACACATGTCTGACTTAAGGCAATATCGTCACAATTTTACAAATGGGGAAACTGAGGTGCAAAAAGGTAACTTTCCCAAGGTCAAACAGGAAGTTGGTGGTGGAGTAGGGAATTGAATCTGGGTCTTCTAAATCCTAGGCTAGGAGGTCTAATCACTGGACCATTCTTCCTCCGAATTAAAAGCATTGTATAAGTCAGTTGTTGTTTTTTCAAATTTGAGTTGCTTTGTAGATCTCAAAGCAGTCATGTTGCAACAGTTTTTAATAGTGGGACTACTGTGAGCCCTTGAACACAACTATAAACCCTGTATAGATGGAAACCAATTCAAGCCAGGGGTTGCTGCCACCTTCAGCACCCCTAGTTCCAGCACTCCTGCCTCAGAGATGTAAAAAATCACACCAAGTCTGAAGCCTGTATGCACTGCATTTTAGGTTACTGTATGTAAGATGGTATAACAAAATGCAGTTTGTCAGTGAATACCTTTACAGAATACAATGTGTAACACAGGTAAAGGATTGGGGGAGTCAAGGCTGTTCTGAGGAGACAAGATAAGAAAAGGCTGTTTGGGTCACAAGACTAAAGTAGTTTTGGTCTGGACGAGGGTCGAAAGCTCTGAGGTGAGCTCAAAATTTTGGAGGACCCAAGTGCCACTCAGCTTTAATATGCCTCTTTTACTCCATGCTGCTACAAAGAGCTGGCATTGGCATGCTGTAACACAAACTTTTAGACCTCCACTCTCTACTCTGAATTAATCAGCTCTAACAGATTCACTGCTGCCCATGATCCTCAAGTTTCGCTTTCTGCTAGCATGTCAGGCACTGATTTTCCTCTTCTCTTCCCCTAGAGCACACATTACAGTGATCTTTCCCAAAACTGACAAGGGCAGAGCTTATTTCCAATAAAAGGGCCTCACATTTAGCCTTGCAGGGTTAGGGAGGTCAGAGGAAGAGGTGGGAGGAAATAATAAGAGCAAGGAAGGCATCTGATTTCCAATAAACTCAGACAGTTGCACGTAATATATTCAGATGCTATCAGTGTTACTTTTTCATTGTTCGCAAAAACATCTATTTGCTGCATTATTTCCTCTCTCTACAGACTTCTTGCTAATTATTTTTAATATTTATATTCCAGAGGTGCTAAGTGCTGTTAAAATATACATGGAGATATGCTCTCTACCCTGAGGAGTTTATAAAATAAGAAGACAAGTGGTTACTAGCTCATAACTGTCTAGAACATAAGAACAGCCATACTGGGTCAGACCAGTGGTCCATCTAGCCCAGTATTTGTCTTCCAACAGGGACCAATGCCAGGTCCAGGGCCACCTGGGGGGGGGGCAAGTGGGGTAATTTGTCCCAGGCCCTGTAGGGGCCCCCACGAGAGTTTTTCGGGACCCCTGGAGCAGGGTCCTTCACTTGCTCCAGCAGCCCCAGAAAACTCTCACGGGGTCTGGGCCCCTGGAGTTTCTTCTGCTCTGGGTCTTCAGTGGCGGGAGGGGTCCTCTCACTCTGGGGCGGAAGGACCCCCCACTGTTGAATTACCACCAAAGCAGGACCCACCACCTAAGTGCCAGGTCTTCGGCGGTAATTCGGCGGCAGGGGGTGCCCACCATGGGTGTTCGGGGCACTTCAGCGGTAGGTCCCGGAATGGAAGGGCCCTCCCGCCTCCGAATTACTGCCGAAGTGGGGGCCCCCGCCGCCGAAGACTCCAGGCTCCCTGAATCCTCTGGGTGCCCCTGGCCAGGTGCCCCAGAGGGAATGAACAGAACAGATAATCATCAAGTGATCCATCCCCAGCTTCTGACAAACAGAAGCTAAGGACACCATCCCTGGCCATCCTGGCTAATAGCCATTGATGGACCTATCCTCCAGGAATCCTCAGATTCAGAACCAGAACAATGGCTGAGCAGAGCAACCATTTCTTTCTTGAGCTTGGGCCTTTCAACCTGGCTTTCTGTAACAGGTAATCAACAGGCAAAGACCCTCTCCACAGGGCATAGCTTCTAAGGGTTGTTTTTTTGCATAAAAAGTTGGGGAATTTGCATTCACCTCCCTCTAGAGATTCCCCAGGAAAACCACTGAACATGTTTTGTTCCAAAAGTCTGTTCTTGTCTGGCACATAATTGAGTTATAATCCTTTGCACCCTGAGATCTCACATGTCTCATCTCCCCCTTCAAGAGGTTATGTACAATCCCAGCCCACAATAATACTTAAACCATTCATTTAATACAGTGGACCTCAAAGATACTTAAACTTAATTCGAGAAGATCTTCCATAGATATTGTGGGGAAATTGCCATATCTGTCACAAATACCATCTAAAAGACTGTCAGACAAGGGGGTGGAAGGTTTTTTAAATAACTCTCTCCAGTTAGAGGAAAAGAGAAAAAGAGTTAAAAGGAAAGCCTTACTTAGTAAAGCTTACATTTCAAATGTGTTTAACTGTTTCCTTTTTCTTTAATAAAAGGTTAAAAAGATGTTTAGTGGTGTTGGCCAGGGCCTAAGCAGGCTGAGGTATCTGTATACCAATCCCCCAAACCATGTTTCCAACTGTTTAGTGTTGGACAGTTACAGGGTCACACTAACACTTTTATCAGAGGGGTAGCCATGTTAGTCTGGATCTATACCGAAAACCTACCGACCGCTATGCCTACCTTCATGCCTCCAGCTTCCATCCCGGGCACATCACACGATCCATTGTCTACAGCCAAGCACTGAGGTACAACCGCATCTGCTCTAACCCCTCAGACAGAGACCAACACCTACAAAATCTCCACCAAGCATTCTCAAAACTACAATACCCGCACGAGGAAATTAGGAAACAGATCAACAGAGCCAGACGTGTACCCAGAAGCCTCCTACTGCAAGACAAACCCAAGAAAGAAACCAACAGGACTCCACTGGCCATCACATACAGCCCCCAGCTAAAACCCCTCCAACGCATCATCAGGGATCTACAACCCATCCTGGACAATGATCCCACACTTTCACAGGTCTTGGGTGGCAGGCCAATCCTTGCCCACAGACAACCCGCCAACCTGAAACGTATTCTCACCAGCAACTGCACACCGTACCATAGTAACTCTAGCTCAGGAACCAATCCATGCAACAAACCTCGATGCCAACTCTGCCCACATATCTACACCAGCGACACCATCATAGGACCTAACCAGATCAGCCATACCATCACTGGTTCATTCACCTGCACGTCCACCAATGTAATATACGCCATCATATGCCAGCAATGCCCCTCTGCTATGTACATCGGCCAAACTGGACAGTCTCTACGGAAAAGGATAAATGGACACAAATCAGATATTAGGAATGGCAATATACAAAAACCTGTAGGAGAGCACTTCAACCTCCCTGGCCACACTATAGCAGACCTTAAGGTGGCCATCCTGCAGCAAAAAAACTTCAGGACCAGACTTCAAAGAGAAACTGCTGAGCTTCAGTTCATCTGCAAATTTGACACCATCAGCTCAGGATTAAACAAAGACTGTGAATGGCTTGCCAACTACAAAACCAGTTTCTCCTCCCTTGGTTTTCACACCTCAACTGTTAGAACAGGGCCTCATCTTCCCTGATTGAACTAACCTCGTTATCTCTAGCTTGCTTCTTGCTTGCATATATATACCTGCCCCTGGAAATTTGCCCACTTCGTCGGATGCAGGTATTGGATTCACCCATGAAAGCTCATGCTCCAAAACGTCTGTTAGTCTATAAGGTGCCACAGGATTCTTTGCTGCATTAACACTTTTGACTCTTTGGGCTCATATATTGCCTCTAAATTAAAACAACAAATAGAGGTGATACAGCTAACAAATTGTAAGCTGTGCGTTATAATAGTAAAAATACATGTCAAAACCATGCAATAGCTTTGTATTGGGTGAAGCACCCACCTCTTCGTGTTCTCCTATTTTGGCACCCTCTTCTTGTCTTTCTCGTGCTTCTGTCTGTTGCACACGTAACATTTGAATCGTCTTTAGGTTTTTGCTGCCTTCATCTGTCCTCTATATCTCATGGCTTGTTGCCCCCTCCTTGTGCAAGTCAAGAGGAAATTAAAACCCAACACAACACAACCAACCCCATTAGGCTATATCTTACACCACACACCATGGCGGCGGCATGCAGTGTATGTGTAGCTATGTGCTGCAGTGAAAAGCAGGCTGAATCCACACTGGTGCGTAGCTACACATGTCACTGAAAGGCTCTGGCAGAGGAGAAACAATGGAGAAAAGCTTCAGCAGCTTACTGCTGAGAGATCCTTTCACTATGGCAAAGAGACTCTGGCAGGCGAGGCAGCAGGGAAAGGCTGAGCTTTTTCCCCACTCTGAAGTCTTTTCCTATGGCAGGGAAGGGCTCCAGCAGGGGAGGCAGTGGGACACTACGCTGTTTAAAACTAGCAGTGGAGATAGAAACACATGGCTTGTACTTAAGTGCCCACTCCCTTCAGGCCTGTCTTTCCTCACCTAAGCCAGGCCTCACTATCTACATGGCTATTTTAACATGTACTAGTGGCATTATATAGGTATGCACATCACACGCCGCCAAAAGAAGGATGCAATGTAGACACCTCCCTAGTGGTATAATTTAGTCATGGCAGTGATCTAACAGCACTTCTGGAGCTCCTCTGGTGTTGCTGAAACTGTCCTGCCAGGGTCCTTATTACTCTGTGCACCATGCACACAGTAGTTGTTGCTGTGCAGAGAGCAGTGAGAAGGCATGGCAGAATAGCAAGTCTGGCATCATATCAACAGTGTTTATGTTGTCAGTACTAGAGAAGGGGCAGGAGTTGGTGAATTTACTCTGAACTTCTGCTGGTGTACCTTAGAGACTGGCCTCTTGTCATCTGATATGTCTGCAAAGCCTGATGCTCCCCAATGATGTTACCCATTCAGCATTGCCAAGCCTTGGGCCCGTTTTCAAGCTTCAGAAATGTCCCCTATTCAACTCAAAATGACTTGTGTGTGTCACCTGTGGTGTATGAAAGCACTAATGTGTGTTGCTTGGTTCAACAGAGATCCCCCAAAGGTCTCTTGCTGGTATTGCAACATAAACCAGTTACCATGGCAATGTGCCGATGTACCTGAAGTGACACAGTCTGTTGTTTCACTTTACTGGATATTGTGACATCTGTCTAATAGGAAGAAGAACCTGCCTTTCAAATGCACATCTCTATACTCAGCACCAGTGGATAATTTAAATGTGCAAGCATGGAATATGCATTTATAAAGCATCTGAGAGAGAACTGTGGCAAAATAATAAGCAGAGACCAGACACATGCTCTGGAGGAACATGGAAAACCAACAACAAAACCTTCAAAAATGGACTCCAAGAAGAAACTACAGAATTGGAATTAATTTGCAAACTGGACACCATTAAATTAGTCTTGAATAAAGACTGGGAGTGGATGGGTCATTACACAAAGTAAAAACTATTTCCCCATGCTAATTTTTACCCTACTGTAACACAAACCTTCTTGTCCACTGTTGGAAGTGGGCCATCCTGCTTATAACTACAAAAGTTTTTTTTTCTCCTGCTGATAATAGCCCACCTTAATTGATTAGTCTCATTATAGTTGGTATGGCAAAACCCATTTTTTCATGTTCTCTGTGTATATATATCTTCCTACTGTATTTTCCACTGCACGCATCCGATGAAGTGGGTTTTAGCCCATGAAAGCTTATGCTCAAATAAAGTTGTTAGTCTCTAAGGTGCCACAAGTACGCCTCGTTCATTTTTTGCATAATTATCCTAAAGATCTTAGAACATTAGTAAGGGAGGGAGGTGCACTAGTAGGCTTGTCTTCTGATTCCTTTTTCGTCCTCCTTTACCTCACTCAGTGTCAGGAAGAGCTATTGGAAAACAGATAAAATAATAGAGAGACTTTGACAGCTAGAACAGGGAAGGATGGTCTCGTGCTTAAGGCACTAAACTGAATCCCCGGAACTACAGATTCAATTCCTAGCTCTGTGTGCTTGAGCAAATAATTTTAATTTTGTTGTGCCTCAGTTCCTTATCTGTAAATTAAGGATATTGTTTCCTTTTTCCTGCCCTTTCTGTCCTATGTGGATTGAAAGCTCTTTGTCTTTTACTATGTAAACATGTAACATAGCACGCTTAGCACAAAGGGGCTTGATCTCAGGTAGGGTCTACACCATAATAACAGTACAACAGTAAAAGTGATTGAAGAGATGAATGATCTGCAATAAATCATATTAAATGTGGTGCAAATCTTACTTCAATTCAATTGTGAAGAAATTTTTCCCCCTCCCCCCTTTATGAATGTTAGGTACTTAGCCTTGGAATAAATATCATATTCCCTAATTTCACAGACCAGAAAAATATATAAAAATTCTATTACTACAAAAATAACATTATAAAATTGTATTGATAGTATTGTCTTTTTTTAGACTAGGGAAAATAAAATACAAAAGTTAAAAAAAAACAAAACTTTCTAGCCTCATTACTTTAATACTAAGAGTCTGGACTGGGACTAGCACGCACGTAAAACACACACGTTACTTTTAAGTGCATGAATAGTTCCATTGGAGTCAATGGGATTCCTTATGTGTTTAAAGTTAAGCATGTGCTTAAGTGCTTTGGAGGCTCGAGGTCCTACTTGAGTTGATAGGTTTTGTCATAAGAATGTGCTGGTGTAGTGCATATAGTATTTGTAATTGTGATACAGCTTCCTGATGTCATTTCAATGACCCTAGTTCTCATATGCAGATCCGTGTGGATAGAGCGTGTTAGGCTGTTTGAGAAGGGGTGCTTCTCTCCCACAGAATACATAAGCCAATCTTGGCAGTTGTTGAGCCCAGGAGACTTGTAGAACATCTGTGGTTCCAGTCACTAACAGCTTTGAAAGCTCCTTGTGACTGGTTAGGGTCCTGACATTTCAAACTCCCTTCTATCGTGTCTGAGCAATGGTGTGAGACTCAACACTCTTGTACAGAGAATAAAGCATCAGATCTGCCTCAGAATTTAGTCTGTTATTTCTACTCGTACAAATAAACTTATTTTGATTTTTTTTTTTTTTAAAACAAGTTCAAGTGTTGAAGGGGCTCTTTCCAAGGCAATATGCAACTGTTTTAGGCAGCACCATCACCACATTGCTGAGACGCATGAATTAACAGCATGTCCCTAAATCTGTCTATAGCTATCGCATTATGTGAATGGCTCTCTTAATGTAATAGACTTAATCTGATGTAATTATCTCTCTTAGGGTAAATGCAATGGATGGTTAAAATCCATTCATGGCTAAACTTTGTTCTAACTTGGACTATGTTGAAACTGTTGTGGCAAGATTTTATAACTTTCTTTTTTCATATGTATGTATATCAAGTAATTTAATGCACAGCTCCTCTCCCGCCGCTAGAGGTCATAAGCAAAACATTTCTCTATAATAACTCCATATAAGTTTTGTGATCTCTTTAAATAACTATTCATAGGAGAGATACAACAAAGTAACAGTAAAACAAGGTTCCATTCACAATATCATAAGTAAAATTATGGCTGTGATACAAAGGCTTCCCAAGACTTTTTGGAGGAGGTGGCAAGCTTACTGGCAACACATTGTAAAAGGGAGAATGGAGCAAAAAACTAACATAATATTCTAACAATAAAGCACATAGTTCTGTTGGTATTTGAGACCCTTCTTTAATTACTTATTAATGAACACTTAGAGCACTTTTTTTGCAAGAATGTTTGCAGAATCTAAAAGCATTGTCAATACTACATAAATAAATAATCACAAAAGTATTTGCACCTCAAGTGCTTTCATTGTCTTTTTGAAAACTTCTGTAGTCTCTGAAAGCTAATTTATGGAACAGGAAAGAATATTTGCTAATAATCAGAAAAAAGCCATAAAGCATGGCTCATCGAAGCAGGGAAAAGAAACAATGCCCTGTGGCTTAGGTGACCAATCAGACAATGTGAATACTCTGGCCAGTTTATGAAGAAAACATAGGCTCAAATATATTCTCACAAATTACTTCCAAAACATAATTTGCAAAAGAAAAAGTGCTTACTTTATCAGACATACAATTCACAACTAATAATGTCATCATCTCTACCTGTTACACTCTGAAACCAAAGTAGTTTGGTTTGAGTAGATCTGGTTAAAAAAGGTGGAGACAACTGCAGTGGGGGAAAATGTGTGGGTGGGTGGGGGACTGACTCAAAAATCCAACTCCCTGCAGAGATATTACCATATATAAGTTGTATGGTACCATCAGACTCAGGTCAGAATTCTGCAGTATTACTTACTGTTGACCAAGAATAATATTCTCCTTTCAAGGAGCACATATGGAGAGAGAGAGAGAGAGAGAGAGAGAGAGAAACATCAGTGAACCAGAATTATATATGAAGATATACCTATCTCATAGAACTGGAAGGGACCCCAAAAGGTCATCAAGTCCAGCCCTCTGCTTTCACTAGCAGGACTAAGTACTGATTTTGCCCCAGATCCCTAAGTAGCCCCCTCAAGGACTGAGCTCATAACCCTGGGTTTAGTAGGCTCATGCTCAAACTACTGAGTTATCTCTCTTCCATCAGCAATGCACTTTTCTGATGCTATATAAAATCATAAGTGTACCCATCTAGTTTCAATAGACGTACAAGGGAGTAATTAAAATCATATGTAAAGAAATCTTTTGATCAGAGAGTAAAGAGCATGATGAGTCTTTACAAAGAGATAAAAGTTCAAAGTAAAAACAATTTTATTTTTCAAAATTGGCAAAGCATTTACATTTCCGGGCAATGACTGAATACGCAAGTTTCATTCTGGAGTGAATCATTACAATAATCAACCCCTAAAAGAGAGATTTATTAAGGCGATCCTGATGGATCATTAACTATCTTAGTGAGAATGGTAGTGCAATAATAAATTTCCCATCACTTCACACTTACAGTAAAGCTAAGTAAAATGAATTCACCAGTTATGTCTCTCATTCTGTATTGTATAGAGCCACTATATATACTCTTCCTAGTACTCTCTAATAAGTAGCAGCCTAGACATTGCATAGTAATTTCAGAGCCATCTTTTGTCATGCTAGAACATATATTACTTTTTGTTGAAAAATTCTAGTAAACCACAAATGAAAAGGAATTTCTGGACATATCAGCTATATCAGTAGCAATGGACAAATACATCTGTGGCAGGCAGCTAGCCTGTCAGTCAGCATGGAAGTGTGATTAAATCTTAAAAGTGGCTTGCATGCCATCTTTTGAAGTTCAAATTATGGTTTACATGAATGATTGATGCAGAAAATATTTACATTTCATTAGGTTATAAGAGGATTGATGGGCTAGAAAACACATTTGATCAGTGAAGTGTAAGAAGTATTCATAGATCATATCAGGTAATGTAATATGAGAAATATGAGAATAGAAAGTTAGTTGTGCATAAGACTTATTTGCTTTATTCAGTTACACTTGAGAATGGATTGAAATTGTAGTGATTGTTGCAATTTCAGAACAAGCTAACAAAATAGTAATTGGCACTTCATAGTTAAATAATATTAGATCTCTCTATGTAATGCTTTTCATCTATAGATCCCAAAGCACTTCACAAAGGTGAGTATCATTAATCTTATTACATAGCACTGGAAAGTCAAGTGACTTGCTCAAGATCATGCCTGAAATTCTTGACAGTGTTGTGAATAGAATCTCCCACACCATCTCCAACTGACCACATTTGGTTGTCTTCAGACTTCTAATATCAAACACATGACCTAAATCACCTTATAATCTATTTATTTGCAGAAAAATGGGAACAGTATGTGCTCTTAGTGAATTAGTCTGAATTTAGTGAATGGGGATTGCACTGTTAGTCTGTCTAAGCACTACACTAGTTCACTGGCAAGCTGCTTAAAGAGATTAGGCCTCCAGTCCAAAGTATCCTATATATTTAGTTTCTTTGCAGTGGATCAAACTTTTTGACTAATAGTAAAGTATATTTGGAACACTGGACTTCATTGGGCTGAGCAGTTCTCAAACCGTGGGTTGGGACCCAAAGTGAGTCAGGACCCTGTTTGAATGGGGTTGCCAGGACTGGCGTTGCTGGGACTCAGGGCTGAAGCTGAATCCCGAGCCCCGCTGCCCGGGACTGAAGCCGAAGCCTGAGGGTTTCAGCCCTGAGCGGTTGGGCTCAGGCTTTGGCTTCAGCCATGGGCAGCAGGGCTCAAGTTACAGCCCCCCCATCTGAGGCTGAAGTCCTCAGGCTTTGGTTTCAGACCCCCATTACTTGGGCTCAGACTTCAGTCCCCCTTCTTGGGGTCATGTAGTAATTTTTGTTGTTAGCAGCGGATCAAGGTGCAATGAAGTTTGAGAACCACTGGGCTAAACTTTCACATGTGCTGGATGGGTCATTTTGCCCATCAATTGTATGTAATGTATTTTGCCCTTTAAAGTATTTTGTACTTTACTTCTCTATTTCTCCTTATTCTTAATAGAAAAATGTTTACCCACAACTCAGTGGAATTTGTCATGCTCTAAACCATACATTTACTCTGAAAATGATCCACAAAGATTGAAATTCCTGTCCCTCTCTATTGCTCCTCATCCTATATAGACCTTAATGATCATGGATGGAATCTTGGTCCCAGTGAAGTCAGTGGCAAAACTCCCGTAGGCTTCAGTGGGGCCAGGCCTTCACCCCATGTCTTTGCAACCATTAAACTAAGTGAAAGCCACTTGGCACTGAATACTGAATGTACGGCAATACCAAATCACCTGTCAGGTTTCAAAAAGCTAGAGAAGATGGAACACTTTCTTTTGTTGTTTTATTTTCATGGGATAGGGCCTCCAAATCTAGAATTATACACAAACCTTCCAGAATTTATTCTGTCAGAATTTTGCCTTTGATCTGATTATGTATAATTGATAATGGGATTGCCTGATGGACACTATACTGAACACTATAGAAATGCGTAAGGTGGGCAAAATTGTAAAAATCTGAGCTGACCACTTCTGGATGCCTTATTGGCCAAGAGGTTTTCAGCAAGAAGGTGATCTAGCCGATTGCACAGAGGAGTGTAAGCTGGGGGTTACACATGGAAAAAAGGGGTCTTTTTCCAGATAACACAGGGAAAGGCAGTTCTAACCTCGAAAATGAATGAATACTTCACCTGGTCTCTAGTGACAAGGCAGGAGCCACAGTTAGTATGCAGTGCATAGGATGCAGCTGATTTCCTAATGTGGGGGCCTCATCCTGCACCAATTACTCAGGCAAAACTCCCACTGAAGTCAATGGGAATTTTGGATGAATGAACACAGCAGGATTGGGCCCATCGTGTAAAAAAGCTATCTTCACACTCTTCTGAAGCCTCACAATGTAAGCATGAGATAAGGTCTGCATTCCTTTCAACTGATGTCATTGAGCCTTCTATCTCTCCCTGGCCTAACCCAATGTAAGAGACAGCTGTATTGAAAAGACAAACATTTGTACAGGAGATGACTAAGAATTTCCCAAATTATGTTTTGCATCTAAAAACCAATCAATGTAATTTGTTCATCTCAACCAGATTTGTTTTCTCCCTTTCTTAGTACTTTGTGTTTCGCACATCCTGTTTATGTGCCAGAAGAAGATCTAACTGTGCAACAATATACCCTGAGGGTGGAGGGGGCGGATTATTGGGAAGAAACATTAACTGAAAGATTGGTGGGGATTCTCTCTTGAATTATTCATGTAGGCTGAAATACATCCAAGTGTAGGGGCATTGTAAAGCCATCCAAGGCATTTACATCCCATATATGGTTACACAGAACAAAACTGCTGAATGGGAACTATCTGATAATTCCAGAAAAGCTGGTAAGGAGAGGCCATTGGTGGTGAACCAAAGGAGGGTTTGGGGACCTATGTGACTCCAGTGGCTAGTAATATCTAAGCAGATGTAAAAGAAACCATAAAACCTGGCTCTGAGGGTTCGGAGACTGTGGAGTTCAATGGACCCCCACTCAGATGCTTAATTTGTAATGGAAAAAGGTACCAGGGCTCAAGCAATTAGGTGCTGGGGCTGAAGAAATTTGTTTACATTAATAAATGATGCCATAGGTGCCAACTCCATGGGTGCGCTGGGGCTGGAGCACCCACAGGGAAAAATTGGTGGGTGCTCTCCACCCAATGGTAGCTCCCCACCCCACTCCCCTACCCCAGCTCACCTCCACCTCCTGCCCTGAGTGCGCCTTCCCCACTTCTCCTCCCAGTGCTTGCTACCGCAAAACTGTTGTTTCGCAGCGTAACAAGCTGTAGGAGGGAGAGGGGAGGAGCAGGAATGCGACGCACTCAGGAGAGGCAGTAGGGAAGAGGCAGGGTGGGGATTTGGGGAAGGAGTCCACTGGGACAGGGAGAGGACGGAGTTGGGATGGGGACTTTGGGGAAGGTATTGGAATGTGAGCTGGGCAGGGGTGGAGTGGCGGGACGGGGGGGCGCGAGCACCCACTGGCACCAGAAGTTGGTGCCTATGACTAATGCAGCAGGCCCAGAGGTGCCAGGGCTATGAATTGCCAAGGCTAAAGGTGTTGGGGCTCAGCTCAAACTAAACACTGGACTCCCACTCCCAATACAATTACTCTTATTGCAGACCCAGGTACTGATATGTATTTGCCTTTGTAGTATTTTGTTTGTGGTACGTATGTTATCAGTGTGTATATTTATCCACCTTTGTCTTTACACTGCTGTTAACTCCAGAGATCCAGGAACCCCTATGATTATTTGTTTGAATTACTATAAAATTCTGTTAATTCTGCCCATTTGCCCCTGAGGCTAGTGTCCCTATAGCTTTTATTCAAAGTTATAAACACCTAATTAACCAGCAAGCTTTTGATAGTTTGATCTGTATCATTTATGGGCTAGGTAAAGCATCCTCTATAAAATGTCTTAGATGCTTAAAATTATAGTAGATACACTCACAAATGGTTAATCATTGGGTTTTTTAAAATATATCTCAGAAACCAAACTGTTTAAGACCTGCTGAATTAAGCAATGTGTGTAACATTTACCCACAACAATTCAGAAGAACAGTGTGTATGTATGTGTGTAAAATAAAGCTGGTAATACATTTTGCACTGAAACATTATTTCAGTGGAAAATAGCTTTTCAGCTAAAAAGAAATTTGTGAAAAAATTGTTTTTTGTGAAATTTTTCATGGGGAAAAAATATCATTTTCCTACCAGCTTACTCTGTATATATGGCTGTCTTGAAACTGTCATCAGTCTTTGAGCGCACATGACTTATTATTTCACAGCAAATTGTGATTAACACAACTGGAATTTACCAGTTGATTAAGAATATTACAGTATATAGAAATGGCATATTTTATATCACATGATGGTTTGAGACATAATTCTTAGATAATAATTAGTACCGTCAAGTGTACCATTTAGACATGAGAAATAAATCCAAAATACCAAAACCACAAGTAGTAGTAGTCCTGATTAAAATAAGGGGTAATCCTAGTTAAAATAAAACAGGACCATCTACTCAACTGATCGAGTATTTAGTCCATACAGCAAAAATGATCTGTCTGCCTATAAAACAAATGTGTTATCCAATATTATTTAATAAAATTTCATTATACTATTATGAACAGATACTTTCAAGAGATAATAAACTTATGAAGGAACAGAGATGTGAACTCTGGTAGCCACTAGTGCTGGAACATGGATATTATTAGCTCCACTGGAAAAGTCAAATAAAGAATTTATCAGGTTGACTTTATGGTCAGGAATACGAAGCAACCCATGGATTAGGAATCAGAATGTGATGGGTTTTAGGTTTAGTTTGGAGTTCAGTGTGGAAGAATTTAGTTCGGGTCTGGTTTGTCACAAAGTGGCCCCCTTTTGTCCTCTTTAATTTGATGAAAATGAAAACCATCTACTATAGTGAATAACATGAGATGCAAGAGAAATTGACAAATAACAAAGACCATTGACGATAGCAAGCTGCAGCATTTAAGAGAGATTACATTGTCCAAATTTGAATACCATTAAAAAAATATGGTGAAAATGTCTAGAAACGAGAAATATTTTTGATGAGAGCAGAGCAAATGATTAGTTTGTTCTGCCAAAATCTTTCCCAGAATGCAATCAGTAACCATCTGGCTTCATACGATCTGTTTGTGGCTCTGGCTGTTTCTGACCTACATGTGACACTTTTGAGCAGATGTGTACCAGGATGAAACAGATGAGACTTAAGTCACTGCCAAAAACATTCAATTCACTTTGGGAAGGATGAACACCAATAAATCACCACAATCAGATGGGATTCACCTCTGATATGGTCATAATTAAGATGAGACAGAATTAAATTGCTTGTGTTGCTAAATTCTTCAATAAAAGTTTACAAAGTAATATATCATATATCTCCTATGTTTATCCATTTTTAAAATAAGAAAGTAGAATAATTTTCATGTAGTACCTTTCCTACTCAATGTGTTAAGGTTTTTTAAAAAGTTTGGAAGTCTGGAAATTCAGCTTGCGAAAACCAACTTCAATTCCATCCTGTATCCCCACCTAGCATGTATTTAATGCTGCATTTGATTTGTGTGAATGAGTAACCCAAGCACAATGTTAGGGTGCGCACGTCTAGGTGTTTTTATTTAAACTATTTCAGGAAGTGAATAAGGGCGGTTTAGGTGTGGTATTATGCTAATATATACTCGGAAGAGTGATTGCAGATGAGTTAATTAGCCTGCACAACACATTGCAAAATGATGGCTCTGAAGTAGAGTTATTCCTGGAGTGTATATGATGAGTAAAAGAGGAGATGTCATTGTTCTTTGCAGGTGGGTGGCAGAAGAGTGTGTGTGTGTGTGTGTGTGTGTGTGTGTGTGTGTGTGTGTGTGTGTGAGTTAGTGTCCCATATCTCTAGGATGTGAGATACCTTGGGGATCTTTATTTAAGTTGATGGTTTGTGGTGGATACTGATGATATGAAAGTGATGTTTTAGTGGTACAGTGGGTTGCCATACAGAAGTTTTCTGAGAGAGTGGAGTGAGAGGGCGAAAGCTAAGGCTGTGTGTGGAATCTATACTTTTATTTGGTTGGCTTTCAAATATTAGTTTTCAGTGTTTTTATAAGGCTTTTTAAATACAGTAATATGGCTTTACTTATGTATTTACCTTTTAATGACACTTTGTCTCTGGAAATCGACATCTATTTACAACCAATCTTTAAAAGTACTTTACATTGACTTTTTTATACATAAAGATGGTAAATAGTATAGATATGAAAGCTATCTCAATATACTACTTCAAATCATTTATCACAAACAAATCATAAGAGTATATCTATATAAAATATCTGAACAAAATTTATAAATTATAAATATGAGCATGAAACCAAAATAAATAAAATAAAAAATGCAGGACATTATTAGATTTATGTTTTATATATTGTGACGGGGCAAGGCCGGATGGCTACAGTAAAGTACTGAGAAACAGGTATGTTAGCCCCAGGCTAAACAAATCCCTAGGACCATGGTAACCAAATAGCAGTTGCTCCAGGTTAATCAAGGCACCTGGAGCCAATTAAGATCTTTCTAGAAGGCAGTAGAGATAGCTACTTTAATTAGAACACCTGCAGCCAATCAAGGCAGGCTAATCAGGGCACCTGGGTTTAAAAAGGAGCTCACTCCAGTCAGGCAGGGAGGAGCCAGAGGAGAAGGAGCGTGTGTGAGGAGCTGGGAGCAAGAAGGCAAGGAGCTGAGAGTGAGAGAGTGTACTGCTAGAGGACTGAGGAGGACAAGCATTATCAGACACCAGGAGGAAGGTCCTGTGGTGAGGATAAAGAAGGTGTTTGGAGGAGGCCATGGGGAAGTAGCCCAGGGAGTTGTAGCTGTCATGCAGCTGTTACAGGAGGCACTATAGACAGCTGTGATCCACAGGGCCCTGGGCTGGAACCTGGAGTAGAGGGCGGGCCCGGGTTCCCCCCAAACCTCCCAACTCCTGATCAGACACAGGAGAAGCTGAGCCAGACTGTGGGTTCCACAAGAGGGGAAGATCACTGAGGTGAACAAATCCGCCAATAAGTGCAGGACCCTCCAAGGTAGAGGAGGAACTTTGTCACAACATATATAAGCACTAGTATGATGATTTAAACCAGATGTGATTTACAGAGAAAGTAACAGGTATGTCTTTGATGCCATTTAATACAAGTTGTAAATCTAGACATATCATTTCTTCTATAGCACTGATGATTTTTTCCCAGTGCTCATATATGAATTCACAGGTCCATGTTTCCTACTTCCAATTCCTCTTGCATTTACCACATATGTTAGAATATCTCTGATCCAAATGATGTGATCAAAGTGATGTCTAGTACACTCAGTAGATTATTTGAGACTTTGGTAACTTGAATTTGGTCTCTTTCACAGAAGCATAAGTTTTTTGTTTTTTGTTTTTTCATAAATTTGTCCATTGGATCTCCCTGCACTCCCACAAAACTTAAGTGATCTGCAGAAGTTGAATTTTATTTATTTATTTATATAGCGATTAGGTCAGCAACTCAAATTGTGGCATGTGTACCACTTGTTGGTAGTCTGTAAAGAACTGGTTAGTTATGTGTTTTTGTTTCTCCTCCATACTGAAAGCTGCTAAATTGCATTGAGAGATAGCTAACATCCATCAAATACCTGACTAATATAACTGGTACTTGCCTTAGTTGGTAGGATGACTATTTCACCTACTATAATGCTAGCTCCCTAGCCCTGCAGTGCAGCTCACATAGAAAGGTGATCTGGGAAGAATTTTCGTCTTTCATCCCAGGTTTCTAGCAGTTCAGATCAGACCTTTCACAATATTTTAATGCTTTTTGCTGATCCAACAATCATTTTTTCACCATTTGGTACAAGGCCTCTTATTTAACGTGACATTTTAAAGCAAGTATCAGCATTCTATAGTATTCACTGATAAAACCACTTTGAAACTACAAAGGAGGTGTACAGTTTTCAGGATACATCAAAAGTAAACTAATGCTTTTTTTCTGCACTAATGACTAGAATATTGTTTCTAAGCTTTCTGGAGTTAATCTGCATAAAGAAAGTATGTGTGGTCTTCGTTCAGGTTCCCATGGTAGCTTTAAATCTTCAAGGTTTTTTAAAATCATGCAACAGGAGTTGAGCCCAGAACTAAAACACAGGCTCTTTTTTGCTGACAGAGAACAGGATATACATATAACATATATAGGAAAATCTTACCCCGTCCAGAGGGTTAACTTTAATAGTAACTCTAGTAACAACCACCTCACACAAATCTCAGTCTAAACGTTCTTAGTAAGGTTGTTTATTATTAAGGGTCCTCTCTGTCACAGACACTATTTCTTTCTGTCCCTGAAAGAGACTCCAACCCCTCTTATATCCCTGATGGAGTTAGCAAGAGGCACCTGCTACTGTGACTCAGCAGTAATTATGCTTCACCTATAAACAGGTTTCAAGCACCTGACACCAGGATGACTCAACAGAAGAGCCTGCTGTGTAATATCTTCTTAGACCATTATAGGTAATCATCACATCCTTTCTGGAAAGAAAAATTAAACCAGAGCTGCTCAATATGAAGACAGAAGAATTTAGGAATACCAATGTCTGCTCCCTAAAAAAACAAAGGTAACTGAATTATCTGAGATTACACCCATTTCGTTCTAATGGATGATCCCCTTTCAGTGCTCCAGAAAGAAGTGAAAGAAAACCATCATAAGCATGATTCATAGCTAAGACCCTCAAGACTTCCAAATTGTTCACTTGCTCTCTGGTTCTTGGTCCAAAGTTTGTATATCCCTGTAGGGATAATATACTTAAAACTGGAGGTGGTATTATAGATTTGGCCTTTAAAATGCTATAATAATTTCTTTCCTCTTGGTTATAATACATGTTATTCTGAAATATAATTGACATGCAAACCAGAAAGAGCTTGTTGGTACATGCTGCATTTTTGGAAATGCTTCTGTATTTATTAATCATTAGCATCTGCTCTTGGTGACAGATCTTGAGTGAAGTCCAGAAGTGCAGAATAATACTTGGCTTTCTTTAATAAGGTAAAAAATTGCTTTTGCAGTCTCACAGGCCATTAGCAGAATGATTCCATTTTGTTCTGTATGCCCTTTCCTAGCAGTAATCCCATATCTCATTGCCACAGAGGGTGTCAACAATGATCTAGAAAATGGCACTACAATAGGAATGTTCACTGCATCATTTAAACTACTTAGTGCCATATGTATCTCGATGAACGCCCCAATTCTTCATTATTTTAATTCAGAGAAACAGTTCCACTGATTCAATGTGTGATTTGCCTGAGCAAAGACAGAGTCCAATTCTGCTCCCATTGAATTTGATTGCAAAAATCCTATTGACTTCAGTAGTTCTGGATCGGGCTCCTCCAAAGACAGTAATCATCTTTTCATTGACTCCATGTCTGTGAGAGGCTTTCTCCACTGGGAGTTACATTTTGTCATCTAAGTTTGTCCATATCTGAACTCTGTTTCCGCCTATTACATCTCATTAAAGACTACTTAGTCATTAGCACAAGCTAAATTCGTCCTTATTAAGCAGAATTTACACTGATAATGTTCTAATTAAGTCACAGTCCAAGTGGCCGTGCTGATTCAGCATGCTCCAGCTGCTCTTCATCTAGCATTGATCTCCGGTAAGTATTAGAACATGTTTGTGATGGTCTTGGCTGTGTCTACAGAAAATCAGCTATCTAGCTGAGTGTCATCAGCATACTGTTGGCAGCAGAGTCAATGGCAAACTCACCAAGAAATTTCATATATATATTATAGAGGAAAGGGTTTGGGATGAATGCTAGTTGCTTGCTGTTGGGAAGGGGAACATTCACTACTTGCTGGGTCTGATCCAAGTCAATTCACTGAAGCTAATGTATTGCTGCGTCATCTACCCCAGCTGTGTCATCTAAGTGGGTCACAGTAGCACTTTGGGGCTGACTGTGTTGAAAGCTGCAGAGAGGTGAAGTGATATGAATATGAAGATGTGACCTCCATCTGTAGACTGGAGGGTATAATCTCTCGGTGCTTCTGGAGTTGTGCTATGCTCTGGTCTGAATCCTGATGGTGAAGCATCCCGAAGCTACACAGAAAACTATGTAAAGCCTGAGCTAACTTTGCTGAGACTGACTCTATGGAGACCAAATATTTCAAACCTGGTGTTTACACCACCACGTCATTTTTCACCGCTGCAGTCTGCAAGTTCCAGGGCTCCTCTGAAGAAAACTTTTTTTTTTTTTTTTGAATAGGGTCACACAGAAAGTCAGTTTCAAAATAAGGATTAGTACCGACTTCCCAGACCCATGACAAATGTAGTATATCAGAATGCCCTCTGAGTAAGTTACATACCATTTCTGTGTCTGTTTTGCCGTGCCAGTCTTACATTGCAAGTGCCACAATGTCCCCATTGCTGAAGGCAACAAACCCAGTCCCAGAAGAGAGGGAGGAGCTGGTCTGCCATTTGTCTATCATCTTAGAGCAGTATGGAAACTGTAAGACATCCTGCTGGATGGTGTTGCAGCACTGTTTGCCCTTCTCTTTGACCAAGTTTCCTCTGCAAAGCAGATCCAGTGGGTTCGCTCAGACATATTGTGTCAGCGTTCTGACATTGGCCTACTTGTCTGTTGGGAGGTGGAATATCTTTCTCATTTGTTCTTAGAATCTATAGACATGACAGTCTAGTAAATGTAAGCGTAAGACTGGTAGTGACTTCTAATGCTAATTCTAATTCTGACAGCATGGCCTTGGCTGACTCACTTAACTTCTCTGGTACTTTTGTTTTCACCTCTGTATAAGTAGGGTAAAGATATTTGTTTCATAATATATGTTTTGAGGTCTAATTAAATAATATTGGCTTCAGATGCCAAAGATGATGATAGACAGTCGATGGCAGAAGTGGAACACAATTCAGAAGTGCCACACTTCCAACCTTGTACCCATTCTCTGGATCATTTGGTTTTCCGACAAGCATCATCACTGATTTCTCTTCTGTCTGCCCTGTCTGCTGTTAACTTTCTGAAGCCTGTGTAAGGTTTATCAGACTTCAAAAGTCCTTGTAGGATTAAGCTAAAGCACATAACAGTGCTTTCAACGTTCAGAGCTAGGTGAGTTTGAGCAGTTAAACCTATTACTGGTATCTACAGCTAACACTACCGCACAAATTTACAGTGCTTATAATTCAAAACTACGGAAGCAATTTCCTTCAAACTTGTCTTGTTCCTTAGCTCTCAGAGATATCTGTCCAAACAAAATGTGTTCAGCCAGTGTAGCCACGACTGAGTTTTGCTTAAGGGATTTTTTTGCTTCAACTATCAAAAACAAACCTTTAGGGCTGAGAAAAGTCAAAGGGCATGGAAAATGTTAGCCCAAAAAGGAATGGATAGAACCTACATCATCTAGGCCTCTCTGGGTCTTAACAGATGTATAAGAGCCACATGCTGAGTTTGGTTCTTCTACCGTCCGAGGAAAAGCCTCTTAGCCATGCCTATTGAAATCCCTCTCCTTTTCCCACCTATTTGCCCCTGACCACCACCACCCCCACCCGCTAGAAGGGATTGTGGTTGAAAATTACAGAAGATGAACATCAGATTTCCTGGAACTTTTCTCTCCAGTAGAAGATGGTTGGAGGGCTATGAATTTTGGCAGCTGTACCCTGACCCAGCCCCATGGCTCCTTGGGATTCCTAATAAAAGGAGCACCCATCCATGAGAAGACAACAGCTGTCTGGTGGGACAGCTGCTCTGCTGTTGGCTCACTTGCCCTGGCATAACAGATCCAGCACGATTGGCTGGACTTGGATCTTCCCTTGACCGTGTGCCATGGGATCCACGGAGGAGATCTAGAGAGAAGTAACAACTCCAGGCTGTATTAATTGCCTCTTGCACTTCCACAAAGAAATCCTGAGTCCTGCATAGAACAGTGCTGTGGAGCATAGCACCTTCTTTATTCTACCTCCTCTTGCCCCAGTCCTTCTCCTGAATTCCCCATAGAGCTCCAGCCACATGGAGCTGTAGCATAAGGACATCCATAAGCAGCATGAGAGGGATGATGGCACGCTAAGGTGGTGCTTCCTCCTTCCTGCACGGGCAGGGGGAGGTTCTGAGGGTTGATCATGACAGCAACCACTAAATATATATCTTGATGTTTACTTATAAAGTTGGAGCATAATTTTAAGAGGCTGACTAATGTGAGAGGGTGGAGTGGCGGTGAGCTCTGGGGCTAATATCCAAGGAGAGAATAAGAGAACATTCAAAAGACTAAGACTAATTCTGACGCAGAGGAAGTAATAAGGAACAGCAAAAGGATGATCTGATAAGGAAACTAACAGTGATTAATAAAATTAAAAGGAAGCCTCTTAGGAAAATAAATCCTATTAATGTAACCAGGTGGATTACAAACAGCACAGTCAATACCAGAAAGGGCAAGGGAAAAATGTTGAGTAGATTGAAACTCTGTAGAAGGAGTTAAGGGCTTATTACCCATATAGTTATAAAATATGGGGACAATTGCACATGTGCCCACACAAGTCTGTGGAAATGAAATGCCTGATAAAGTAATTATCCTTTGTATGTTTCTCATAAGCTCTATGCGGGGAAGAGACCTAGTGTTCTTACATGTCTATAAAGTGCCTAGAATACTACTGGGAGTCTGTGTTAAATAACTAAAAATTGTAATAAAAGAGGGTGGTAAAGTTATAGGACTTTGGAACACTAATGAATCTAGCACAAGAACATGGGGGTTGATGGAGCCAGGAGATCAACTATAATATTAGACGAGAGAACAGGAGAAAAGGATGGTTATATAACCTGCCACTCATCTATTGTATCGTAATGTTATGTTAATTTGAATTCATTATACTTTAACTTATTGTCTGCAGAAAAGTTGGGATTTATACAGAGAATCTGAAAACATATAGTCATGAAAGGCAGGAAAATGAATCCAGGCTCAATTTATGTTTGAACCTGAGTAACTAAGTTGGAATCATGCCTAAGATGTCCCCTACATTCTGAACAAGTTTGGTGTCCCCTCACTTTCACTAATAAAAATCAGCAATAAAGAAATAAAGAATCATGATATTCAGAGTCTAAAAAGGGTTACTCAGACTGAAGGACTGGATCCCACAACATTTTCAGTTTCCTGCATGAATAATGTTTTGTGTCCCTCATTTTGAGTGTTTGTCACATACCGTGTCCCACATGTGGGCCATGGCCAATTGAGAGGTAGATTTAAAATAAAAAGGTACAATCTAGCCATCAGAAAAACTGAGAGATTGACATTTTTGCAGTGCTTCCACCATGAGCATGCAGCATTATGTGAAAAGCAGACTCAGAAACGTGTATTTAAGCAAGAGACCATTTGAAATACTGTAGGAAAGAAAGACAGATGATATGTCTCATTACAAAAGTGCCCTGCTATGTCAATTTACTGAGAGTGTAAGTAACTGAGCTGTGATGCTAAGAGGGAGGAGTTTAAGTAGGGGAGATGTTAAAATAGCAATAGGGAGATTGAAAAACAAATATTACAATAGGTCACTTTCAATGCACTAGGTCAGTGTTCCCAAACTTGTTCTGCCGCTTGTCCAGGGAAAGCCTATAGCGGGCCGGGCCAGTTTGTGTACCTGCCACATCCACAGGTTTGACTGATTAAGGATCCCAGTGGCTGCAGTTCGCTGCTCCAGGCCAATGGGAGCTGCTGGAAGCAGCGGCCAGTACGTCCCTCTGCCCACACTGCTTCCAGCAGCTCCCATTGGCCTGGAGCAGTGAACCACGGCCAGTGGGAGACGCGATTGACCAAACCTGCGGATGCGGCAGGTTCACAAACTGACCCTGCCCAGCAGGGGCTTTCCTTGCACAAGTGGTGGAACAAGTTTGGGAACCACTGAACTAGGTAATTTCTTTCTATACACATGGAAAGATAGTCCATGAGAAATTCATCCTAATGAATTTCTACAGTCCAAACCAGCAGAGATCGTACAGCGATTGAAAACACACAATATGGATTTCTATCCTTTTATGTTCCAAATCAATATTAGAGATAATTACTCATGTGAAAAAACAGAGATCCAGGACAAAGATGCACACAGTATGACAGGAACAGAGCAAAATCCATATACTCAGTATATTTATCTACATTCCAAACCAGTATTAAAGCTAGTTTACTATTACAAAAAACAAGAGCTACATAGTTCAGAGGGTGAGAACTATGATACCAGGGAGACATGCTAAATAACAAAGATTACCTTCACCTCATACATACCTATTGTATTTTTTTATTGCACAAAGAAAATTAAAACCACCAAAAATAGCCAGGTAAACACTACCATATTTGAGAGTAGACTTGTTATGTCAGCTGTACACTCTGATGCCTCATCTGATAGTGAATGAGATGTTGAAGGGTACTAGCTATCTTTTTAGTGTTTCCTACAGTCAGGGCCGACTCCAGTGTTTTTCCGCCCCAAGCGGAGAAGCGGGAAAAAATAAAAGATAAAGCCGCCATCGGCAGCACTTCGGCAGCAGCTCTACCACGTCGCTTCTTTCTTCCATCCCTGCCGCCGAACTGTCGCTAAAGACCCAGACATGCCGCCCCTTTCCATTGGCCGCCCGAAGCACCTGCTTCCTTTACTGATGCCTGGAGCCAGCCCTGCCTTCAGTGCCCATCATCATAGTATCTAAGCCCCACTAAGACTGCTGACATTAATTCTAGTGTGTCACCAACGCTCCCCTGGAATGCTTCCCTTTCCATTACTTTACTCCTACTGCTACTATCATCGGCAAGTAGACGCCTGTTATTGCCTCCCATTGCACTCCAGTTCTGTTCCTGCACCATTCCGTACATTAGGCCCATCTGTTGATCTCAACATTTTTATTAGAACAGAATGGAGCTGCATATAGATTCTGATTCATTACATCTGATTCACTTGGTTTCACTGGTTGTGGAACCAAGTCTTCCTCCTTCACCTACTAGTACAAGGCTTTCCCAAGCTGCCCTGCCCAATTGCTCTGCTCTCCTTTTTCTTTAGCTTATCAACACCGGCTACTGCTTGCTGAGCCGAGCCCTCTTCAGTTTCTATGACTGCACTCACGCCATCAACACCATCTCCTTCTTGAAATTAATTCCAAATCAATCAATAATCATGTATTGCAAAGCAAGGAACACTTATCTTGCTCTGTTAATATCCTACCAATGAGTCACCAGACAGCCTAATTTTTTGAACTATTACAATAACTAGTCTGTTCCAGTCTCTAACATTTATTTTTAATGTCAACAGAAGAGCCATTTCCTTAGAAAAGAAAGTGCCACACTCAACGTATTCTGGTACTGATTAACATTTATACCCAAATATTGTCCACCACAAAGACAATTCACAGTGATTATCGTCAGTTTCTGAACGTAGCTCAGGTTTCAGTTTGCAAAAAGTACATGATAGTCCACTAGACTGTGATTTAAAAAAATTGGAGGTATTTATTTATCAAGATAAAAATTGGAGAGAAGGAATATTGAAGTAACTAGAGAAATGCTGTATGTAAGTCTTGTTGGGCATCTGATATAGAGTCAGTACTGCACTTGATAAATGAGACATTAAACTCTTTAGCAGCTTGCTAAAGCTTCAGGTGTAGATTTCCTCCTCCGACACTGAACAGTCTTTTTGCATATATGTAAAATAAGTCAGTCAAAATCTACCACTAGTTGACACAGATAAATTCTTTGTTCAATTTGAATTTTATTCAAAAGAGGATTGTCAAAGCAGTTGGTAGCTCATGTTTTTCTGGATTTAGACCAGGTAACAATTCCAACAATCTTGGGGAAAGGGATCTTTTCTTTATAGAAAAGTGGTAAGGTATGGTGTGTTTACTCAGATCTTTGTACACTTTGTATAAATTTACTGCTGGCTAGTGTTCTCTGCCACAGCCACTACATGTTGTGTTAAAGTACAGTGCTGTTTTGTAACACCAAACTCTTACAATGCATTCTTGGACACCCAGTACTGCAGCAGGGCTGTACAGGTCACATGGGGCAGACTTTAGGTACCTTTTGCCTGAGGTACCTGTTTCCTTCGCTTCCCAGTATTGGCTTGTATTTCCTGTGAGAGCTTTATTTATTTATTTATTTACTTATTTTGCTAAGTACCTCAACATTATGGGTTCATTTTGAGGGATAGTTATAGTCTAATGTATCAAACTGAAAGCCAAGACCTCCTGAGTTCTTATCTTAACTCACGTTCTCCCAATTACTCCCTTTGGCCATGTCTTCACTGCTAAAAAAGGTGTGTTTATTATCTCAGAGAGCTAATGTGCATGAGGTAAAAAACAGAGTGAAGACCAGGTACTTCAGTTTTACCATGAGGGGAACAGCTCTATACCCGCTTCAGCAGCTGACCTTGGTGAGTTTACCTCATGGTAAAACTAAAAGTGGCTTCACTATGATTTCACCTCCGGATAGCTCACACATGTTAGTTGTCCTGAGATAAAGGCTTTTCTGACACCTAAGTCCCAGTCTGGGGACCACTGAGATGCAACAAAACTCCTCCTGAGCCCTATAGGCACCTAAACTTAGTACCTAAGTTTCTGAAATAAAAGTTCCCTAGGAGCCTGTTTCTGCCTCTGAGTATGTGTGCTGCTGCCTCCCTCTAGGCATCCCGTCACCTACCTCCTGCCTAAGCTCCAGAGTGATTCACAAACCAGGGGAAGATAGACATTCCTCTACCTAAGTTATGTGCAGGGCCCAATGTGGTAGGCATGCTCAGAGGGTGCCTACTGGATTGGCCCCGCAGCCCAGGAGGAGGATATATGCTTAGAGTGGTTGGAAAAGGCAGGGGACTTGAATCTAGGGTCTCCTACATCCCAGGTGAGTACGCTAACCCTAGACTAAAAGTTATGAAGAAGGTTCTTCTCCTCTTCTCAGCTTTCTGCTAATAGCACAGGCCCCCTAACTCTAACAGAGGGTTTGCAAATGAGAATCCCAAGCATGGGGAGGCACCTCCCTTCAGCCTGGCACTTATCTTCAGACTGAGCCCTCCTGTCAGCATCTCCCATTCGCTAGCTTAGGAGGCCCCCTGCCTAGCATGATGCTGGCTGTTGTAAATCACAGTCCAAGGCGCCTCTTTCCCCATTCATTGTTTAGGTGCCTAACTCAAGCTTTATGAATCATGGCGATTTTCTAGGCACATAACTCCTTTTGTGCCTTCTGGCCTTGGGGTATGTCTTCACTGCAGAGTGCACTGTGGCTCTAGTCCAGATG
Organism: Chelonoidis abingdonii; assembly: GCF_003597395.2. Lineage (NCBI taxonomy): Eukaryota > Metazoa > Chordata > Testudines > Testudinidae > Chelonoidis > Chelonoidis abingdonii. The sequence continues at coordinate 255,285,005 of NC_133769.1, forward strand.
TTGCCCCTAACCTTCCCTCTGTCTACACAGAAAAAACTCTAATCTAGGTTTGAAGGTGCAGGCACAGCTGAGGGTATAGACTTGAGCTTGTGTTTCACATTAGCCTGGGCTGGCAACCCACTCACTTTGCAGTGAGAATTTAGGCTAATCAAGTGTGGGTGCGGTTAGTCCTCCAATGCTATTCCACGGTTCCACCTGAACTATACTTCTTGTCTATCTCCTCCTTTCTTCTGCACTGTAAATCACCTGCACTGGTTCAGTGTTTAACCCCATTTGCTTGTTCCATTTCTGCACTGCTTCCACTACATTTGAACAGAGATGCTGTCCAAGAAATCCTCCTCCCAAGCTGCCATTTGGCCAAAAGCTAACGCCAGCCTTCTGGTAACGCTGTGTGCGAGTAAAACACATAATCTGGGGAAATGTACCCAGCACCACACTTTTATGGTTTGCGGACAGGAAAGAAATGGAGAGGCAGAGAAGTCAGCCTAGTGTGCTACGAATCACTTTGTGGTTTGCAGACTGAATTCCTTAATGACAATTCTCATTAAAAGTGTTTGCTGTCAAATGCAGTTTGCTTTTGCCTTCAGAGCTGTCTGCATTAATAAGGAGGAGCTCCACTTGGAAGTTATTACCATATAGCAGGGGTTGGCAACCTTTCAGAAGTGGTGTGCCAAGTCTTCATTTATTCACTCTAATTCACGGTGTCGCGTGCCAGTAATACATTTAAACATTTTTAGAAGGTCTCTTTCTATGTCTATAATATATAACTAAACTATTGTTGTATGTAAAGGAAATAAGGTTTTTAAAATGCTTAAGAAGCTTCATTTAAAATGAGATTAAAATGCAGAGCCCCCCAAACTGGTGGCCAGGACCCGGGCAGTGTGAGTGCCACTGAAAATCAGCTTGCGTGCCGCCTTTGGCACGTGTGCCATAGGTTGCCTACTCCCTGCATATAGCAATTGTTCTCTTACTGTCACTGCCGCAGACAGCAGCTCACACTAGGCCAAGAGGTAGAACACTTGCAATGAACTCATGGAGTGGCCTGTCATAACTAGATAGCTAAGGGTTAATGTTTCTTCACCTGTAAAGGGTTATTACAAAGGGAACCAAAACCTGACCAGCAGGACCAATCAGGAAACAAGATTTTAAAGCTTAGGGAAGGAATGTTTGGGTGTGTGTCCCTTTGGTCGTGTCTTTGTCTGTCTCTCGGCTATGAGAGGGATTCTTTTCTATCTTCAAGCTTCTAATCTTCAGTTTCCAGTTGTGAGTACAAGGTAGAAAAACAATAGGCTTTATTGTTGTTTGTATTTACATGTGGTGTAGTTTTGCTGGGATGTTTAAATTGTATTTCTTTTTGATAAGGCTGTTTATTCATATTTCCTTTTAAGCAATTGACCTGTATATTGTTATCTTGATACAGAGAGCATTTTATGTCTTTCTTTCTTTTTATATAAAGCTTTTCTTTTAAAAACCTGTTGGATTTTCTTTTCTAAGTGAGGCTGTAGGGGATAGAAATCCCTGTGCCAGGATTACGGTCTCTCTCAGGGAAAAGACTGGGAGGGGGAAAAAGAAGGAGGGGGAGGTAATTGCCCTCTCTGTTTTGTAATTCAAGGAGTTTAAGTACAGTAATCTCCAGGATGACCCAGGAGGGAGCCTGGGAGGAAGTAAAGAGAAGACAAGGGGAGGGGGGTTATTTCCCTTTGTGGTAAAACTCAGGGCATTGAGTCTTGGGGTTCCCCAGGGAGGGTTTGGGGAGACCAGAGTGAGCCAAACACTGGAAATTTTTGGCTGGTGGCAGCGCTATCAGATCCAAGCTGGTAATTAAGCTTGGAGGTTTCATGCAGGCACCCACATTTTGGACTCTAAGGTTCAGAATTAGGAATTATGCTTATGACAGGCCCCATTTATGTACTGCTAAGAACCATGGGACAGGCCATCAGAACTTAGGGTGACCAGACAGCAAGTGTGAAAAATTGGGAGGGGATGGGGGGTAATAGAAAATAAGAAAAAGACCCAAAAATTGGGACTGTCCCTATAAAATTGGGACATCTGGTCACCCTATCAGAACTCGAACCCAGCACAGGGGCTAGTACAGCACCACCAGGGACACAGCCACACAGGTCTGACTCAGATAGAGCTTTGCATTGGGGATGCTCCACCCAGGCTAGACTAGGCCAATCTAACTCTGCAGTGAAGGCATATCCTTAGAGCAGGCATGGCCAGCCTGAGCCTGAGAAGGAGCTAGAATTTACCAATGTACATTGCCAAAAAGCCACAGTAATACAACAGCAGTCCCCCTCAGCCCCCATGCCCAGCACCTCCTGCCCACCGGCAGCCCTGCCAATCAGCATTCCCCCCTCCCTCCCCATGCCTCCTGCCCGCTGCAATCAGCTGTTTTGCAGTGTACAGGAGGCTCTGGGATAGAGGGGGTAGGAGCAAGGGTGCAGCAGGCTCAGGGGAGGGGGTGGGAAGGGTTGGGGGCCTTGTGGTAAGGGATGGAATGGGTGCATGGCCTGCGGTTGAGCAGTGGAAAGTTGGCATCTGTAGCTCCAGCCCCAGTGTCAGCACCTATGCAAGGAACCGCATGCAGTCTGGAGCCTTAGATGCTGATCCTGCAAATTGCTCAGCACTTTACAGGACTAGGGTCCCCATCCACCAAAGTAGTTAAGCATATGCTTTATTTTTAAGTCCATTTGACTTCAGTGTCTGAACTCCTTTGCTGGATTGGGCCCCAGGCCCTCAATCTTTCTTAAAAATAGGGATAATATGTTCTTACCTCTCAACAGAATGTGGCTGTGAGTGTCAGTGAGGCTACATCTACACTACTGCTTATGTCCGTATAACTTATGTTGCTCAGAGATGTGCACCACCCTGACTGATGCAAGTTACTCTGACCTAAGTGCCAGTGTGGACAGTGCTGTGTCAGCAGGAGAGCTTCTCCTGCCAACATAGCTACCACCACTCATTGGGGGTGGATTAATTAAGCCGACGGGACAGCTCTCTTGTCAGCTTAGGGTGGCTACATTGGAGAGCTTAAAGCTGTGCTGTTGGAAACTCTCTACTGTGTCATAGCCTGAGTGTATATGTGAAGTGCTTTAAAGATATAAAGGGATATTAAGGATATATAGGTGTTAAATTCTATTTACCTTTACCTTCTCCCAGTAGCTGCAGAAACTAGAGCTTTTCACATTCATAGCGTGTATAGGCAGAGTTTATTGCACCCACCCGGGCTTCTTGCATTCCTCCATTCCCCCCACAAGCTCTCTGTGCCACCCTTTAATTCTTCTCTTTTTCAGGAATCTCCTGAAACTCCCTCCAATCTCCCCTCTGCCAGGAGTTCTGTGTACCCTATCTGAGCCCCTATGCCAGGGCCTGTGTGTATCCCCCAACTCCTTTCTTCTCCCTCACCTTTTACCTCCCAGACAGAAGAATAAGTCATGCAGGGTGTCAACATGTTAAATTCTATTGAGAGAAGATGCAGAAATGAGTTATAGGGATATTGTTATTCTGGAAGGTTTTAACAGGGGCTAGCAACCATGTGTTTGATCTATAGGCCAGGGATCGGCAACCTTTGGCACGTGGCCCACTAGGGTAAGCACCCTGGCAGGACTGGCTGGTTTGTTTACTTGCTGCTTCTGCAGGTTTGGCTGTTTGCAGCTCCCACTGGCCGTAGTTCACTCTCCGAGGCCAATGGGGGTTGTGGGAAGAGGCACAGGGCGAGGGATGTACTGGCCACCACTTCCCACAGCCCCCATTGGCCAGTGAGAGCCGCGATCGGCTGAACCTGTGGATATGGCAGGTAAACAAACCGGCCCGGCCCACCAGAGTGCTTATCCTGGCGGATCGCATGCCAAATCCCTGCAATAGACAATTGCAGAGGTGCTTGAGGCTGCAGCTGTGCTAAAGAGCTGACAGAAGCTCCCCGTGGGCTCCATCCACCCCCACCCCCCATTTTGGTTTTCCAATTTTGCCTAAAATCAGTCGGGTTCTGCCCGTAGATGCCTAGAACATTCCCTGAAATTTTGGAATTTGTCAGATGTGGCATTTCAAAGTTATCATTTTACAGACAGATACAGAAATACCATCAAGTTGAATGTAACGTCTTTGCTAGCTCTGCCAGCTCTTTCTCTCACCTGTGCACATTCTTTCCTTCCCCCACTGAAAAGTAGTCAATAGCAATGATAGAAGAAGCTCACACTTTTGAAAGACAGAAGGCTGTTATCAGATTTAACATGCTTTTTCATTTAAGGGAATGCAGTCAGCTCTGTGTTGGTGTTGTATTTCCCTTGCAAATGAGCTTCACTAACTCCTTCTTATAGTTGTCCTTGCACTAGCTGCTTCTCATTTCTCAGTGCCATGGTAGCAAACTGTCTCAGCAGTACTGCCTGCTTTCATCTGCTGTGTATCTATATTTAATGAGGAGTCTGGCAATGAGTCTCTAATGTTAGTGGTTAGTAAATTCTCACATGTTTGTGTTTTGGGACAGAGAATCTGCGCGACATGAGGTTTGTCTCAGATGAATACTTATCTTGGATCTATAGATAAATAGAACACAAAAAAGGAATAGTTTTAAATATTAATGTAAGGTTTGCAAAACTAACAAGTACTATAGAATGGCTTGGATGAAGGCTCCAATGTGATTGGGTGAAAGAGGTTTAGAAATAGTTTCATTATCTCCCAATAAATGACTGTATCAGAACTATAAAGTTCCTGACACCAACCAGATCATTGCATCCCTTGACAAAATATTAAAACATTACAAATTAGCGAGTCACAATCTCCCCTCCAATGTGTGTGTGATGGGGGGAAGGGGATGCGCATGGTCAGAAAAATCTGTCAATTTCCCCTTATGGCATTTCCCTCAGATCATTCTATTAAGGGCTTTGCTGGCCCTCAGCACCTGCAGAATAAGCAAAGAGTTTGGTCCCCAGAGATCTTGGTAATGAGATCCGTAGGAAGCTAGAGGCATTCACACATAGGTACTGTTCCCTCTCTCAAGCCTCAGGGACCTCATCTTACCCTTAGGGTCTGTGCACTGCTTTTCCTGAAATTGTCCTAAAAGTGGGCAGGTGGAAATATAAAGAAATCACAGATGTAGAGCTTTTCTATAGATTTCCCCACCATCCATTCAAAGACCCAAGGGAAGTGGGAAAGGTTCTAAACAGGAACAGATTAAGGTGTAAAAATGATAGGTCTGTGCCTAGGGCCCCAGTTCCAGGAGTCACATGAAATCTAAATTTCAGCTTTCATTTAAAAAAGAAAAGTTTCTACTTCTCCTGGATGTAAAATAGCTGAAACTTTTGAAAATGTGACCCACATGTAACTGGTACTTGTAAGAGTCTGTAGTCAGCCTGAAACAATAGCTCCAGGAGGTGTGAACTGCCCCATTCCTTTTAAATTAAATTAGCTACCATGCCTACAGGGTGGCGCAATGACACAAGGTGGGACCATGGTGTGCAGGTGGAGCCATGAGGGCACCATTTGAATTATACCTAGAGTCCAACGTTTGCTTAATTCAATGCTCCTTCTAAGTTGGGCCACTAAGGGTATGTTTAGACAGTAGTGTAAACTCAGGCTCCAGCCTGATCCCCCTTCCATCTACATATAGATCACGCTGACCCAGGGTCCCAAGACCCCCGGGGGTGGAGGGTCTAAGCCTGAATCAAGCCGGGAGCCAGGGTTTGAGCCCTATTGTTCTGCAATATCCCACAGGCTGACATTCTTTGTCCTCTAGATGGTCACGTTTTCCCACACTGCAACACAAACAAAGGGCTAGAGCGGCCATGTTTGGGGAGGGCTGGCAAGTCTGGGACATGGGCAGTTGGACTCAGGCCTGCATAATGCAATGTAGGTGCTGGAACCTCAGGTTGGAACCCAGTGTTCAACAATTCCTAATCAGGGGTTACAAATGACGATAGATGCTCAAACCCTAGGTAAACAAATCTAGAGTCTGCTACCTTGAGTTTTACCAACCCTGGGCTTACATTGCAGTGTAAGGTCTATATTTGGAGGAGTACTGGGGAAAATTGTCTGTGACAGTGAGTTACCTGGTCAGCTGTGGCGTAACTAAATTGTTATGCAGATGAGACTCTTCTGGTTAGAATTTCTTGAAACAAAGAAATTATTACATGTAAGGTGCTAGTGCTTTCCCTAATAATAGCATATAATTATGCAACAGGTATAGCTTCACAATTCTCTCTTGCCTTGATGAGCATTTAAACATATTTATTATATTATTCATTTGGATCAGTTCTCAGATACTAGGAATCAAACTTTTCCAGTACTCTACCTAGATACTTAAAAAAAAAAAAAAAAAAAAAAGTGTATTTTAATATATTTCTTCCTGGATGACCAATATCCTACAGTAATTTCAGCATTAATTTCTGGTCACTCCTAAAATGAATGGCAGAGATCTCTTTAGATCGCTATCACCAGTGTGCCCAGAAAGCTGGCATATCTATTGACTGATCTGTTGTTACTTCACAGAAACTTGCTAATTGCCAGTACAGTAATATCACCAATGAGACAATCTGAGACCAACTCATGGAGAAAACAGCCATATCTCGGTGATTAATGCTTGCACCAGAATTACGTTTACTTATTGCTAGCCAAATTGAGACTGCCATAGCAGGAATTAAAACGATTGCTCGGAGGACTACATTCAAAACATCCAAATGCAGCAAATGGAGAAACAATATTACAAATATTGTCTATAAAGCCACATAGTGACCTCCCTTTATGATAAACACATGAGACATAGTCTGTGCCTTGAAGAGTTTATGGTCTAAGTAGACAAGACAGACAAAGGATAGAACGAAGGAAAGTACGATCAATCCCATTTTATAGATGAAGAACTCTGACACAGAGAGAGTAAATAAGTTTGCTCAAAATCACATCAGAAGTTTGTAGCAGAGCCAGGAAGTAAAACAAGATCACCTTAGTCCCTCTTCAAAGCTTTAACCACAAGAAAATCCTTTCTACTCTCTATCTTCCCTCTTCCTCTTTCTTTTAATTGCATCTGCCAAGACCCAAAACCCCTATTGCTCCTATAAACCCTGAGAATCTTCCCCCTTTCACAAGCTTTGTGTAACACGGCAGAGCTAGGTTACAGCCAGGGTTGGCTCCAGCTTCCCAAGCGGCGAAGAAAAAAAAAGACAAACCCGATTGAAGGACCTGCCACCGAATTGCCGCTGAAGACTGAAGTGCAGCGATTGAGCTGCCGCCAAGGAGGACGAGGGACTGAAGGATCTGCCACCCTATTGCTGCCACAGCCCCAGCCGTGCCACCTTGCTAACGGACACCCCAAGCACCTGCTTCCTTCACTGGTGCCTGGAGCCAGCCCTGGTTACAGCCAGAGATGTTTGTTCTCCCCTGCATAGCGCTGCTGTAATAATACCACTTACCTAGTGATTTTCAGTTTTCAAAGCACTTTGCAAATATGAACTAATTAATCTTCAAAGTGCCCTTCCCCCACACAGGGCAGGTGAATAAGTATTTTCACCCCTTGCAGTGTGTAGGAATTGGGTAGTATCCCTTTTCAGAGTTCGTGAGCTCTCTAGTGGGCCTCGCAGCGTTTGAGATATGAAAGTAGCCTGGTGTGTTCTATATGTGCTTCATCATGTTATCTTTGTTGGTTAAAGAGCAAAAGACGCAACATCCCTATTACATATTAGGAGTAATTAAGGCACCAGCCATTTAAATGACTTGTCCAAGATCATGCAGCAGATTCCGATCAATAGCCAGATAAGAACCCAGGTCTCCTGACTACTAAGAGGAATGGTGAATCTATTCAACTGCTGTGGCTATGTGCTTCTGGGCCATGACCACTGGCTCCCTGGCATCTTCGAGGAGCAGTGTGCACTGGCTGGGGTTCTCTGCTCAGTGTCTCCCTCTAGATCCCTGCTTTTGGCCCTGTAGCCCTCACTCCCATCTCTGTTTTATCACTTGTTGTCCCCCGACTTTACTTGAACCCTGGGCTCAGTGGCTTCTTCCATTAGGCTGGGGGATGGGCCTTTAGACATAGGCCTTTAGATGCACCCAAGGCCCCCCGAGTCTTTAACTTAATCTGCTAACTCATGTGGAAAACTACAGTTTGCCTTGTCTTCACTAGGATTTTCCCTCAGGTTAAGAACACATTTTAATTTCCGAGTGAAAACAAGGCCAGTGTCTCCCATACGTGTTACTTAATTTTTCTTTGTCTCAGGTCACCCATCAGGAAGAGTAGGACAACATACTTCCACAGGGCTTTTTCACGTGTAGAGTGCAGAATGCTTTAGAAAGCTAAGTCAGCATTACTAGGCTCAGTTTGCAGACCACCCGGGTAACAAAGCACAGGGAGGCTTTATTTCATTGCCTGGTTTTCAAAGGTGCTGAGCTGCTTCAGCTCCTGTTGACTTCAGTGTGATTTGTGGGTGCTCAGTGATTTGCCTGGGGAGTGGTGGGGTTGAGTGGGTAACGTGTGGGCATTATCCTCTGGACTACTGCTCCTGAGTCTACTTAATGTGTGAAGTTGGACTTAGGGATAGATTGTGTCGTGACAGCAATGGGGTTGTGCAGGAGGGAAGGAAGGAACACACACACACTTCCGGCCCTTCCACCCACTTCTTTCTCTCTAAGTCATGTTGGACCTGTTGGATCATGGCTGTAGGAATGAGCAGTAGGAGGTATGAGTCACACGCACCTACCCATAGGCACACACCCCAGCCAGCAGAGGTGGCTGGATGTAAGGGGGCAGTGGGGAAAGTATGCTTCACCTTGTAAAAGGAATGTAGGAATCTAATGCCTCTCTAGCACAACAGGAGACTATTGGAAGCCTTGTGTGTCTAAAAGGTGTCTCCAGGTCACATTGCCTCCTGGGGCTACTCCTGCAGTGGTGTGTCTTATGCATCGCATCTTACTCAGGACTGTTCATAAAGGCAGAACCTAGCCTTCGCTCACTGAACCTCAGTTACCCATCTGCAAACTAGGATTAATAATATTTGCCTGTTCCACAGAGGTGTCACAATGTCTAACAAAATGTTTTTTTTGTCAGGTACCTTATATGTGCAAATAATTTTTAAGTCCAGCTAGTGTCATTTGGTGGGACAAAACTGAAAACCTCCTGGTGCCTAACCCAGATATTAAGCCACTATTAGACCTTATTACATCTTTGGAACAGCAGCAGCTGCTGGTGGTTTAGCTTAAACTGATAATTGTCTCTTGTCTCAGGACTTTAGACTGGTTTAGATCACTGTACAGATGAACTAGCTATATACACATGGCTAACACTAGAGCTATGGGACTGGGAGGTGTGATTCCCAGCTCACATAGGTGTACCCAGCACATAAAAATAGCAGTGTGTCTGTGGTGGCATGGGTGGTTGCTTGGTCTAGCTGTCCCTAGTACACTCCCATCTGCCCCTTCTCCCTCCTGTGAAGGGGTTCCATTCACCACAGGTATGCCTACTTGTGGCTAGGTCTGAGAATTAGCTCTTACCCAGTCTGCAGCCCCCTTCCATCAGTTACTCACTCTCTCCGTGACTTGGGGTGCCTCTCTTCATGGCTCAACCCTCCAACCAGGTCACTATATAGTTTTCCCCTTCTGGGATAACAAAGTCCAACCAGACAAGCTGCCTCTCTGCCATTTCAGGCAGTCGTCTGTTCTAACTCCAGGTCCTGTGTCGCTTTCCTGGAGTCTGGCAGGGGAATGCAGACCTGGCCACTAATTTGGTACCAGCTCAGGGACACTGTGACTAGCAGCCTAGGTCTGCTCAGTCTCAGACCCTATTGCTCTTTTCCTGGGCTGCTTCCTACCTCTCTTCTTTATCTCCTTTCCTATCTCTGGATTTACCAGCAGGGCATCCTTCACTGCCTGTGGCTACTTCACCCACAGGCCTCTTATAAGACTCCCTAGTCCAGGGCAGGATCTCAGGGTTTTCTCTTGCCAGGGATCTCCTCCTTGTCCCTAGCCAATTCCCTTTCCCTTTAGGAAGTGACTGCCAACCTCATCTCTGCAGCCCCCTTCCTGCTCTCACTTCATGGCCTTATCATCCTATCCCAGCTTCTCCCCCAGTAGTGCTTCATCCATCCTTTTCTATCCCTTGTTCCCCTCCAGGTGCAGCATGTAAGGTTAATTGGCTCCTCTGAGCCCATATTAACCCATTCGGGGCTTGTGTGGGGTGGACACCCCATCACACCACCGGAAATATGAACACATATTTTTGTAATGCTGGGAAAGTGGTTTGTTTTGGTTTTGGTTTGTTTTCACCTCATCATAACTCAGAAATAGTGGAACAGCTTTTGTTCAAATTTTAAAAATCAAAATTCATCTTTAGATTAAATATCAGGCCCAAAAGGTGTTTCTGAAAATGGTGTGTATGTGAAAATGAAGATTAGAATGGAAACTCTTTTGCAGCCTTAGCTATAGCCTTGATTTGTAAGTGAACACTGTAGTAAGTGAAGTATTACAGGTATCTGTGATTGCCAAAACTCTGTTGTGGGGTGGGGATGCTGTCAGGAGCACTTAGCAGTAGTGATAGGGTTAGCAGCTCTAGCTTTGGTAGTGGTTGAAACGTAGCAGCAATGGACACTACTTTAGGACAATAATGTGGACAGGGTCAATGGAAGAACATTTTCGAGGTTTGTTGTTTTTTCCCCTGCATCTGGCTAGTAGCATAAATGGGGAATCACAAAGGGACCTGTCAGACTATCCTTCTATGATAAATTGGAAATGAAATCATGAGGTCATTTAATTATATGCACTAAATAAGGATGATGATTAGGAAAGACTATGATATAAGACATGACCTAATCTCATCCTGTCTTTCAGGATAAATTTTACGTCAGTGCTTAAAAAGACAAACTCCCTTAGCGAACATGGGAAGGAGACTATATAGAAAGACCGATTGAACTGGATAAAAGCAAAACAGAATTCTATGTTTCCACCTCAAGAGACTAGATTTTACTCTTTGACAGTTCGTAGCATTGGAATAGATTATACATTGTGCTTCTTTACTTCTCAGACGGAACAATGGAAGCATTAATGACTAACAGACATGGCCTACCTTTGAAAAAAAAAAAAAAGTATGATAAAAAAGGCAAAATTCTGAGAGCGAGTCAGATTCTTGCTCTTGGGTTGCTTTTATTCTGCCACTTCTCAGATATAGCGCAGCATGCGTATTTTAGTGTGGTTCTGCTTTTACTGACATGAATCAAGCAACATAATCAAACTCACACAGGGCCGTGTTCTGCCACTTTATTTGTGCTGAATAGCGTTGTGAGTGGCCCCATTGACTCGAATAGAACTACTTTTGGAGTAAGGGACTATTTCACCTGAGCAAGGGTGTCAGAATCTGGCCCACGGTGAGTAGCTGCTTTATCTCAAAATCTCTTTGCTTCTTATTCCTTTTGGGAATGTTTGAATGTGAGCCAGATTCTGGCACCTTTTCTCACAATGAGTAGTGACTTATTCAATGAGGCATCCTACTGAAGTCAAAGGGACTCCTTGTGGAGTCAGAGGGGCTACTCCATGTGAGTAAGAGAAGCAGAATCCCTGTTTACACTGCTTGTAGTGAATACTTGAAAACTTGATAGACAACCAGAATTTCTGTAGTAGTAGAATTACTGAAATTCCAACCTGAGCAGGTATTATTAATATAAAGAAATTTGTCCCAGAGTGAAAATTTGCCATTATTTATAATGTAAGATCTCCTAGACTGCTACTTCTGAGCCCTCATGAAATTAAAAGCATTTTATATCAGACTTTGATATTAGACAATTGTGAATCAATGAGAGAGAGAGAAATTAAATTATTGATTTGAGGGTGTAATCCAGTGAGGTTTGAGTTGATAAACCTAGGGAAAAACCACAAACTTAGGGTACGTCTACACTGCACGATTATTTCGAATTAGCTTAAACCGATATTACAAAACAGATCTAATAAAATCGGTTTAGCGCGTCCACAGTGGGATCCCGAAATCGATTGTTTGCGTCCATGGTCCAAAGCTACCATCGATTTCAGGAGCGGTGCACTGTGGGTAGCTGTTCCTCAGCTATCCCATAGTTCCCACTTCCGTGTTGAGAGCACAGTGCCTGATGGGGCAGAAAACACTGCCCCGGGTGGTGCTGGGTACAGCCTCACCCCTCCCTTTGTGAAGGCAGCAGACAACCCTTTGGCGCCTTTTTCGCGGAGTGCATTGAGCAAACGCCATAGCACAGCAATCTTTCCCTTTTTTTTTTCACGTGGTGGTGGGGGGAAATAAACTGAGGAGCTGTTCCCTGAACCACGCCAGACACTGTGTTTGAACCTACAGACATTGGGAGCTCAGCCAAGAATGCAAATAATTTTCAGAGACTGCTGTGGACTGTGGGATAGCTGGAGTCCTCAGTACCCCCTCCCTCCCTTCATGAGCGTCCATTTGAGTCTCTGGCTTCCCGTTACGCTTGTCACGCAGCGCTGTGTATCCTGGAGTTTTTTATTCAAACGCTTTGGCATTTCGTGTTCTGTAACGGAGCTGGATACAACAGATTTGTCTCCCCATACAGCGATCAGACCTAGTATCTCCCGTACGGTCTATGCTGGAGCTCTTTTTCGATTTCAAACTGCATCGCCAGCCGTGCTGATCAGAGCTCCACGCTGGGCAAGCAGGAAATGTAATTCAAAAGTTCGCGGGGCTTTTCCTGTTTACCTGCCCGCTGCATCCGAGTTCAGATTGCTGTCCAGAGCGGTCAGTGCTGCACTCTGGGATGCCGCCCGGAGGCCAATAACGTCGATTTCCGTCCACATGAACCCTAATCCGAGTTATCACTATCGAATTTAGCGCTACTCCTCTCGTTTGGGAGGAGTTCCGAAATCGATTTAAGGAGCCGTTTAACTCGATATTAATGACGACGTCGTGTGAACGGATACAGCGTTAAATCGGTATATCGGCCATTAAACCGATTTAAAGTCGCAGTGTAGACCTGGCCTAATTAGAGAGAAAGCATGTCCTGCAAAAACATGATCAAACTTCTCTGGCCCTAGAAAGTTCTTGAGTAGCTCAGAAGCAAAGCTTTGGCCTTAAAGCCAATGAAAGTCAGAGAAGCACATAAATGGTTATTACAGGCATGAAATACTAACCTGCACCTCAACACCAGTCTGAAATTTGAACAGTTCCCTTTAGGGATGAAACAAACAGAAAATGATCAGGTGCTAGCAATCTGAGATCAACTAAATCATGTTAAAATATCTCCAAAAGCCTGTTTTCGCCCCAGACACATAGCTTTCAAGCACTGAATCCTGTCATGTTACCATTTGTCAGAAAAATTCTTCAGCAGCAATTCGGCGGTGTGTGTCTCAGTCCCGAATTGCTGCCAAAGAATGAAGCAGAGCAGTAGAGTTGCTGCCAAAGTGCTGCCAATTGCAGCTTTATCTTTTTTTTTTTTTTTTGCTTCGCCACTTGGGGCAGCAAAAAAGCTGGAGCCGGCCCTGTCTCTGGCATTAACATGCTGAGAATAACTTAGGGCTTGGCTACACTTGGAGGTGTGCAGCACTGGGAGTTACAGCTGTCTTCGTACAGCTGTGTAGGGACAGCGCTGCAGTGTGGCCACACTGACAGCTACCAGCACTGCAGTGTGGCCACATTTGCAGCCTTTGCAGCGCTGTTGGGAGTGGTGCATTGTGGGCAGCTATCCCATAGAGCACCTCGTCCCATTTTGGCGCCGTGGGTTGTGGGAAGGGGATGGAAGGGTGCAGGTCATTCCGCTTCCTGTCCCAACGCCCCGTGGTGCAACGCTTCACATCCCATCAGTCACTGTTTTTCCGTCCATGTTTGGCGCCATCGTGAGTCTCCCAACGGTTTGTGTGCAGCGCGATTTCTGTGGGACATGGAACCCGAGCTGCTGAGGACTTTGCTGATGAGCGTCGCCAGCACATCACGTTTGGCAGTTGAGCTATTCCTTCAGCTCCAAAGTGACAGTGAGAAGTCCAACGATGATATCGAGTCGCCTGACGCGTGTGACACTAAATTGCTTGTGGCAGTAACAGAAATGCTCAGCACCATGGAACGCCGCTTTTGGGCTCGGGAAACAAGCACTGAGTGGTGGGATCACAACGTCATGGAAGTCTGGGATGACGAGCAGTGGCTGCAGAACTTTCGGATGAGAAAAGCCACTTTCATGGGACTGTGTGAGGAGCTCGCCCCCACCTGCGGTGGCAAGGACACGAGATTGAGAGCTGCCCTGCCAGTGGAGAAGCGGGTGGCTATTGCAGTCTGGAAGCTGGCAACTCCAGACAGCTACCGATCGGGTCGCGAACCAGTTTGGAGTGGGAAAGTCGACTGTTGGAATCGTGTTGATGCAAGTTTGCAGGGCCATTAATCGCATCCTGCTAAGAAGAACGGTGACTCTGGGGAACGTGCAGGACATTCTGGATGGCTTTGCACAAATGGGTTTCCCTAACTGTGGAGGGGCGATAGATGGGACGCATATTCCTATTCTGGCACCACCCCACCTAGCATCCGAGTACATTAATCGGAAGGGGTATTTCTCTATGGTTCTCCAGGCGCTTGTGGATCACGTGGGTATTTCATTGACATTTACACAGGCTGGCCCTGGAAAGGTGCATGATGCACGCATCTTTCGGACAGTGGCCTGTTCAGGAAGCTGCAGGCCGGGACTTTTTCCCAGACGGAAGATCACACAGTAGGGGACTTGAAAATGCCCATTGTGATCTTGGAGACGCTTGCTTACCGTTAATGCCTTGGCTCATGAAACCGTATACAGGGAAGCTTGACAGGAGCAAGGACCGGTTCAACTACAGGCTGAGCCGGTGCGAATGACTGTGGAGTGTGCTTTTGGCCGTTTAAAGGGCGCTGGCGTTCTCTTATGGGAAGCTAGACTTGGGGGAAAAGCAGCATCCCTGCGGTTATATCGCGTGCTGTACCCTCCATAATATTTGTGAAGGGAAGGGTGAAACATTCAGTCAGGAATGGACCTCCGAGGTTCAATGCCTGGAGGCTGAATTTGCACAGCCAGAGAGCAGGGCTACTAGAGAGGCCCAGCACAGGGCTACAAGGATTAGGGATGCCTTGAGGGAGGAATTTGAGGCTGAAAGCAACAGTAATGTTTGGTGCCTTGCACGGGAGTGAAGTGCAAGTGGTTACAATGTTAGTAGGTTTACTAAATGATTTGCAGTGCCTGTTTTTTCCCTGGGTACGGTATCTTTCACTTTCTGCAATAATAAAAACTGTTTTTAAAAAGCCAAGAAATCATTTATTGAAAAGAAAAAAGTAAGTAAAAGGGCAGGGGGTAGGGTGGTGAACTGTACAGTCAGAGGTTTGAATATGTCCTGCCTGGAGTGCTGTGCAATGACTGCTGCACTTCAGGATGAAAATGCTGCATGGTGATGGGGGTTGAGTGCAGAGGGTAAGGTCGTAGTTCTCAGGGCTGGTAGGTGACGTACAGGTGTTGGGGGCAGCTGGTGGTGGTAAGAACCTGGATGCTGGAGAAGGGGTTTTGAGCTGACATTGGGGCACAAGGGAGAGAGCTTTGTGGGACTGGGGGGGGGGCAGCACGGTAGTGCTCTGCCTGCATGGCTACGAGTGACTGGATACAGTCCGTTTGGCGTGCCAGGAGGCTTATCAGCTGCTTTGTGCTTTTCTTCTTAGCCAATTCCTTTCTCCTGCTTTCTCTTTCCCTCCAGTGCTGCATTTTCTCTCTCCAGTCCTGCAGTTTCTTACTCTCTCTGGCAGACTGATTCATAACTGCTTTTCACCATATCTTCTTTGCTTTTTCGTGGCTTTTTCCTCAGGTTTTGTAGCTTTTCAGCAGTCTGTGATAAGGCCAGTCCAGTAGCAGTAGTCAAGGACACTGTTATTAGAAAAAAGACAAAAATTGAAACATTTAACAGAAAGGCAGCATTGTGTTATAATCACAGTGAAGGAGTTCACAGTCTCACTTTAGCATAATTTCCCACATACCAAACACAGCACAGAGAGCCCACAGCAGCGAAGACATGGTGAGTAGGGGGAATGAGTGCAGGAGTTAATTAATCCTGGAAGATATCCGCTGCTGCCGTGCAGCTCACCAGGGAACTGATCCTTGGTTTCAAGGGGCTGCACTGGGTCAGGGTGTCTGGGGGAAATGCAGAGAAAGCAGAGAGCTGCTGCAGGGGGACCTGCACTGAACTATCCCTGCATTTTCCACAGGAGTTAATCCTGGAAGATCATCTCACTGGCTGCTCACCTGGGGAAGGGAACTGATTGGTTCAGGGCTGCACTGGGGTTTCTGTGCATTGGGGAAAGCAGAGAGCTGCGGGGGGACCTGCACTGAACACTATCCCTACATTTTCCACAGGAGTTAATCCTGGAAGATATCTCACTGCTGCGGGTTACCTGGGAAGCAAGGGAGGGTCTTCTACAGCAATGCGGATTCCGCCCTGGCCCCTATGCAGCTTGCCTGTGTGCAGCAATGGTCCCCCCACCCCTCGCAGCACAGTGGCGCGGATGCGTTAGCCTGACTGGGACAAGGACCACAGTGGCTCTCCCTATAAACTTGCGCAAGCGCATTGCCCACGCTCTGGCAGAAACTTTTGAAGAGATTACAGAGGCCGATTACCGCGACTGTGATAGACCACATCAATGGGCTATTCCACATCTAGGCATGCATGCATGCAGCCATAACCCCCCTCCTCTCCCGAAACATTTCCATCCTGAAAAAATAAAAGCTGCTTACCGGGAACCCGCTCCTCTGCTTCTTCTTCACCAACAAGTTCCAGCTGCTGCGACTGGCTAGCTTCCTCCTGGCTTGAGAAGAGCTCCTGGCTGCATGCCTCCTGGGACTCCGGGTGTCTCCCCCACCCCAGTACCCTCACTCTCGGTTTCCTCCCCCCCTCCCCCCTCCCTCTCCTCTCTCTGCTCTGAACTGTCCATCGTGGTCCTCGGATTGGCAGTGGGGTCACCCCAAGTATCGCGTCCAGCTCCTTGTAAAAACGGCAGGTCGTGGGGCAGCACCTGAGCGGCGGTTTCCCTCTCGGGCTTTGCAATAGGCACTCCGCAGCTCCTTTACTTTAACCCTCACTGCAGTGCGTCCCGGTCATGGCCCCTTTCCATCATGGCCTTTGATATCTGCCCATAGATATCGTAATTCCTACGGCTGGAGCGCAACTGTGACTGCACAGCTTCCTCCCCCCAAACACTGATGAGGTCCATCAACTCGCCATTGCTCCATGCTGGGGCTCGTTTGGAGCATGGAGGCATGGTCACTGATTGATTGCACTCCACACCTGGCTGAGCAAACAGGAAAGGGATTTTTAAAATTTCCAGGGCATTTAAAGGGTGGGTTACCTGAGGCCAGGTAAGTAGAGTGCGAACTGATAAGCAGAGTGGCTGAACAGGTATTCTGGGATACCTCCTAATACCCTGGAGGCCAATTACAGCGCTTTTGGTGGCCACAGTTGACGAGCAGCGCTGCATCACCAGCGCTGCAATCATTATACCCCAAGCAAACCAGGTGTACAGCCAGCGCTGCAGCCAGGGAGTTGCAGCGCTGGATGTGCCTACAGGTGTGGACGGTTACTAAGTTGCAGCGCTGTAAACCCACCACCAGCACTGCAACTCTCCAGTGTAGCCAAGCCCTTAGAACCATTTAGAAGCTTTGTCATTAAATAGTTTTCTTGTCAATTGATCCATTGTGTGTGTGTCTTTCAGACTACTAGATTTATCAATTGCCAGGGAAAAAGTGACAACAGGTCTTAATCAGTTAAGCAGGGAAGTACTGCTTGATGATCCCCTTTGGGATTCAGGTCATTTTGGGCCTCACTGTGGAGCAGGAAGTAGCAACATCAAGGACTGGAAGGCTGAGCTTAAACAAAGGCCAGAGCACATCTGCAAGTGTGAGTGGAACACTATAGTAAACAAGAGCAGCACAAACCTTTCTCTGCTCCCTTTTTATGAATTGTATGAGCCATATTTTCTGTTGAGATTCTCACCCAAACTTGTTTTCAAACTTGCAGACTTTTCTCTATCTATATGGCACACTCTGCGACTTGTGCTATTCAGTTAATTTCTGCAAACGTGAATAGTCTGAGGTGTTCTCAGTGGTGCATAACTGCTGCCTTGCTTACTCTGATTTGAAAGAGCAGCTGTACATATGTGTTTTCAGTTAGCACACTGAGATGGAATTGCATACTATTAATGCATTGAAATAAAATGATTCCTTTTGTGATGAAGGATCAATAGATTCCTGTCCATGAAATGTAAGGCAAATATACCCCAAACTGTTTTAAAAAAATAAATATGTAATTTCATCAAGGGGTTCTGTTGACATCAGCCATGAGAGTGAAGTGTAACTGATTTGTTCATATCATCAGAGACCTAAGATATAATTGTAGCTCTAAAGTCTGTATGGAAGCATGTTCAGTATTATACATAGTTACCCAAACTTCTTCCTCTATCCACATCAGTTGTTCTGTGCTCACTCTCTTCTCCAATCTGAATCTCAGACCTCCATGACCTATAGCTTTTCTCCTTATGCCCCATACACGTTTCTGGCCTTCCTGTCTGCCCCCACACCCAGCTTGGCAGTTTGAATTTTTAAACTGTTGTTGGCATTTCAGAAGAATTTTTTAAAAATAATTTTCATTTTTGCAGAATGCCTTACAAAATATAATAGGAGTGAAAGTAAAAAGAAAACAAAATATTCATGTAGTATTTCTCCAATATGTTAATCGATGTGATATTTTCCATTACACAGTGTTATAAAGTTAGTCTTGCTTGATTTACAGTTCATGGCTTGTTACCAGGTATTGTTTTTGTTGTCATCCTCAGACAAAATCTTATCTCCAGTTGAGTCTTCTCTTCTGTATTTTTTGCTCTTGTCCTCGTCAGTGGAAAGTTTCTCATTCAGCATCTCATTTAATACTTAGAAAAATTATGTAAGTACTTCATTGAACATATTTTATCCAAACAGGAACAAGAATCAAGATACCTAGGTATTTGTTAGCTTTTAGTCCCTCTTGCTGAATTTAATTTGATGCATTATTTTTTCCATTACCACTAATATCCCAACCACTATGGCACCAAGAATTAACAGAGAAGAGTGTTTTTTTTTCTCAATTTCCAGCTAACAAGAGCCGGACTACTACTAAAAGTTTGCTGTTAAAGATTTATGTTCTTTAGGTCACATAATTAATTAGGAGACCTAAAATTATCACTGATAGGCCCTTAAGAAGTCCTGATTTTATTCATAATCCTATCCCAATAATCTCCAACCTCTGAGCAGTCCCACAAAATATGAACCTTTCTATAGCCCCTTCTCTACTCCAGCAGCATACTAAGTGTCACACATCTCACATGACATCCACATGCACTTGGCAGATCTGTCATGCCTGTCAGCACGCCAGGTCAGTGAAAGAAAGAGACTTTTTGGCCTAGGAGACGGTGTATTGGGCTGTGAGGTCTGCATTCTGGTCTCCCCATTGACTAATTGGTGTTAATATTTCTGTGCAGTTCACAACCATTATTATCCATTCCTATCCCTATCCTATGAAACAGGAACAGATCATACACCTATTTTACAAATAAAGGAGAAGTTACACAAATTAGGGCAGCTTTACAGCTTCTTCACTGTTCTATGCCCAAGAAATTCTAGAAAGAACCATTTACTTAATGGTGGGTTAATTAGTTAATATATGTACTGCACTTGGAAAATGTCAAGTGCTGTGTAAGTACTAGCAGGATTATTGTGTGCGCAAATACTTGATGTAATATAGCTAACCCTGTAACTTTGCACAGATCACCAAACGTCATGTCTATGATTTTAAATAGGTTTCTCCTTAGCAGAAATTGTTAATAAAAACAATGAGTTACAGCCTGCTCTCCTACAATATACTAGGAAGCCAATTACTAAACTGAAAAGTAATTTGGTATTACGAATGCTGTCATGTAGTTAAAAATACATCTTGAAATTCAGCCACTACATAAGGACCTGTTGAGAATTAAAACTTATCCCCCTTCTTCAGAGCTAAGAATTCATGAGAAAGCTCAGGTGAAGATCATAAATATTCTGACAAGCTAAAGATTGAGAAATTTAATCTGTGACCCTCACAATTTTATTTCCAATTGATCGGCATAGAATCAGATGAATACTTATTCCAATAGAAAAATCAATTCAATACTTAAAGTTCATTTGTCCAGTTTTGTTTTTCATATTTACAACATTATGATTCATTCACCAGGATAATCAAGGATTTAGAAATTTAATATATAAACTTGATGTGCTACAGTTAATTTAAAATTCTCTGAATAATAAATCTGATCAAATACTATAGAAAGCAAGTACTATATGTGCTGATTATAAATCAGCTTGGTGCAAAAGTTCAATTGTCTGATCTCTTCCTTTAATGAAATTACCATAATTCATACAAAGGAATACCCTTGGCCATTGATTACAATATTTGTCTTAGAAAGACTTTTCATTGAAGTACAAAGCATTGTTGTTAATTATTTTGTATAGAAGAAGAAAAAACATATTCTTTAAAAAATGAATGAGGTTGAAACAAGACAATAGGAAATGCAGAATAGATGGTCTCTATCAAACCTTTATATGGGTGTAAGTTCTTTGGGTGATGTGTTTGTACAGTGCCTAGCACAAAGTGATTGTGATTGATCCATCATTGGGGACCATAGGTGCTACCCCAAAGCTCTTAAGTAATAAAAGGAGTTATTACACATACAGGCTCCTAAAATGTCTATGCCTCATTTTCACGTCTTGGTTTACTCGTGAGGTTCACACTCAGGAGCACTTCCAGAAATTAAAAGAGAACTAGAAGAGCATTCTGAGCGCTGACAGAGAAATAATTTCATGGAATTTTTCTCATTTGTATGCATACTATTTTGTTCAGAAATAGCCAACATTAATATTTTGGCCACTAGATGGCAGTGATTTTGAACTGTATCTTTAATTTACTATTTCTGTTTGGTAGTCCTTTGTGGTTGAAAGACAGGAAGCTTAACACCCAGTGCATTCCTCTGTCGGTTTGTTATTTACATGAACATACAACAGTGCCATTAACTTAACTGCTCTAAAAGATTATGTCTGTTTCTGAGCAGTGTACATGTTTCATCTCTGGCTAGGAATAAACAAAAGAGTTTTGATGTGCCTATCCTGAGTTTTTTGCTGTGCTTTGCAAGAAGGAACTGGGAAAAGTTTTTTTTAGCCTCCACAACTTCTTGGGGGTAGGCATTTTTTATTTATAAAAATAAATGTTTTTTATTTGTCAGAGAAAATATTGGTAACCCATATTAATTAGAAAGGCAGAACTAGGAGTCTATGCTTATCAGATCTAGCATTCCAAATTATTTTATCATCCTGCTATCACAATTAGAGTTTGTAAAGGGTATAGATGGCAGGGGAAAAGAGCTCTAATACAGACACTCTGTTCACATGTTTATGCTTTGAGAGAAGACTTAAATTATTGGTTTAGGAAACTGGCAAATCTTTTGAGTCCAGCAGAGAGAGAGGTGACCTGGCTACGTTTGCAACCAGAATTGTAGGTGTTTGTATCGTAGTTTCCACCTATTTGAAATCTTGAATCTAGATGAGGGATAATTGCTGCATTTTCTTGGAGAGAAAGGAAACTGTACACAAAAACGAACCAAGGCACAACACCCTGGTCAAGAAAAGGGTTGACGGAACTATAGGACCCCTAAAAGCAACATATCAGGAATTGCAAATTCTGGAATGTTCATTCCTGACAAAGATGTCTGAAGAAGTTCAAGACTCAGAAGTGGAAATATTTCTGTCCCTCATTTCAGAGTGAAATAATTGCCTGAATACATATGAAGAAACCCACTGCTTGCAGCAGCTTTGGCAATATTATAGAAAATCCACTCTACTTTTGCCAGAGATGTAGAAATGTATCCTCCTTTTTGTTATTTCCTGCAGTAGAAAACCCTGAATTTCTTCCAAGGTATGACAGCAATATGTTTTAGGACGTGTTGAGGGAAGAAATTGGCTGATCTTTTTGGGAGCCTCAGTGGAGCTTTTTTCTAGCTGAAGAGTTGTGTCAGCATTTCAGTGACTTTACACCCACTCATTTGTTGTTGTTGTTTGTTGCAAATCTGCCTTTAAGGCACTGCTTTTAAAGACTACGTGTAAAGCAGAGCTCAGTCATTTATACTTAAGGTTGTATGGAGATAGAGGTTATGTGAGCCAAATGCCCAGTTTTTCTAAGACTGGAAGGAGCCTGATTAAATATTCTTCCTTCCCTGCAAACCAGTTCTTTGAGGTGGATTTGTATTTTGTAAGAATTTATTTAGATATAGAGAGAAATTTTAGCATGTGTCTGTATAAGTATGTATTGCAGATGACTTTGTCAAAAAAAATGATCATGTAAATTGCAATCTGTGTTGCAGAGAGAGCCTCTGATAAAAAGGGTGAAGCTTCTCACTTTCCCCTTTAGGTCCCTGTTTTTTATTTTATTTGCTTTACTTTGCTTCCTCCTCTCTCTCATGTCTTTCCATTCTCTCTAAATTTATTGGAATAATAAGTAGAGAAAAAAATGACCGTAAAAAAAAAAAGACAAAACCTTTTTCTGTATTGTTTGGGCTTATTCATGGAGACAAAACCCTTTTGAATTGTCGTTTGTAACACATTTATCTTTGAACCTGGGGATTGTATCTTTCAGTAGCAGTACAGATATTTTAAAGTGAATTTTTCATACTGTTTTAATGACATAGCTATGCAGTTTACCACATGACTAGCACTTCTATCTATGTGATAAGTCACTTATAGATACACCGTACGCACATCCACTTAAATATTAATATATATTTATAATGTATATCTACATCTATACAAATACACATTTATAGTGCATCTGTGAAAATTCAGCAGTTGCTGTACTCTTTCAGAGTGCATAATGAATTTGAAGTACTTAAGACTCTCGCAAATGACATAGAATCAGCTTGGACAGCCACAGGTGCCCCTCCCCCACACTAATGTACGTGTGTGTGTGTGTGTGTGTAACTACACAAACACATTCTATACATCTCTGTGCATATATGTATGGTGTGTATGTGGGTGGATAATGTGCATATAGACTGAACTGAAAATAGGGAGGTTATTACCTAATCTATTTTTAAAAGTTTCCATTAGTCCAAATGTTGCTTCATCAAACTTTTATCATAGCTGAATAATTAGGTAGAGTGAACTGTGATTATTCATCTCCCTACCTCCAGTCTGCACAACATATGGGAAGTGTAATTGTTTTGCTTTGCGTCCTGCCCAAAGAGTTATCTAATCAAGTTGAACAATATAATAAATAACACAGGATGGGAGTGGGGGATGGGGAGGAGATTCTGCTCTGGCCATCCTATTAGGGGCTACAAAGAGCTCCAGTATCTCTCCTCACAGATGAGATTATTGATCTCTGTAGCCCTGATGACAGTTAAAAAGTACAATTTTTAAGAGGGAACAGTAGAGACTACCAGTTCTGATGCCAATTCTTGTTGGTGATTTGGGCCCTGCCTTTTGTGACAATCTTAGAAATATTAAAGGACAGTTTTGATTTACTTGAGGAAATCTTGATTTTGTATAATTTTTGGTTATTAGAAACTTTGGTCGCATATAATCTGCCAGTGCTTCTGGCACAAAGACAATGTTAACTTTGGTAGGTTTAGGATGGGAAAAAAACACTGTGTACAAAACCAATGAGATGCAATTGGATAATGAAAAGACTGGTACCCAAATACATGGTGTAAGGACATTTTATATATGATAGACAAAAGAGAAACTGCTGTGGGCATTTGTTACAGAGACAAAAGACTGGCAGAGAGTGAATCTGAAGAATTCCTGGACTGACTTTCCCTGCTTCCCCCACTGCCGGAGCCTTTCACTGCAGCAAAGAAAGGCTCCAGCAGTGGGGAGGCAATAGGACATGGAGGCACTTCATGGGTGAGCAGGGAGCCTATGCAGGGAATGTAAAAGCAGCAAAGAGTCCTGTGGCACCTTATAGACTAACAGACGTATTGAAGCATGAGCTTTCGTGGATGAATACCCACTTCGTCGGATGAATGTAGTGGAAATTTCCAGGGGCAGGTATATAGACGCGAGCAAGAAGCAGGCTAGAGATAACGAGGTTAGTTCAATCAGGGAGGATGAGACCCTCTTCTAGCAGTTGAGGTGTGAAAACCAAGGAAGGAGAAACTGCTTTTGTAGTTGGCTAGCCATTAATATACCCTGTGGGTATATACTCTGTGGGTTCAGGCATGCAGGGTACTATACTCTACTCATCTAAAGTCTTGTCTAACTACCAGGGTAAGTCGACCTAAGTTACGCTACTCCAGCTTCACAAATAACGTAGCTGAAATTGATGTAGCTTAAGTCAACTTACTGCAGTGTCTACACTGCGCTGCGTCAAAGGGAGACGCTCTCCCGTCAACTTACCGTCGATTTAGCATCGATCGCAGCAGCGTTGATCCCTAGTAAGTGTAGACATAGCCTAAACCATGCCTCACTGTTTACACTGCCGTTTATACCTGAGCTAGCTGGCCATACAAGGTCCATTCTCTACACACGCTGCATGTGTATACATACCCTTTGAGCTTGAAACAACAGGATTAAAAGCCAGAAGACAAATAAAAAGAACCTACAATTCATTATTTTATTAACATCTCATGTTTTGGGGGGGCCTGATTCATGATTTTTGAATGCTGTGGTTTAGCACTACAGGTATTCAGTCAGAGAAGATATGTGAAAGTTCTCTAATAGGAAAGCTTGACATGAGTGACTACAGCTGCTTGAATTAAACAAAGTAAGCTGTGAGAACAAAGAGCCTGATTCAAACCCTGGTACAGTACAAGGAAAGATTCCAATTAACTGCACTGAGTTTTGGCTCAGGCCCATATTAAAGAAAATGAGTTGATAATATGTGCCGCATTTTACTGTATAAGAAAAATAGTGAGTGTGATGCCATGGAAGGAAATATTTTTTTAAAAAATCATGCATTTGGAAGAAGGCTGGAGCATATTGAAAGGAAATGGCCAATATGGCTTCCCAAAGACAGCTGGTCAGACTCAGTCAAGCCCACAGGGAAAAAAGATCAGGACAGCAAAAAAGCAGAATGAGTTAATGCTCATCAAAGGGGTTAAGAAGAATAAGAAATACAGTGCTGGAGAAAGTTGACCCATAATTTAAAGAGGAAGGAGATAAAGTTAATGATTATAAAATGGTGGAGATACTGAATTGTTTTTTTAATTGGGTTTTAGCAAGAAGAATGAGGAAAAGAGATATGGGCAATTAGAAGAATGGCAACATTGTAGCTGTTGAGAATAAGCACATAAAATACTTGGCAAACCTGAGTGTATGTAAATCAGCAGGCCCTGGTGACATACTTCCCAGAGTGTTAAAGGAATTAAGAGGTTGGGGAGTATTTCTTATGGAGAAGTACTAGAATTGCTAAATAAATATGACATAGCTAAGCAAAAGTTTGAAAGACAAGAACTGCCATACTGGATCTGACCAATGATAGCCCATCTCTATAAATTGGCAAGTACCTCGTGCTTCAGAGGAAGGAGTACAACTCCCATAATTAAGAGAGAATATAAGGATAACAG
The DNA here is from genome assembly GCF_003597395.2 of Chelonoidis abingdonii. Lineage (NCBI taxonomy): Eukaryota > Metazoa > Chordata > Testudines > Testudinidae > Chelonoidis > Chelonoidis abingdonii. The sequence goes on from NC_133769.1 coordinate 255,310,575, forward strand.
TACTTAACGCCTTTCATTTTGAGAAACATGAAATACTCTTCAAACACAAATTAATTCTCGTGATACCCTGTGTGGTAAGGGACTATAAATAAGTCTATTTTACAGAGGGGGAAACAGTAGCACAGAGTGGTTAAGTGACCCACCCAAGGTGACACAGCAAGTCAGTTTCCGAATCAGGAACAGCACCCAACCCAAGAATCCTGACTTGCATTCCAATGCTCTAATTGTTCCCCTCCCTGAATTGGTTCAACTCTCTCATCATTCAAATCTCCCTTTAAGATTTACTCCTTCTGCAACGCTCACAGGAAATGAGTCAGCCTAGTCATTCTTATTATAGGGGACATTAATTTGGTTTACTGTACATAGATACATTTATTCAAAACTTACATATATGCACATGCCTTTGCATAAGACTTTTCTGCACACAAAAGTTGTATTGCTTTAACTATACCAGTATAGCTAAAGTGATATAACCTCCCTAGTTCAACACAGTTATATCAGTATAAAGGTGCTTTATACTGGTATAGCTATTCCTTTTTGGGAAGGAGAATAAGCTATATTAATATAAGGTATCTTTAGTCTGACATCATAGAAATGTAGGGCTGGAAGTGACCTCGAGAGGTCATCTAGTTCAGCCTCCTGCACTGAGGCAGGAGCAAGTACCAACTAGACTATCTGACAGGTGTTTGCCTCACATATACTTAAAAATCTCCAATGATGAGGATTCAACAGTCTCCCTTGGAAGCCTATTGCAGTGCTTAATTATCCTTATAGTTAGAAAGTTTTCCTAATGTCCAATCTAAATCTCCCTGGCTGCAGATTAAGCCAATTATTTCTTGTCCTGCCTCCAATGGACAGTAGAGAACAATTGATCACACTCCTCTTTATAACAGCCCTTAACGTATTTGAAGACTGTTGTCAGGTCCCCCTCAATCTCTTTTCTCAACACTAAACTTGCCCAGGTTTTTTTAACCTTTCTACAGAGGTCAGGTTTTTTGTCCATATCTTTCTTAAAGTGTGGGGCCCAGAACTGGACACGGTACTCCTGTTGAGGGCCTCACAAGTGCAGAGTAGAGCTGAACAATTATTTCCCATGTTTACATATGACACACCTCTTAATACATACCAGAACATTAGCCTTTTTTAGCAATTGTCTCACTTTGTTGGCTCATATTCAATTTGTGATCCAGTACAACCGCCCGATCCTTTTCAGCAGTACTACTACCTATCAGTTATTCCCCATTTGTAGTTGTGCATTTGATTTTCCCTTCCTAAGTACAGTACTTTGCACTTGTCTTTATTGAATTTCATCTTGTTCAGTTCGGGACAATTCTGCAACTTATCAAATTCATTTTGAATTCTAATCCTATTCTCCAGCCTCTCCCAGTTTGTGGTCATCTGCACATTTTATAAGCATATGCTCCACTCCATTATCCAAATCATTAATGAAAATATTTAATAGTACCAGATTCAAGATTGACCCCGTGGAACACCACTAGATATGTGCCCCCAATTTGACAGCAAACCATTGACACTCTTTGAGTTAAGTCTTTCAGCCAGTTTTGCATCCACCTTATAGTAATATAACTGTGTCCACACTAGGGGTTGTGCCAGTATAATTACTTCAGCTAAAAATCACACCCCTAACTGATCCAGTTAAAGGGTGCAAAAACAGTGTGTAGACAGCCCTTAGTAACCACTGACTTTTATTGCTGTGATCCCTGTCTCTCCTTCCTATTTCCAACTCTCAGTTTTGTTGTCTCTTTGTGTGAACTTAGGGGGCAAGGTCTTTAGCTCAAGGCCCATGTGCAATTTATCTAGCACATTTTTGTGGGGTGTAAAAATAATAATAATTTGGGGCTAGATTGTACCCCCCCATGGCAAAACTTACAGAAGGGGGCTGGGGGGGGTGGGAAATGTCTGTGAGATCTGTGTTGCACTGAGAAGGATGGAGTTTGTGCCGCCACAGAATAGGTCATGGGTCCTGCTCCCAAACCAGGAGGCTCTCCAAAGCTCCATAGGAAATGAAGGCCATTCCTCAGAGGCCTGGCGCTTCCACAGCTGCTATTCTCCCAGTGCCATCAGCATAGCTCCAGCTGTGCTCCTAGGGACTCCATTGGCTACAGTTGTGTCCTTGGCTGCAGGCGGGGTGGTGATGGGAGGATTCTGTGGGAAAGATAATAGAGTTCTAGACTGTACTATCAATTCATAGGAATCTTCATAGAGGCCAAAAGAGAGGGGGAAGTGCAATGTTCATCCCCCCTCATCCCGCTCACCCATAACTTCAGTATACCCAATCTCCACCCCTTCTCCCAGCATGGACCCTGGATGTCTCTGGTGACCTCTAGGGGAACCTGAAGAGAAAATGATGCTGCACAGATGGCTGACTCCCTTTTCATATGGAAGGGGGTGGGGAGCTAAGTGCATGGAGGGTACCTTCTGCATGTGGATCTGGGGATGGAGGGGATGATCCCACCCAATAATAAGACAGCATTACTTCTCAGACATTTACACCAGTATGAAGGGTAAATAAAACACCAAGAAGAGAGGAGAATTCTTCAGAGTGATCCTAAGGGGTATAGCTCAGTGTAATGGAATGAAATTAAACAAAACTCAGAATTTTTAGACTGAACATCATGGAAAAAATTCCAAACAGATGACATCTACAGAATTATAAAAAGGAATCTGGGAAGCCCCACTGCTTGAGTTATTTACAATTAAACTGCACAAAACACTGAAGAATAGAATGGCTCATTCTGAGGTAAGTGGCCTCTAGTAGGTAATGTCTTTGTTTCAATGACTTGGTAGTCTCCATATGGTCTTATATGGGACAGAACACTCATTGACAAAGATATGTATGTATAGCATACGTTTGTGCACAGATAAGATAGTTACCATCATAGTTTAAGAGACATTGCACCTGTATTTCCACCTCCATGGTCTCTCGAGGGCACTCACTTAAGGTTTCCAGCTCCTACTTGTCACCTCTCTTGGGTGGAGACCTTCATCTTTCTATTTCTTGCCCAGGGATTTTCAGGCCGCACACTGATATCTCCAGCAAGCCAATCTGCTTTAATGCTAGTATCTGTGCATTCTTTCCTATTCAAGGCCTATGAACAGTGTATTGCCAGCAGTTACAGGCTACCACAAGCTCCTTCTCAGCAAGCACATTTATTCTCAAGGTAACATCATTAAAGAGAAAAAAATATTAAAGGCCATAAAAGTTCCTACATACATGCTAAAAGCTTACCACCAGTCTTACGGGGCCCTAGTGGGCCAAAATCTTTCCAACCCTTCTGCAAGGATTGAGGATCTTCCCTTAGAAAGTCCTATCTGTTTGATGAATCAAAATGAAGGCCATGAGTCAGTTCCATTTATACCAAAACCCCTTTCTTTGTTTCTTAGTCTCTAGAAAACACAGCATATGCAAAGCTCTCCATGGGGTGGTACCTTTCTGGAGCTATTGAAAACCAGAGTGTTTTACCTTAATCACTCACCACTGTCCTTAGCTTCTGGAGAAGCTGTGGCAATGCTTCCCACTCTGGAGTTGCATACAATCCCTGGCCCATGGTGATACATAAACCATTCATACACTTAATACAAAATGGTTCATCAAAATACTGCATATTGTTGCAATATCTGTCAGTTACCTCCTTATAGAAATCCTCTGCTTGTGACCTGGTTTGTTCATGTTCCTTTAATACAGGTTTAAATCTGCACTCAATTGATGTTAGTGCCTTAGGAGTGACATTAGACATTAGTGAAATTGCTGTAAAGTTCAGACTTAAATAGAGCTTGAGGAGAGCATCAATCTAATTCTGTGCTTCATCCTGTAAATCAAATGCATGACTGCCACTTTAGAGTAAGCACAACTTCATTTTCAAGTGCTCTTGCAACACAGGGTAGTTCTCTGTAAAATAACAGTTGGGAATGCTTATAGTTACAACTAGCATAGACTAGTGTTAAGAATGTGACCATCAGCTATGGCTAGTTCCCACTTACAACTGCAGCACACATATTTTTAGAACTTCTTATTTTGGACCTAATGCACTTAGTAGTGTTATAACTGGAATTTTTCTTCTTGTGCACATTTTTTTTGTAAAGACCTCTGCAGTGCATTGTATATATTTGTAGCATTTTTGTTGATTTGTGAAGGAGTGCTTTCAATTTTTCATTTTTTTTTTACATACAAATATAGCAAGCTTGATTAGACATTAATTTGGGTATTCGATTGATCAATTGCTAGAACTGAGCACTCAGTCACAGTGGTTGCACAAACAAATTAGATGTACAACTACACAAACCTAGTTTTTAAAATTGGTGTGTGTGCGTGTGTGTGTCTGTTTTAGATGAACAATGACCCTGGAGTATTTTAGGTTATTTACAGCTAGACTGTTTGTCCCTTTTTGAATATTTATTTAGATAACGGTTCCAAAATGAATATTCATAATATATTTCAGTTCTGATTCTACTAGGCTATGAGGGTTTACAATATTCTCATTTTGAAAGATTCTTTCACCCATTTTATTTCACCTAAAATGTTTTTTTCCTGCCAGTAAACTTTTTGACACTAGGCAGATCTTAAAAGATCAGTCTAGGAAATTATTCATTTCCATGAAATACAAAGAAAAATCCAGCAAGATAACTATTAGAGTTTGTAATCAGTCAATATTAAATGTGATTACCTCAAAATATACCATACTGAGGTACTAAAATTACTGAAGTAGTAAAACTATTCCTTTATCTCAAAGGCTAATAATAATATGAATAATACTTAGTAATTATATATCACTTTTCAACTATAGCTTATTAAAGGCCTTACAAAAGAAAGGAAGTATATTTGCCCCATTTTACAGGTGGGAAACTGAGGAATAGAGTAATTAAATGAACTGCCATAGGTCACACAGTGGGTCAGTGGCTCAGGTGTGGACCCATGAGTCCTGACTCCCAGCCTAGTGCTCTGTCCTGTGAATCATGATGATTCCTTAAATATACTTTTCTTTTCTTGTCTAGCTGCAGACAGGTGGCATAGAATGGCCTTTAAAAGTTTTACTAGGATTTCTCAGGTGAATTACATTCCATTTTGGCCTTAAAAGCTTTCATGTTCTAATCTAGTCTGTTACTATTACCAGATTCTTTTACAGCTACTAAATCTATGATCACTAGCCCTATATGTGGAATGTTCCCTTCTAATTAATGGCATTTGTCTAATGATCTCATATCAGTTTGCAATGTGCTTCCTTTAATGGCTGGAGGACTGAAAAGGTGATGCAACCAGCACTACAACAGACAAGTGGGGCTATCCTGTAGCGTAAGAAGTCTCTGGTTTGGGGAAAGAAGGCTGTGAATTCTGTTCTTCCATGCTATGTGTCCTGTATATAGCTAGATGACAATTGGCTGTTATAAATCAGTTCAAGAAACTTATTATAAAGACAAGGGGAACAAAGCTAAATGAAGTCAGATCGTGTAATAATGAGTTCTTATACCATCGTGGCATATTACCATGTTTAGACAGGCTCTTTCTCTTCACTCAAAATTATGCAGAATTTTTCTTATTTTGTCAGATAACTAGAAGGGGTATCTGAGATGTTTTGGGGATCATGCAGAGCTCAGATCCCTGATGCCAGTAGCTTGCCCACAAGCACAAGATCTCACCTGGCTTCCACCAGCCTAGTTACTCCTCGCAGGGTGACACCAACCTCCCAGGTCTCGTCAGATCTGTTCTCTCTGAGTTCTTGCATTCCATTGGACTTTCCTCCTGTGGTTTATCACCCCTGTGGGTGTGAAACCAGTCAACCAGTTATTATCTCACTTTGCACACACAACCCACCCTGTTTGAATAACTTGGGGTAAAAATAAACCAAAAATGTATTTAATTGAAAACCAGATTCAAAGATGAAATATCAGAGGAAGCAAACATATACAAGTTATACAGTAAATAAACATAAAGATGCAACTTCAGGCTTTACACTTCAATATAGATAAAATTCCTTTTGCGATAGTTACCTATTGCCTTTGTTCCCAGCAAATCCTCTGACTGTAGGAGGATCTAGTGTTTCACAGACAGCCTCCCACCTACAGGCTGACCCTCAATTTCTGGATGCCAAACCTCAGACACAAGTCTGTTTTTAAAAGGCTTTTCTCTCAATTTTTCCCTCTTAATATATGGCGACTCATGTTATTTCAGTGTGGAAACCCCTCTTGATTCAAGGGCCAAGATATCTCAGTGTTTTTCCATTAACTTTAGTGGTCCAGCATTGTCCTTTCCTGGGCTGGACAATGGATAGGTCTATAAAGTTGGTTTTGTGTAAACAACTGACTTGGGGGTGCCTCCCTGTTTAATCACTCATTGTCCTTCAGTAGTGATGCTGAAGTTTTATGAGCACAGTTCTCTATATTCATAAATGCATAAATTCATAACCATAGCCTGTATACATATATCATAATGATTATTAAGTTTAGAACACTACAAGCTTTCATAAAAGACATTAACTGACATGTTTTTGTAGCACAATAACATATACAATCAGTTAATTCAATTGCTTATTCTTTAGGGTTCAAACCGGATCTCCACGTAAACTTGGACGCAGCAGGTAAACAAACCGGCCCGGCCCACCAGAGGCTTTCCCTGAACAAGTGGTGGCCCTAGTTTGAGAACCACTGCTCTATGACACAGTGTTCTCTGCTCAGCCAGATCACACATTTCATGGAACACCAATACACAACAACCTAGAGGTAAAACCAGAACATGTGACTTAGCACATGTGACTGTGGAACCAATGGAGTGGGAGGTATGGACGATGTTAGACATTGGTGTCACTGAAGATTCCAAAAACCTGCTGTGTAGCCCAGTGGTTTGGGATTTCTAAGCCCGATGAGGAACCCCTGCACCCCCCATTTTTACGTGGACTTCAAGAGGCTTGATGTAGTGCTACAATTAGATGCCAACCATATACTACAGTTGACAGACTTCTTGGCCACCTGGAAAAGGCTAAATATTTTAACTACACTCCACAAAAGGATACTGGCAAATACCCCTTACTTGAGAGTCAAAAGATTTTGCCACACTTCTAGGGTTTTTTCAGTGTATGGCCATGGACCTTTTGGGCTGCATGGGCTCCTAGCTACTTTTCAGAGGCTTATGAATCACATCTTATGTCACCACAGCCAGTTTGTGTTGGCCTATTTGGACAATATTGTTAATTTTCAATGCAAATTGGCAGTCTTATCTGCTTTGTGTGGTCTCTGTGTTGCAATCATTGAAAGAGGCTGGACTCACTACTAATCCAAAAAAAGTAAGTTTGGGAAGCAGGAAATCTGGTACCTGGGGTATCTCACAGTGAACAGCTGGATTCAATCCCTGCAAGATAAGATGGAAGCTCAAAGGGGGCCCCAGTTCCCACCACCAAGAAACAGGTAATGGCTTTCTTGACTGGCCAGATAAAACCAACATTTGTGCCCCACTTCACGATCCCAGAATCAGTGATGGACTTCATAAAGGCCATTGCACTCAAAGCGGTCCATTGAACAACTGAGTGCGATGAGGCATTTAGAAAAAGAACAGGAGTACTTGTGGCACCTTAGATACTAACAAATTTATTTGAGCATAAGCTTTCGTGGGCTACAGCCCACTTCATCGGATGCAAAGTAAAACTATTTCGCCATGCTTATTCCCCCCACCCACCCCACCACAGTTCCTCACATCTTCTTGTCATTTGCTGGAAATGGGCCATTTTCATTACCACTACAAACAGTTCTTTTTCTTTCCTGCTGATAATAGCTCACCTTAGCTGATCACTCTCCTTATAGTGTATATGGTAGCACCCATTGTTTCATGTTCTCTGTGTGTATATATATCTTCCTACTGTATTTCCACTGCATGCATCCGATGAAGTGGGCTGTAGCACACGAAAGCTTACGCTCAGATAAATTTGTTAGTCTCTAAGGTGCCACAAGTACTCCTGTTCTTTTTGCGGATACAGACTTTTTGCGGCTGCTACTCTGAAACCTGTCATTTAGATAATGGAGATCCTATGTCAACAGCCTGTATTTTGGTGTCCAGACTTCTCACTCCCATTTGTACAGGTCTGTCTCATCTTACGCTGGGGTTACATTCTGCAGTCAGCGCATAAAGCGAAAATCGCATATAGTCAAAATTACATTGAGTGCAATGGCGAGCGGAATCGCCCGCACTACAGAAACAGTATTTAAATTATTTTTTCTTGTTTTGTTTTGCTGACCGCATAAAGCTGAAACCGCACGTTAAATGTGCCTAAGATGCGACAGACTTGTACTCCCAACTGACACTTCCACACTTGGTTTGGGAGCTGTGCTATCACAAAACTTTCAGGGTGTAGAGCATTCAATACTATATCTAGGTCACAAACTGCAGCCATGAGAGACTAGATACTCTACAACCGAGAAAATGCCTGGTCCTCAAATGGGTTGTAGTGACATTACTTATTATCTTTTAGGGGCTCCCTTGGATTTAATAATGGACCATGCTCCCCTTAAATGATTACAAGTGATGTAGGTTATGAATCCTCACATTACTTAGTGGTATTTAGCACTGCAAACATATGCCTTTTATGTGCTACACCAACCGGATTCACAGCACCAAAATGTAGACTTCTGTTTCTGGGACAGTGAGGTTATTGCAGAGAAGGGAGATCAGCCCCTTCTGCTTATTCTTTGGGAGGAGGTTTATGATGGGGTCTATCTGGCCTTTTCTGCCCCTTGCTGGAGACATTGGCACCCTGACACCCACTGCTCAAGGAAAATCCACTCAGACTTGGTTACCAACAAGACAGTTCTCCAGAGGTCTAGAAGGGCCAGGACGAAATACTGACCAAACAAGAGCCAGCAGAGTAGTTAAGAAGGCTTGCCTGTTTCTTTTCAGGCAGTGCAGCAGGGTGAGACTGGGACAAAGGGGGAGCTGCTCAGTGATGGCTAGACCAAGGCCTTGTCCTCAAACACTGCAGATAGGTGTTTGCCTTAGTGTTTTGTGTAGTTAAAGGCATAGACTGACAAAGTTTGAGTTTGTTATTGAACTTGGCGTAGGCTGATGTCAAGCTTACGGCCATATCCAGTGGATTGGGGCAGGGAGCCCCTGAAGTACCCCCATGCTTGGCCCTACAAGAGGGTGCTATAGAGCAGCCCCACCTGCCACAGAAAGATACTGCAATGCCAGACTGTGTTATATTTTGTAGGTATTCCCTGTGAGGATGAAGGGTCTGATTTATGTTCCACCTCAGTCTGCCTCTGGATACCCATTGTCCACTCGTTGCCCCCCAGCATAGACCTGGGATCCACCGAACACCCTCTGTGGAGCCCAGAGGTGGTGGGTAGTGCTGCTTGAGTTTGAGCCCCCATTCTGCGTGAGAGGAATGAGATCCATGCTCAGAAGATCCTCTCTATTTACAAATCTCAGTAGGATGAGCTGGGCCAATATTATGGAGAAAGTGTCTGTTCTTCTTCCATTGGTAAACAAATAGTGACTCATTGACCCTGAGGGAAAATGAGATTACAAAGAATTTATAAGTAAATAAATTAACTGCCTTTAGTCAGGACAATGACTCACTGTTTCCACCCAACTCAGCATATGTTTCATTCAGTGTCCATCTAGTCACACATTATTGCCCTTATACTTTAGGAAAAAGGAATTCTTAGAGAGTTTATGCAGAAATACAGATTTTTCAAAACACGATAGACATTTCTAGGCTATATTTGAAGACTCTATCTTAATTCTTTTGACAGTACAGATACCTTCAAAAAGAATTACTTCTGAGATTTACTCACCCCCCTAAGTACAGCTTCCAAAACTTGCAATATGGAGAACCATGGCTCTCTAAGGATTTAATTATTTAAAAACAGATCTGTTCTTCTAATTCCTTTCCAGCAATTCTGCATTTTAGAATAGTGCCACAGTAAGTTAAAAATACTCTTCCTATTTTCCACATTTCTTGCCCATGTCCAAATCTCATAGGGTCTCTCCTTTATTCATTCCACTCTTTCGGAAAATAACATTTTGATGTAGTAACCTCACCTTAACATCTAGTGACTTTCCTAAAAATGACAAATGCTCTTCTGACTCTTTACATCTATTTCAACCCCTTTAACTTCACTCCAGGCCAGATGGACACCAAGTGTACTGAGGAAACTAGGAAATTGTTGGCATCACATTCTGATTTAAATTAAAGCTGTGTCAGTACAGTTTGAATCTATAGGCAATGCCAGCGCTGCTTCCTCTGGATATTAAACTTTTCCCTAACATGGAAGAAGGGATGCAGAGATCTACCCCAAATAATGACATTATTCAAATATTACTCTTATTTATACAATTTTTCCAATAAATATCCCATCATTTTTTTCTTCTCTTTATGTAGAATGTTTTACAGAGGAAGATTTTTAGGAAAATGGTGTAGATGGTTCACACACGTTTTTCTTGCATACTCGGCTTAATTGTTTGAAATAAAGGAAACACCTTATTTTAAATGGACTATCAAAAGCTTTCTTATAAAACCTTTCTTTTTATCTGAATTTAACATCTAGTCTGCATTTTGATATTGCTGAATGTACCACTTCTAATTTTATAATTTATCTAACACTATTCCAAGCTATGAAGATGATTTCCTGGTAATGGAGACCACAGAAATATGGATGCAGTTAGCATCAGTAATATAGTCCTCATATAATTTTGTATTAATTTTGAAGTTACCAGGCCAAATTCTCCTTTCAGTTACATGTGTGCATGTTCCATTGAATTTGCCCCTTGATATATAATTCCCTTTCCTTAAAGAGACACTTTTAGTGCACAGTAAGATTAAGATATATTTACATATCAACCTACCAAGGCTCAAATATAGGGCAGAATGTGTAGTGAAGACTCAAAATGAGGGACATAAAAATTATTCATGCAGGAAATTTAAAATGCTGTGTTTTGTTCCTTTAGGTTAAATAATTCTTTCAGTAAATCTCAGTTTCATAATTCTTTGTTTCTGACGTAAAAAATTTTCAACAATAAAAGTGAGGGATGCCAAATCTCTATTGACTGAACTTACTGACTAAAAATGAGCAAACTTCCCCAAATGAAGGACAGTTGAGAAGTACAGAGACATGACACTACAGTTTATTGCCTTTTTATATCTTTCTGTTTTGTGTATGTTTTCATTTAAGAAATTTCCTTTGTTTAATTAAAGAACATCGGTAAACTCTAAATACTATAAAATACTATTTTAAGTGTCTCAGATTGTCATTTTATTGGGCACGTTAATCACATGATGACAAGGACAATTTCTAATTAAATTTGAATGAGAGGAGGTCATGTGGAGTTCTGATTGGGTTATTGGCCCGACACCTACTGTGCAGGAAGTACAGCAGGAAAGCCCTTTTGTAAACAAGTCATGATTCATTGCCTTTCCTTGCCTAAGAGAGAGGTCACGACTCAGTTTTCAGTAGCCAAGATCAGATTTTGAGATGCTGTAGCCAGAATGTTGTTAAAGTTTGAATCCTGCAAACATAAAGTGTTGGATTCAATAAAGCTTTTATAGTACCCTGTGTGGCATAGGAGCTCATACTGTTGATTGTTTTTCTAAAGTCCATCTCAACAATACAGTTTCAGTGGAGAAAAACAAAATTAATTTATTTGAAACAACCTTCCGGATTTGAGGTGTGCTTTTAATAAAGAGAAATATAAAATTAAAAACACAGAGCCCCCAAAGACTGATTCTAGGGAAAGAAGAAAGTAAGATTTTTTTTCCTAACCACTATTTATTCACAAATGGCTGATACTCTTAGTAGCTATGCCGCTATGGAGGAGATGGACATGAAGATTGGTATTTGGGGAGGGGAGATATTACAGATTTTTAAGATAAATTTTGGTTGGCTAATCTTGGCTAGATGAGGAAATTAGGTGCTGGATTTGTTGTTTTGTATTGATTTTTGTTCTTAAAATATTGTCAAAGGTACCTTGAGCAAAGTACTTTTAAACAAGAATTAATAAATGTAAATAGAGAATATGATATTTAAATAAATACCGAGACGCTGGACAGGAACATAGAGACAGAAAATGAGTTAGAGAGATGGACCATATAAGAGAAAATATTGTCTGCCAGTTAGAGCTTGGCACTAGGCATCAGGAGGTCTGAGTTCTGTTCCTAGCTTTACCCAATGACTTGCTTTTTGCCATGGGCAAGTCACCTAACCTCTTTGTGCCATAGTTTCTCTACTTGTAAAACAGGGATAAATAATGCCTTCCTGCCTCTTGGGATATTGTGAGAAAGAAGGGAACTATATACATTCAAAGTATTATAATGTCCCATGTATTATTTAACTAATTGTATTTGTTTATATTCCCAGGTGCTCAGCACTTAACATTTTCCTAAGTGTTATTTTTTCTGCATATAGGTGGCTTTATTATTACACACAGAAGTGGTTAAGCACAGCCAGTGAGAAAGAGAGACTAGAGAGGGGTGTCTATGGAAGAAATGTATGCTTTAAAATCTTTCCTGCTTAGGTTCCCTCCTGCTTTTATTCTGTATGCTTATTTAAGTTTATTTGCAGTCAGTCACAGGATCATTTTAAACACCCCAACATTTTGGGAATGTTTGGCACGGTTTTGTAGCTCCCAACCCTTATCTAATTCAAGATAGTAGGCAGGATGTAAATGTGTGGGTTATTTGCTAAGATTGTTGGATTGTCACAACATAGGCAAAGGTTACTCTGAGAGTTTCATTGAAAATGTAAACGCCTTTGTGCCTTAGAGTATTTGTTTAAGTAAGGAAAGTTTACGTAGCTTATGGAGGAATTACTTCGTGGGGAAATTCAATTTCTGTAGCTTTTCTATTTCATTTCCTGCAGTTACCATCTCATGTCACAAGGTCTACCCTTTCTTCAGAAGTCCAAAGCATAAACAGAAAAATGTATTTCATGTAATAGTTGGTTTGGGAAATGATTCCAGAATGGAGTGTTTGTCCTTTACAACCATGCCTGTTGCACAAGAGTGCACTGCTTTGATTTGATTTTGTTCTTCTACCATTGTGCTGACTCTAAGAAAGTGAGCATTTAAGTCCTCTCTCTCTCTCAAAATGTTGTGGTTTGGCTGGAGTGCTGTAGAATAACCCAAAGTGTTACACTGCATGACGGTGTCATTATAGATCAGGAGTTCTCAAACTTCATTGCACCGCAACTTCCTTCTGACAACAAAAATTACTACAGGACCCCTGGATGGGGGACTGAAGCCTGAGCACACCCAAGCCCCCCCCCACCCTGGGCATGGACGAACAAGGGTGAAGCCAAAGCCCCACCTCCCCAGGCCGAGGAGCCAAATCTCAAGCCCAAAGGTTTCCCCTCCAGGTAGAGGGCCTGTACCTGAGCCCTGCTGCCCAGGGCTGAAGCCCTTAGGCCCCAGCAAGTCAGAGCCAGCCCTGGCGACTTCATTAAAATGGGGTTGCAACCCACTTTGGGGTCGCGACCCACTTTGAGGTCCTGACCCACAGTTTGAGAAACACTGTTATAGATCGTTTATTTTGCTCTTTGTATTTGTGTGTTTTAGATTGCATTCTCAGTAATATGGGCACCATAGTTCTGCACAGAGGTGGGGGTACCATGGAGTAACTCAGCAGAAGCACCTGTCTCCCCTTTTTATATGCTGCAGAAATGAGTTCTGTAGCAGCCCTGAAAAATCTGGTGCAGAGGGAAATGTTAGGGATTGAGATGGGGGAAGGGAGTAGGAACCTATACATGGAGAGCACAGACAGCAAAGTAGCATTCTGCGTGTGTGAGCTTGAGGGGCAGATTCCATTCCATAACTTATGCGTAGGTTGCAGGCGTTCCCTGTTTATTCTCGCTTTATGCTAGGACGTGTACATTTAATTCATTGTGTACTGGAGTAATAGTACTGTTCATACAGAGTGAAATTCATCCATGGTGCAGAGGGCCAACACAAGATCTACACAATACTTCAGCCCAAAATAGTGCTGTGTAGAGGGACTGGAGGCAGAGCAGCTTCCCAGGAGTGTCTTGGTGCCCCTATTGAGTTGTGAAAACGGGACTCCATGTTAGACCCATGTGAAAATGGGACTCCATGTTAGACCCATGCTAATTTACTGCAGCTGAGGAACTGGCCTCCAGTTTTTACCATGTGCCTAGGTTATTAAGAGATCTTTATCTATACTAATATGTCAAGGTTTTCATACCATACTCATTAGTCATCACCATTACATCTATTTGGCCATCAAGTCTGAGCCAAATCCTGCTTTTGCATGAATAAAACAAATTTGAATCTAGCCCCCAATACATATGTTGCTTTCTAGATAAATCTAGGTATTACTCTTAATTGAAACTCAGGCCAAATAGTCACGGCTACATATTTTCTCTAAGAACTTAATTATAAGCATAGATGTCTTCTTACTTTCTTTCCTCAAATTTCCACTGCTGGCTCCTGGTTCCATTTAATACCAAATGTATTTTGTTTCTCTGAATTCAATGCTTGGAAGTCTGTCTTTTATTGATCATTTACACTTTAAGAGGCAGCATTGAATCATTCACAATAGAAGGTGAAATATAAAAAAAACTAGCACGGTAAATTGCTTCTTGTATAAATGATTTTTCTTCTAAGTTTGTCCTAGTGTGAAAATCTCCCTTGAACATTTCCCTTTATTGGACATGCAAAATGAACACTCTAATCAGAAAGGAAGAATTCTCACAAGTGCTAAATGAATGGGAGTTTTATTAAACTCATTTTGTTATATCTGAGCACTGGTATTTGAATACATCCAGTTATCTGAAAAAATGAATGTTAGGAAGAGCAGCTTAGCAAGAATAGGAAGAAATGCATAAACTGTCATGTAAAAAAGTTAAATCTTTAAAGATAGGATACTATCCAAGTTATTCAAGAACTGTCTGAACAAGCAAAGGCCTGCAGGTCAGAACAAGCCACAGATTTCAAGATCTCTGGGTCAATGAAATTATTAAGTTGAAGCAAGCTGTGGGTGTACTGCGTGCTTCCTTTCTTTCTCACTATTGTGGTCAGCTGTGTTCTAGTGATTTATATGACGAAGAGGAGCTAGAGAAATTCAATTCCTCTCAACCCTCATAAACTGTTCTCTGACTGTAAGCTTTTAATAATTTTGCTGCCAGGAATTTCCCCCTCCTCTACAGCTAGTATTCTCATTTTTAAGTATCAAAATACTAATTGCCTAAGGCTGCAGATTTTAGACCTTTGCCTCCGCACAAGATATCCTCTCTCCCGATTTAGGAATCTGACAAACCGCTGGCATTGTATATCATTTTTTTTCTAAACACAGTTGCCAATTTTAGATTGAAGTAAATAAAAGTCAGAGCTAGTCAAGTAGTATTCAGTGAACCAAACAGTCCAGAAATGTAGGCTTTTTTTGTTTTAGTCACAAATCACTTGTGAGCCATTCATAACTTGTACAAATGTATCCCTTATTCTCAAGTATTCACCCAATAGTTTATCTGAATCATTTTTATACTATTCTGGGTGGCCCACCAAATGGTCCCCACAGCTACTCAATATTTGCCGTCTGTGATGTGGGATTAGTCACATGATATTGATTCTGCTCCCTGGTAGTGTGGCTGAAACTTAGTGAATAACCATTTAAGCTGAGGTGGCCAACCTGAGTCTGAGAAGGAGCCAGCCTTTACCAATGTACAGTGCCAAAGAGCCACAGTAATATGTATTGATTATATATGTGTATGTGTATATATATGCACATACATAATTATATAATTTGGTAATGTATATTTTATATATTTATAATGACTAGTTAACGATAATAATAAAAAACTTATCCTTTTACTTAGTGGGACTTCTGGCAATCCTTGCTTTCAACAATTCCCTTGCAATTTGGTTTTTGTTCAGTTGTGCTCACATGCAGCAATTCTCTTAAGTGGCTGTCTGTCAAAATGGATTGGTGCTTGGATTTCACATGTTTGAGTGTTGAGAAAACAGACTCACACAGACAGGTTGAGGCAAACATAGAGATTAATTTTAGGGCTGCACCTTTGATGTTGGGGTATTTATCCTTTGGTACAGATTTCCCGAAAGTAAGGGTCCCCTCTGTCTTCTGAACAGATTTCAATCTGTCATCTTCCAAAAGTTCTATTATTTCCATCTGGGATGTTGCTTTGCCAGTGACTAAAGGCAGTGAGCTTCAGACAGTCGGCTTCAGCACTAAAAGGGTCAATCAGAAATCTGATATGAGGTCTTTTCTGCTGCAAATCTTGGAATCTTTCCTCAAAACTGTCCCTAAGATCATTAATTACACTCACATATCTAGTTGTGCTCCATCTTAAGAGTTCTGCTCCTTTCTCTTTTGATCTGGGTTGAAGTTGTGACATTGAGGGAAAGTGTGTTAGCTCTCCCTCAACCATTTTTCTGAGAAACAACTGCAGTTTGTTCATGAATGCAAATACGCTTTGCACTAGATCAGACAGCAACCAGAATTTTCCTTGTAAGCCCACATTTGGTTTATCCAAATGCAGCAGCATATCTGCAAGAAATGCCAAATCTAGAACCCACCCAGAATCTGTAAACTTGGGGTGTATTCTGTGCTTCTCCTCCATAAACTATTTTACTGGTTCCAGGAGCTCGACAAATAGGAAATAACTTTACCTCTCGAGAACCATCAAACTGCGCAGTGAAATGGCAAATTGGCAAGGAAGTTGTCTTCATCCAGTTCTTTAGTTAGATTTTGAAATTGTCTGTGATTGAGTGCATTTGTGCAAATGAAATTCACAATGTGCAAGACAAGCTTCATGACGTGATCAAATTTGAGATTCTTAGATACCTGTTGCTCCCAATGAATAATAGAGTGAAATGTCCAAAATCTGGGAAAGCTTTCATCAGACTTACAAAGCCCCACTAATCCATTCGCAGATCCCCACGTGGACGAAGCCCCATCCGTTGCAATGGCAGTGAGCTTCTGTAAAGGCAAGTGGCTTTTCGCAGCTACCAACATCAATGCCTCCTTTAGATCTCATCCACCAGTTCTGTCCCTTACTGACACAATATTGAGGAGTTCTTCCCTTACAACACAGTCATAAGACACAGTGCGGACAAAAATACCGAAAATTGAGGTTTATCCTATGCATCACATGACTCATCCAAAGCGATGCTTAAATACTCACACTGCTAAAGTTGTGAGTGCAGTTGTGATTTGATGTCACTGTTTAAGTCAGAGATTCTGCGTTCGATTGTGTGGGGTGAAAGCTGCAGACTAGAAATTTTCTTCTGTAGATTCTCATTCTCTGGTGACAGGATTGAAATCACATCAGTGAGGTATAGTTTTACAAACTCACCTTCAGAGTAGGGCTTTTTCGCACGGGCTATGTGCCAGGCCACATAACAGAAGACTAACGTTACAGTTTGTGATCAGTTGGCAAATCCGGTGAAGAATTGGGCTTCTACATCCATTTGTTTTTTCAAAGTTTTCAGTTTTAAAGTGCGGACTTCAGAACCTTGTGGGAATTCTTGATCTATATGTTCATGGCTCGAAGCAAAATGACGCTGCAAGTTTGAAGATTTGAACTGAGAGATAGACGTCTGGCAAAGAAGACATATGGCCTTACCACAGGCGTAACATGACATAATAGCTATGGAAACTAGTCACTGTGTGCTTGTGGAAAGATTCAAGGAGACATTGGCACCGGGGGGCTGCTCAGCTCCCCACTCTGCCCCAGGCCCCACCCCCCACTCCTTGGGGGAAGGAGTGGAGTGGGAATGGGGCCTGAGGCAGAGCTGCAGGTTGAGCACCCCCCGGCACGTTGGAAAGTTGGCACCTGTGGCTCCAGCCCAGAAGTCAGCCAGCGCCTATGCGAGGAGACACACATTAACTTCTGAAGAGCCGCATGCAGCTCCGGAGCCACCAGTTGGCCACCTCTGATTTAAGTATTTAATGCGGGATACACAAAAGATACTTAAGTATCTAAATCCCAGACTTAGGCACCTAAGTCCCAGATTTGGCTCCACTGTGATTCACAAAACTCCTGCCAAACTCTACAGGTGCCTAAACTGACTCAGTATCAGTTTCCAGGGTACAAGTTCCTTCAGTGTGCAGGTTTTTGCTTCTTCTGTGTCTAGGTGCCTATCTCCTACCTAAGCGGCAGAGCTATCCACAAAGCAGGGAGAAGACAAGCGTTTGACTACCTGACTTGTGTGCAGGGCTCAGTCCAGTAAGCGGTCTCTGAATATGCCTACTGTATTGAGTCCCATTCAGAACTGAGGAGGAAGAAGAGGTGGTACTCACCTTATAACTTTTAGCTCAATGATTAAAGCACTCACCTGGGATGTGGAGGACACAGGTTCAATTCCCCCCTCTTTGGTAGAGGGGGAGAAAGAGTTTGAACGACGCCTCTCAGGGGAGTGCTCTAACCACTGAGTGGAGGGACATAGCGTGATGTGGGGAATCCCTTAATCGCTCCTTTTGCACTGGTTCCACTACAGATAAATAATGAAAGAGTGATTGGATCTGTGGGACTGGAGTATGGGTCTCCAACCTCCTAGGTGGGTATCTTAAACACTGGACTACAGAGTCATCTCCCCCTCTTTCTCTGGTCCACATTTTAGGATTCACAAATATTTTCCTGAGTACAGGCAGTTGCCCAAATATTCAAATACAGGCCTAGACTGTGGTTTTTCCACAAGCCTTGAGGGAGGATTTGTCTACACTAGAGTTTGAAGTGCTCTTTTAACTTGAGTTAACTTTTGTTCTAGGGCACAAACATTTGTGATTTACCCTAGGACTTGGCCTCAGGTAAACCGCAAATGTCTAGACTAGCACTTACAGGCATGTGAATTGACAAATTTGGCAATCAACTAATGTGAATTTAAAAAGGACCCCAGACTCTAATCTAGACAAACCATAGAGTTGCACTGCCTCAGGTGCAGACCAGGGATTGGCATATTACTCAGAGTTCTCCTAGCTCCCTATCCCTGGCACACATTATTTCCTCCTCCATGTTGGTTCAGCTGAGTTTGCTGGCACATTTGGAGGGCAAAGCTCAGGAGGGAGAGCAGCACCCCATGGATGCTCCTCCCCCCATTACGCAGTGTCCCATGATATGGAGGGCTCCTTGGGAAGGCACATAAAGCAGCTCTTGTGTCATAAACAGATGGTAAAGGGTTAATGTCTCTTGTACCTGTAAAGGGTTAACAAGCTCAGTAAACCTGGCTAACACCTGACCACAGGACCAATCAGGAGACAAGATACTTTCAAATCTCGGTGGAGGGAAGTCTTTGTTTTGAACTGTTTGTTTGTCTGTTGTTCTCTCTCTGGGGTCTGAGAGGGACTAGACATGTATACAGGCTCTCCAATCTTTCTGAAAAAGTCTCTTCTATTCAATACTGTAAGTACTAGATAGAAAGCGGATTAGGCATTTGTTTGTTTTCTTTTGCTGGAAGGATCTTACCTCTGTTTGCTGTAACTTGTATTTTATGCTGGGGAGGGGGGAGTCCCTCTAGTCTCTACAAGCTGAAAGACCCTGTAACATTTTCCATCTTGATTTTACAGAGATAATTTTTACTTTTTCTTTCTTTAATTAAAAGCTTTTCTTTTAAGAACCTGATTGATTTTTTTAATTCCTGGGTCTGAACTCACCAGGGATTGGTGGGGGAAGGGGGAGGGAAAGGTTAATTTCTCTCTGTGTTAGGATCCAAGGAGTGGGATCAGTGTCTCTCTCTCAGGGAGAGTCTGGGAGGGGGAGAGAAGGGCGGGAAGGTGAATTTCCTCTCTGTTTTAAGATTCAAGGAGTTTGAATCACAGTGATCTCCCAGTGTAACCCAGGGAGGGGAAAATCTGGGAGGAAGGAAGGAGAGGGGAATGGTTTATTTCCCTTTGTTTTAAGACCCAAGGGGTTTGGGTCTTGGGTTCCCCAGGGAAGGTTTTGGGGGACGGGGAGTGTACCCAAACACTATATTTTGGGTTGGTGGCAGCGTGATAAGATCTAAGCTAGGAATTAAGCTTAGAAGGGAACAGGCACGTCCCCACTTTCTGGACACTAAAGTTCAGAGTGGGAAAGAGACCCTGACATCTTGTCTGGCCCATAGGTACATATTTCTCCAAATAGCAGCAGTTATCAAATGTGAATAATTTCTTTGAATATATTCATTAATCTGTTTTATTCTCTTCTGTTAAGGTTTTTATGCCATACACCACACCATGATATCTGAGTGCCCTTCAGCCTGCTCTTTCATTATTCAAGTAGCACCA
Organism: Chelonoidis abingdonii; assembly: GCF_003597395.2. Lineage (NCBI taxonomy): Eukaryota > Metazoa > Chordata > Testudines > Testudinidae > Chelonoidis > Chelonoidis abingdonii. Next base: position 255,330,806 of record NC_133769.1, read on the forward strand.
CGAAAAGACATAAGTAGGAAATAACTTGGAAATTACAGCTGAAAAGGCAGATGGGCCTCTTATAGACAAGGCCGTCCTTACCCATGCGCAAAGTATTCAGCTGCATAGGACATCAGGAAATTTGGTGCTTCAAATTTGCTGCTCCAGCCCCTGCTCTTGCTCTTCCACAGAGCCCCTACCCCTGCTCCGCCCCATCTCTTTCCTGCCCCAGCCCTGCCTCCGCCCCATCCCCACTTCCCTGAGGACTCCAGAAGTGGTCGGGCTTGCAATCACCAGTAAGCAGTGGGACCCGGTCCCGGCCTGCTCCGTTCCCCTGGCTCCCAGCTAGGGGAGCGGAGGAGGCTGGGGCCGGGTCACTCCACTTCCTACAGGAAGTGGCCAGCCCCCATGGAGGTCTGGGACCAACCCCCTTCCCCCCCACCGCAGAGGCCTGGGGCGGGGCCCCACACAGCCCCGACAGAGCCTGGGGCCAGCCCGCCCTGCTCCTCCCATGGAAGCCTGGGATGTGGCCCCACACAACCCCCCTGCGAAGCCTGGACCAGCCTCCTCCCCCCGTGGAGGCCTGGGGTCCCATACAGCCCCCCCCCCTGCAGGGGAGGCTGCATAGGGCACCAAAATAGTTAGGGACGGCCCTGTTTGTAGACATAATTTTAAATTACAATTGAAAAGACATATGGGCCTGTTGTTGATATAAAGATGTTGTAATGTTAAAAGAGAAAAGGTTCTGACAAGAGTTAATTCTACTACTTTTTCCCCTCCTCTTGTGCTGGCATTAACCATAATAGCATTTCCATTATGTGCCATTTCTGGTATATTGCTATCAAAGCACACAGAAATTTTCCATTGAGTGGAAAATTAGCACGGCTTTCTTGTTTACAACTGCAAAGGTAACAATTTTGATAAAGTGCTCTTCTATAATTATACTTCTATTTGCCGAACTGGGGGGAAAATACCTACTATTCAGTTAACCTGGCCAATACACCTGTGTGTAAATTTTATCCTTAAAACCAGTACTGATTTTGTTTTTCATAAACATCTCCATTCAGACAGGGCTGTCTCAGGCCCCGTCTAGACTACGCGCGAAAATCGATTTTAGATACGCAATTTCAGCTACGAGAATAGCGTAGCTGAAATCGAATATCTAAAATCGATTTACTCACCCGTCTTCACTGCGCGGGATCGATGTGCGTGGCTCGCCATGCCGAATCCGGAACTCCGTTTGTTTTGGTGGAGTTCCGGAATCAATCTAAGCGCGCTCTGGGTTCGATATATCCCGTCTAGACCAGACGCGATATATCGAACCCCAAGCAATCGATTTTAACGCGCCGAAATGGCGCGTAGTGTAGACGTAGCCTTAGTTTCTTCACTTCCTGACATCAGCAAATGAAAAAAAAAAAAAAAGGTTAAAGGGCTCTCCCACTGCAAACTCAGTTTAAGGCTTTTCACTTCATGCTCTCAGTAGGTTCAACTTTGGTGGGCTAGTGAGGTACATTGCTTTGATTTCTGTTCAACAGGTTAGAGGCAGAGTGTGAAACTATGGGATGGAAGGTAATCAGACAGTTGTTATGTTCTGAAAAGGTTCCCACAGGAGTCCTTTCTGGCACCATGTGGTGTGTATTCTATTCACCAAAAGCCTCTGAAAGGATTGTGTGAGTTTTGAGGCTGGAGAATAAACAGACCCTGCTCTGTTGTTATTCGTGATCACTTGATAACTGTTGTAAAGATTCACTCCCAGAGTAATTTAGTGCAACACTGGTTAAAAAAGTAAACTTTTAATAAGCTGAGAAGCAAATTTATGCTGGCTAGAAGCACCTGGAACACCCCAGAATAATGAGCTACAATTTATGGGAATAATATTTTGCACTTCTATAGTGCTTTCCATCTAAGGACCTTAAAGTGCTTTACAAACATTAATTAAGTGTCACAATACCCTTATGAGTTAGGGATTATTATAATGTCTGTTTTCCAAGTTGGTAAACTGAGGCACAAAGATTAAGGCTCACATTTTCAGAAGTGTCCACTGATTCTGAGTAACTCAAATTTTGGATCCCCAAATTGAGACATTTGGGATTTTCAACCTAAGGCATTAAAAAATCTTAAATGACATCCCCAAATACCATCAGATTTAAATAACAAAAAATGTTGGGTTTTTTTTATTTGCTTTCTAGTACTGGAAGGTTTAAGGTTCACATTTTAAAACTTTTCTCCACAGCCTTGAAGGCTAGAAACTTGATTTCTTTAATGACAGTTGACTTCGTTGGGTAATAACCCGATTCTAGTGGTTGGGGATTTAAAAAAAACCCACACAGTATTGCAAGACACAATAAAATGGAGAGAGTTGTTAACACTGAACATCTACAATTCCAGTGAGTGCTGTGAATGCCCAGTTCTTTTGAAAATTAGGCCTAAGTATCCCAGGTTAGTTATCCAGGATTAGTGGATTAGTGCTCAGCAGTACAGGGAGCAAATCAGTGAAATAAGACAGATCACACCTCTGGTTGTCATGTGAATCTAAATGTACGACATCATGCTGGTCACTTCCCCTATGGATACTTCTTCTAGGACTATTCCTGTGGATGAGGTGCGCCTGGACTGCAGGATTGGGGAAAGAATAGGGAGAATGCAACCACTCCCACCATCATTCTTCCCCCTGTCCTTCCCACCAAGAATGCCCCTTCATAGAGTGGAACCTCTCTCTTCCCCTCTGCTTTAGAAAGAGTCCAGTGTCAGCAGCTGTCTACGGAAGCCCTTTCAGCTTGTGCCCAGATCCAGAAAGGGACTTAGCCTTTGTGACTTAGGCACCTAGGAAATCACAGGAACACTGAGATCTACAAAGCCTGAGCTTGGCACCTAGGATCCCCCTACAATGCATGGAGAGAGATAGGGGCATTAGAATGTGTGTGTCCTAAGCCCCACCCCTCTCACAGAGATAGACAGCTATCTCTGCTAGCGATCCATGAACGGGAACCCCTCTCCAGGAGTCAGACGATTTAGACACCTACGTCATTTCTAGTAAGAAAGAGTGAGAGGCCTACCTCACGCCACACAAAATGGTGATCTTATAACTTTTAGCCCAAAGGTTAGAGCACTCACTTGAGAAGTGAGAGACTCTGCTTCAATTCCCCCCAATCCCTGAGTGGGAGAGGAGATTTGAGTAGGGGTCTTTGACCACTCAGTGATGTGAGGTTTGTTCTGTCTCTCCTGGTGAAGCTGTTCCACTATGTATCAATAATGAAAGAATGATAGGAGAAGGGGCCCTTGGTATGCTACCTCCCAGGTGGGTGCTCAAACCACCTGACTCTAGAGTCATTTTCACTTTTTCTCTCTCTCTCTCTGGCCCAATGACTCTTTACAGATTTATACAAAGTGGACCAGCTTCCACAAAAGAGTTTGAGAGAGCATCATATCAGAATAGCCCACCATAACTCACTCTCCGCAGAGGTGGGAAAACCCTTTTCAGATTTTTGCTCCCCCTCAGGTAGAGCGGGGAATCAAACCTGCATTCCCCATTAAGGTAAGTGCCCTGACTAGTGGGAAGAAAGCTACAAGGTGGTCACCACTCCCTTTGAGTAGGAGTTTTGTGGATTGCAGTGTCACCTAAATCTGGGGGTTTAGGTGCCTCTGTATCTTTGTGGATCAGAGTCTTGGTTCTGTTCTGATAGGAGACCGATGGAGAACTGCAGAGACATAGGACCTCTACACTGACAGCCTGGACCCCCCAGCAAATTCCACATTTTTCTCAAGGAATCTATGGCTTATGGTAACCAAACCTGCTGAGGAGAAGGGCAAATCCCTCTCTTTCCCCTGATGGAATGATCTGAGAGAGAACTATCAAGAATAACCAATATTAATATAAAGTAAATGAAATGCAATTAGTGCACTGAAATAATTAGTTGATTATGCAATCCATGAGGGCCACTAGGCCCATTCACCAGGCATACTAAATTTACTCAAAGAAGAACTTAGATGCTCTGGTGCTGGCCACCACAGAAAACCCTAAAATAAATAAATAGAAAAAAAATCACAGTGTGCAAAAATTGACAAGCTAATCTACTTGTGTATAGTTAAATATGAATGCATAGGTAACAGTATTGCAAAAGTTAAAATCAGGAATCTAACTTATTGTTAATATTGAGTCGGGTCTATCCATGCAATAGATGGTAGTGGAGCAGCTCTGACATTATATATGCTCTAACATTTGCTGTAGTAGAGCTGCTCTACTTGCATCAGCTCTTTTGAAGCAGATCAGTGTAAAACTCTAAAAATCAATTCTGTAACCATATTGTACAACCTGATTGTTTTATTCAGCTCTTTGGTGTGACAGCTAAAATTAAATTTATATTAATGTACTTAAAATAATAATTGATGGACTCTACTCGTTATCAGTTTCACTTATAAAGCTATTAACTTTTAAAGTAAAAGAAATCTTACTTTATCTTAATTTCATTTAATGACTTACATTAAAGCTTTTCATATTGTTACACAGGAGGCAGATTCCTAGCATCAGGCTTTACAATCAGTATTTCCACTGTCTTTTCAATAATATTTATATTTGACCCAATAATTTTATACAATTCTGGTTACTTTGATTTTCTATTATATGTAGTAGTTTAGCAATTTGAATTATAATTGGTAGTGTTACAGGACTATCTCAATTTCAATCATATATTATTTCTTGACTATTTTTTTCTTTCAGTTAAATCCACTGTTAATTAGTTACAGCTTAATTGATTGTACAGATGCACTCTTCATTAATTTCACAGTGGTGACCAAAGTTATTTTTTGAGTGACAGCAAAATACCATAGTGCAGTAATTATGTGCTGGCTCCATTGGAAACAATGGTTCATCACACTGTACATCTGATTGGATGTCTTTACACTTTTTTTAAATGAAGTTAATTTATGCTGAATGGTTTGCCAGTGTAACAAAACTTGTTTAAAAAGAATACCCAAAGGAGAGTTTATCATACATTACTTTACAAAGTATGTCCCTGTACTCAACACTACCAAAAAAAAAAAGTTTAATTTACAAAGAGTGGAGTTTTGTTTTTGTGACAGAGTGCTGGGAATCTGCAATTGAACCAGAAGGCTGGTCACCGTTTAACTAGTTAGACACAGGGAGGGCCTGATGAAGGAGAGGAGTCCCTGATTACCCGATCAGATTGGGGTCGGAAGCTAATGAGTTAATTGCCCCCTTAACAAGGAGACTGGATAAAACAGCACAGTAGAGGGAAGCAGGGTCTAAAGAAAGGAAGGAGAGCAGGGCCTGACATAGAGTTGCCTGCCAACTGTCTAACTGCACAAACATCCTTGCTCTCCTCCTTCCCCAAGTCCATGCCTCTGCCCCACCACTTCTCTGAGGCCCTGCCCCCACTCACTCCAGCCCTCCTACCTCAAGTCGCTTGTTCTCCTCCATCCTCATTCACTTTCACCAGGCTGGGGCATAGGGCTGGGGTGTGGGCTCTGATCTTGGGGCAGAGGGTTGGTGTGCAGGAGGGGATGTGGGCTCTGGGAAGGCATTTGGGTGCAGGAGGGGGCTCAGGGCTGGGGCAGGGGGTTGGGGTGCAGGAGGGGATTGAGGGTGCAGGCTCTGGGATGGAGTTTGGGAGTAAGAGGGGAGTTCCAACCTGGGGCAGAGGGCTCTGGGAGGGAGTTGGGGTGCAGGAGGGGTTTGGGGTGCAGCAGGGGGTTTGGGGTGAGGGCTCTGGGAGGGAGTTTGGGTGTGGGAGGGGACTTAGGGCTGGGGCAAGGGGGTTGGGGTGTAGCGGGGGTTCGGGCTGAGGGCTCTGGGAGGGAGTTTGGGTGTGGGAGGGATCTGGGGTAGGGGGTGCTGGAGGGTTTTGGAGTGTGGGCTCCAGCCAGATGGCGCTTAGCTCAGGTAGCTCCTGGAAGCAGCGGCATGTCTGGCAGTGGCTCACAGCTGCCAAGAGGCTCTGTGAGCTGCCCTTGCCTGCAGGTACTGCCCCTGCAGCTCCCATTGGCTGCAGTTCCCTGTTCCTGGCCATTGGGAGCTGTGGAGTCGGTGCTCAGGGCAGGGGCAGCACGCACAGACCCCCTGGCCGCGCCTCCTCCTAGGAGCAACTGCCAGACAATGTCACCGTTTTCAGGAGCAGATTGGAGCCAAGGCATGTAGGGAACCTGCTTTAGCCCCACTGTGCCATCAGACTTTTAGCAGCTTCAAATCTCTTGGATTGGCTTCGGTAGCCTCCGGGAGATTAAGCCTAATTCTGGGAGACTCCCAACCAAACTGGGAAGGTTGGCAACCCTAGGGACAAAAAGAGAGAAGACGTGTTTAACCACCCATCCTTTTAGAAGATGGTCTAATGAAGCTAGATAACATTGTGAATACTGTGTCTTCACTACTCTGTAAAGGTGGTGGAGTGAAACAATATAAATAAACTTGCCAGTGGTATCTAGAAAAGGGAATATCTCCAAGCAGTCTGTGTGGAGCTAAGAGGACAGGAGAGGTGATATCCCATCACAATATTCTGTCATGTTAAAAAAAATTAAAAACTGTGTGGCCCTGTGAAATTTATTGAAATTGGATTCTTTATCATGAGTACATGGCAGGTTTGATTCTGACAATTTCCCTATAGCATTGTTTGCCAGACGAAGAAAGGTATAGAAAAAACCTGGCTTCTTTGATTCCTCCTCCTGCTTAGATTTTGAACATAGCTGCCTTTCATTACTTTTTTTTTAATTGTTCCCTTTTGAAATGTGAAATGCAGGTTATGTTTTCAGTCTGTCCCCAGTGCTGGACAAAACAGATGAAGATGTGATCCCTGTAGGATGCAGATTGAAGCTTAGTTTACTGATAGCTGGCAGCCTGAAATATGTATTCTAATATAAATTGATGCAAGGAATGAAGCCCATAACAGTGCTGGAATTTAATAGTGGTGGATTTCTTAAAATATCCAACGTAATTCATTGCCAACCCCAAGCATTCAGAAATCATGAGTCGAGACTCCAAAAATCATGACTTAAAATCATGATTTTAAAAAACATTGGGTTCTTTTTTATCTGCATACTGGTTTCTAATCTCTGATGGGTCAGGTTTTCAAACTTTTCTAAAAAATAGTTGTACTAGAAACATTTTATTAAGGAAAATTGCATTTCTTGTGTAATCACATGACTCCAGGAGCTGATGCTTTACAATACATACCAAATATAATGAGATTCTTGATAAAATTGTGAGCTGACAATGCAGAACCTTACAGGAAATATGGGCAGATTAGTCATCACTTTTTGTATGGGAGTTATAAAGGCTAATAAAGGAATATATGGTCCCCTCTAAATCTGTGTATTTCCCATTAATATTGACTAGTGTTGTTCAGGCTGAAATCCACTCCCAATACCAAAGCTGATTATTGATGCCTTTTTAAAATATAGCTCATGCAAAACAGGTGGGGAGATGAAATCCAACCCAAGCTCATTGTGCAGGGCTGCTGTGTAGCCCTCTGTTGCCATATCAAGCAAACATATAGACTGGAATAGTGGCGCCTCCATGCTGTTAGCATAGGATCCTCTGGCTAATGGATTCATATCAATGTGCATCTGTGGTTCCTCTCTAGCCCCACTTTCATTATGGCTTTCTACTCCAACCTGTCACAGGCCAGAACAGAAATCCTTTCAGTGGCATTCAGGGGTTGGATAGGCACCCTTGTGCAGCTGCTCTGTCAGTTCCCCATGAAGTCCCCCATGAAGCCTGTATCATGGCTTAAGAAGTGATACAGCTTTATTCATGAGTGAAATGTAGCTGGCCTCTTATTTTCCTGAGCATATGTGATCTGTAACTCAGTTGAGGGCACTAACTCTATGTCGTCAAACAAAATGTTATTGACCTCTTTAAATTACTTTAAAAGACCTGTTGTATTCTGTTGTCATGGGTAAAGATCTCATATAACTGTTTTTCTACTAGTAGGGATGTTAGCTTGGAGTCCTGAGTAAATTCCAGTTTTGCCTACCTAGCTTGGAAAAGATCCTGAGCTCAGAGGTACATCTTATCCACTAGGAAGTATAAATAACTTAAGATCTAAGAAATATTAATGTCTAATCTTTTTGTGGGCAAGGCCCATATATATGCTGTGTTCTGTGAGGAACATAGAGATCAATAAAGAACAATCAGTAACATTACATATTCTGCCTACCTACATTTCCTTCTGCAGTTTCAGTTGGATTCTATGTTCTTCACTTCTTGTACTAAACTCTTGTGTACTGTTGCTGTGTGCTAGACAATTATAGTGTTCTATCTGTGAGGTGGCTGCACTTCGGTGTTGGAAGTTGTGATTCTTGAATCTTTATAGTTAACCCAGTGATACTCAGACTGAGCCTCAAGAAACGCAAGTGACTTTTTAATGTGTTTCCTGCAGCACATTACATTAAAATGGTGTCATTTAATTATTAACCAATTTAAGTTGTTAACCAATCAGGATGCTTTTACTATGTTATTAACTAATTGTAATTGATAAAATAATAATACTTGGTCAGTCATTTTGCTGTAAGAATTATATATAAAAATAGTAAATGAAACAATGAATGCACACTACTGTGGCTCTTTTGGGTAATGTTGGTTGTTAATTTGGCTCCTGAGCCACTGAACTATGAGTATTACTGAGTTAACCAGAAGGATCCTAATGTGCTTGGCAGAAAGGTGCTATAAATGTAAGATCATACTATATTATTATATCATTCTGAGTCAAGTCATTTAGCAACGGTATCTTGAATTCCAAAACAATGGGTAAGATTAGTTATGAGCTTTGAACAAGGTTCAAAAGGCATACTTCGCGGGGCTGTCACCTTCAGATAAACAAATAAGTCAAGGGTCTTGACATTTCTGAAGCCCAAAAGACAAGAATGTTTTGCTTACAGAAACGCATTGAATTTTCACACCCATCTGAAAAAGATAGTGATATAAATTATCATAATAAAATATCATCTGCTAATAAATTTAACTTACAGAATTATAGCATCTTTGGGTTGTTTGGTAAACTGAATATAAAAATTTGGAAATATTTTCAGCTCTATGGACACTCTCCTCCCCAGTGGTTTTTGTAAATGTCATTGAAGATACAACAGTCATGCAGCAAGTGAGAAAAGCAGCTCTGTGACTGTCAGGCTGAATTAGAATCATTGTACAAGTATACTTAAGTGACTCAGCAGTAACTAATTGAGTATTACAGAAATGTTCTACCCATGTAGTGCCCACTTAATTCCCTGTAGTGTTAGTGGAAGTTAAGCATATGTATTAAGCAGGAATTATGTACCATTGCAATTAATATTTGGTAACATATTTCATCTAAGGTCCACATTTTTTTTTGGAGAAGAAAGAATAGGCTTTCAAAGTTTTAGTTAATTTTATTGACAATTATGATGTTTTCTGAAAAGGAGCTTCTTTTTTAGATTAGGCAAATTAAAATTTACTCCTCTGAAATTTGTTCAAAGTGTCTGGTGTTTCTTTGTGTCCCTCTCTCTGGTTAATTAAATTATACCGTAACAATTTAAAGATAGATCAGTGTATAACATTGGCTTGTATAAGGGACAGTTGTGAAGGACAGGAATAGTGAATTGCTTAAGAGGTTGCCATTATTTGAAACCGATATGTGATTTATTTTTTTTGTCCGTGATGCCAATAGACTAAAACCCAGACAGAATGGAGACAGAATATTTTTGTTGTCCGTCCATCTGTGAATTGGACCAGGATGCTTTTCAAAACTGAAAAGAACAGGGCCGCCCAGAGGATTCAGGGGGCCTGGGGCAAAGCAATTTCAGGGGCCCCTTCCATAAAAAAAAGTTGCAAAATTATAGAATATTATATTCTTGTGGGGGCCTCTGCGGGGCCCAAGGCCTGGGGCAAATTGTCCCATTTGCTCCCACCTCTGGGCCGCCTTGGAAAGAATGTTTGGGATCTGGTAAAATGACTTCTTCCTGAAGTCCACACCAAAACCTCCTGTTGGCCTATGGGGAGCATGCACTAGGTCATTTTCCAGATGGAATGGTGTAAGTGACTCAACAAAGGTAAAACAGGCAATTAGTGGCAGAGCCTAGAAAAGATTCTGATCTCTGAGGTGGTTGCCATGTCTTATCCATTATCAAATATAAATAAATTAATATGTCTTAGATCTTAAAAGAGAATCTCTACATGGCAGGGACCACATCTATGCTGTTTTCTGTGAAAAAAACTAGCACAGAACAATGAAGAGCAATAAGTAACATTAGCAATGAAATAGAAAACAGTTAAAAGAAAGAAACCTCTATAAAGAAAGACAATGAGAGAGAAAAAAGAAGTGAAAGGAAAAAAGATAAAAATATGAAGACAATTAAAAATAACTGTACTGTGCAAGTCACAGATTTGAAAATGGGTTTGCTGTTTTCATGAAGGCCAGGAAGATGTCCATATGTTGTGCAACCTCAGCCTGTTTGGAAGTAGCCATGTCCAGTAGTTCATTCTTTTAACAAAGTTGAAGATAGAGCTTTCTAATGCCTACTGGGTTTTCTCTTTTATTCTTACTGTACAGTTATAACCAGATGCTATTTATATATTTATACTCTTTTCTCTTTTGTATATATTATTTCATATTGATTGCACCATTTTTATATACAGTATGTGCAAAGATTTTTTTTTGCATCTTTACTTTTTTTATTCACAATAATGTGTGTTCACTATGGTGAGTATTCGTTTTACGCTTAAGCAGGGTTTCTCATACTTTCTGAGCTGTTGACTGCCTTCTACACTAAATTCTAATTCTAACAGTGAGCAGGCAAAATTTTTAACAATAGCCATTTCAGAAATAACAGCTAATTATAACGTTTCAGAAAGTAAACTTCAATTTTCAAGATGAAACATTTTAAATATAATTAAACATGGTGGTTTAGCCTGCTTTGCTAATGAAACACGGACCACTGAATTTGGAGATATTTTCAGCAGACAGGCAATTGAAATACTTCATTGTTATTGCCCCCATCAAAAGAGAAACTTGATTTGTAGAGATATCAGGATGAAATGGGATGAAAACTTTCACATTTCTGCAACTACAGCTGACTACCTCTCCTTCAGAGGCAGCCAAAGAAAATAAGTTTACATTTATTGATTTTTTTAAAACTAAATTTTACATTTTTACTTATCCCACACCCCTTCCATGACCCTTTTGTAGGTCATAATAACCCACAGTTTGGAAAACCTACTTTAAAGATTTATTTCTTAATAGAATTAAATATACCTTAATTTTGTCTTTGGCATTAAGACAATATATTCATTTCAATCCCTCCTTAAAACACTTTCCCTCCACAAATCATATGAATATTAATTCACCAAAACTAAATGTGCTTTTTAAAACTGTATTTTAAAATATCTATGATATCTATTTAAATATCTAAGATATGTATGCCACTTTGAACCATTATTTGGTATACTGTATAGTTGAACTGTATAGTCTGTTTAATTTAGATTGTAAATTCCTTGGTGCAGGTATTATATTCCTCTGTACAGCACCTAACATACTGCAGCGCTCAAAAATAAAAATATGAAGGATTGGGTGTGGTGGGAAGGGTCAAAATTGAGTTTATAATAGGCAGTTTAGCTTCAACCTTAACTACAGCAGAAATTATCCATCTCTCTGTAATTACACCTGCAGTATATTTTGTACTGATAAAACAAAAGCCCTTACAAACTGATTCCATTGAAATAGTAAGGGTGTGCAGGATCAGTCCCTAAGAAGAAATGCTGTCCCAGGTCATTGTTGGTCTAAAGGGTAACTACTCATTACTCTTTTCCATTTCCTGGAAACTCAAGTGTTGTCTCAAGGGAGGGATCTGCACACTGACTGATACTTAGAAGGCAGGCAGATGGGCTAATCAAATTCCAGTGTGAGGGCAGAGAATAGAGTCAGGTAGGAAAAGGGTCTTTTTCCTGCTTCCTGGTTCATGTAGACAGAACCATAGCTGAAAGTAACAAGGAGCCAACTGACTTCTATGGAGTCACATCAGGGAGGAATTAGGTCTAAAGTATTCAGAAAGTTAATTAAAAGTAGAAATGAGTAGGATAAGGGAAGAAATTAACAGACGTAAAATGGAATTATCCACATATTTTAGGAATAATTATAAGACACTTAGTTTAAACAGGAATATGATTTAGTTTAGTGAAGCAGAAAGATCCTAGGAAAAGTAACAATTTTGAAAAATTGGCCTGTTTCAGAAGCTGAAAGCCCCTATAGGGTGGACAAGTACTAAGTTCCCTCTACTGTTTTTTTCTGATTAGGGAAGAATCTGTGGAGGTTTTTCATTATCCTATGAGTTTAGTTTGAGCTGCCTGTCACAGGATTATGCATTATTGTCTCAAGAGCCAGGAAAAATGAACTGGTGAGACAGAGACTGAGCCAGTATTGGTAAGTGCGCAAGCCCTCTTTCCTCATGGCAAAATGTAAATTTAGTTAAAATAGTATAGTTATTAAGTTATTGTAGCATTCATAGGAATATTACTGCATAGTTGCAAAATGACTTTTATTATAACTTGGTTTTTACTTGCTAAGCACCCAGTCCTGCAAGTTATTCCACAAGGCCAGACCCTTTCACTGCGTAGAGCCCCAGTGACTTACCAAACAGGCAGAGGGGTCTGCCCTGACAGAAACAGTTCCAGAATCAGGTCCCAAATCATACCTTTTAGAAACAAATCTTCTAGGGTGAAATTTTCCATGTTTTGCTTCTGCCCAAATATGGTGGTGTTTTTTTTTCATTTTATTTTATTTGTGGAAAATCCCTTTAGCCGTTTCTGACTTATCAAAGCTTAACAAAAAATTTATCCTGATACATTTGTTTACAAAAATGTGCCACTGAATATGTATGGAACATACCCACGTGCTACTTGTTATGAATGCATCCCTACCTTAATACAGATTGTATGCAGAAAATGACAGAACTTTTCTTTTAAACTTCCAGCTTATGTGTAAGTAGTCATTACTGAGGAATACAGGTTTTGCTAAGTTTACAAACTTTCATTTTAAAATTAATAGTAGTATCTATCACTTACACATTTCTCTACTTCTTATTGCATAAATATTAACTAACTAATCACCACAGTCCCCTAATGAATAAAGTTGTATCATCACTATTTTTCAGATGAGAACGTTGAGACACAAAAAGATGGTGACTTGCTCACAGCTAGGGCGTGACCAAATTCACAGTCCATTTTGGTCAATTTCATGGCCAGGGGTTTTAAAATTAGCCAATTTCACATTTTCAGATGTTTTTATCTGTAATTTCACAGTGTTTTAACTGTGGAGAGACCCAATCCAAAAGGCACCAGGGTGAGGGTGTGTGTCAAAGGGTGGGAAGATTAAGCCGTGCCCTCCCTGTGGTGGGGGGTGGGTTAGCAGCTGAAACTGTCAGCTGTGGAGGCTGACAGCTGGAGCCAGAGGAGATCCCGGATGTGGGTCTGACCCACCCCAGGAGTAGCCCCTGCAGGGGAATAGGAAGTCTTGTCCCTCCTCATCCCCGACTGGGACTAGCAGCAAGGTTGGAGCCCCCTGCTGGGCACTAGATTTCATGAAGGGGATTAGAATTCACATTCCATGATGTGTTTTTCAGGGCTATGAATTTGGTAGGGCCCTACCCATAGCCTAGGAGTGATCAATATCTAAGATTAGAACTCAAGGGTTCTCAGTTTCTAATCCTGTATGATCATTGTATGTAGATGCAGTGTTGCTAACTCTCGTGATTTTGTCATGAGTCTCATGATAATTATTTTTTTTAAAGCCTCAGCTCCTGGCGTCAAGTGGATATGTGATGAATTCAGCCTTCACTCTTAAAGAAAAAGTAATTTTGTAGCCCTTGTGGCTGTGAAGCTAGCTTCAAAATGTGACCTCAGTGGACCCTAAAGGCTCAAAAGGCAGAAGGTAAATAAAAAGAACACCAAAGCTATTGTTTTTATATAATCACATGATTTTAAAGCCATTCTCATTATTTTTGAACATTCGGGGTTGGCAATATTATGAGTCCTGCCAACCCCTTGGGTTCCACCACCAGGAAATGATGCATACCCCACCAGATAAGGCCCCAAAATTCTTGGGTACTAGGACTCAGGCATAGTTTGAGGAGGATAGAGAAAGGTGCAGTTCCTTTACTTCCCTCCCATCGCTTGTTGGTCCACTTCAAAAACTAACATTGGAATTTTTCCATCTCTCTCCCACCCCACAATGCACAGCTCTAAGGCAGAGAAAAGGAGCTGAATTAACAGTGTGTGCAGCCAGAGCAGTGCTGCTCTGGAACCTGAGTGCTATTTAACAAGGAGAAGGCACATTTGTACCTTTCAACTTCCCAAGGTCCAAACACTGTGGGATTCCCTTCTTTATTGTAAATAACCTTGCTATAACTTCAGTTTCAGAATTCTTTAATTTTGATTCAAATATCTTTCAGTAGTAAAAGTGAGGGGACACCAAATTTTTGTGCAATGTAAATAACTTTGGGACAAAAATGAGTGTTCATTGAAAATGAGGGGGATATGAGGAGAGAATGAGGGAAGAACACAACAGCACCAGTCCCTCTCACCTATCCCATAAGCCCCCTACCTAGCAGTATTAGCAGCCTCAACCCACAGCACCCAGGCATTATCAACCCCCACCCACCTTCCAGTAGAGCCAGCCTCCCCTACAGGACTCCAACCAGCAGCTCCTACCCTGTTATCACCTACCCCCACAAAATAGCCCCTGGTTATTCCTGCATAGGGTCGGGCACTGATGATTTGCTGGTATTTTGAGAACTGCAGACCCCAAAAGGTGAAGACCACTGTATTAGACCATGCTGCCCCTCATATGTAACAATGAGTTCATTCTGACTCCTCTGGTGTTAGTAGCAAAACACCCATTGACTTCTATTAAAGGATGATTCGCCCATAGTTATTAACATTAAAAAATGCCGATCTGAGCATGGGTAATAGACATTTTCATGATATGTTGCAGCATGCATTTAAGATTTGGCCGAAATTTTCAATTATTTTAAACATTTATAAAATAAGACCAACAGACATTGTTTTTCCATTTAAAAGTGTCTATAACATTCTTCGTTTAAAAACGTTCTCCAGACAAACATATTTGAAATCCCAACATTGCTTTACTAAGAACATTGAAGTGAAAATGACTCTAAAGCAAAATGAAACTGATATGGTAGTGTTAATGATGTGGGCAAAGACATTTGTTTTATTACAATATATATAATTGTTAGTGTCAAACAGTTAGGAGCTAAATCCTGCCAATGCCTCTATCTGGGTGGAGCCCCACTGACTTCAATGGGGCTGAGTGAGAGCATGTCACTGAACCTACAGTCAGTGCATGCATTGACAAAGGGGTTGCTTGACTCATTTAAGGTGTATCTGGCATGAGCATTTCTACCTGGCACACTTTACTCAGTTAGAGATGCAGTCATAACAGGACCAGTGTGTTGCATACTTATGCAGTGGTATGTCTTTTGTGGAAAACGTCTCAGTGATTTCAGAAGTTTTCCTGTCTTGCACACAGTTTTTTGTTTTTGTTTTGGAGAGGGGAAGAGCATAGGAGAACCTAGGAAAATTAAAATACAAAAATTTAACAAAATATAGAAGTTGAATGTTTACAATGGCAAAAAACCCAGGACATGCAAATTTTATGGTTCTCATCAGAAGCAACAATGCTAATTTTCTCATACTACACGTTTTAAACTTTATTACTACTTTACTGTAGCATTCCAACATAATTCAAAATACTAATGTGTAATAATATGGACACATTAAAGTTATGAGTATTTAACTCAGGCATTTCCTATTTTTGTGTTCTTAAAGTCAAAACTGTGCTGTTGCAGTAACCACATTTTGCATTTAATTTCTTACACAGAGGCAGCACTCCCATTACCTTTTAACTAGGGAGCTCTCTAAGCTGGTGTATTCCCTCCGCTCCAGTCCTGCTTCCAGGAGGCAGAGCTTCTGCAAGTGACCTCACAGACTTGGCCAATCCGCTCGATTAGACGCTGTGATGCTATTCCTGAAAGTTCCCTTCCCGAGGGTGGCACTTCGGGGAATAACATTGAATGCTTTCTATTTTTAGTGAGCAGGCCAAGCGCTTTGTCCCCAGCCCTGCCAGCTAACCCTAATTCAACTTGTCGGGAAGGAGAGGGAAACATTTGCAGTTCAGCAGGAGAAATGACTGAAATCCTCTCGAGTGAATCCCTGACAAAGGATGTGCTAGGCAGAGTGTCCCTCGCGAAGGACGCCTTAGGCACACATCACGCTGCTAACTCTGTAACGCTGCTAGAGTCAAAAAGAGGGTGGGTGGGGGAACGGCTTTGTGCGGCTCCATCTTTTCTCTCTCAGTCGCTCCAGGTCAGTTTTGCTCAGTTTACAGTCAGAGCGACCTGCTTTGGCTCCCCTCAGCCGGGCACACGCAGCCTGGGCTTGGCCCCTACGCCTGGGGCAGCACAGCCCTGGCGACCTAGCTCCTCCTGGGTCTTGGCCGGCCCCGGCTTACAGCGCTCAGGTGTGCGCCGGCGGGTCCGGGTCCTGGCCCAGCCAGGGGCCCGATCCTGGCCGTCCAGCAGCTTTGGCGGCTCGGCCGTTAGGAGCGGGGCCCAGACCCCCCAAACTTTGCGGGCTGGGGAGGGAGGAGCCGCCCCACGCCAGCCCAGCCCCGCTCCCGGCCGGAGCGAGGGGGAGTCCAGGGGCCCGCCCCTCCCGGCCGATCCCGGCCGCGGCTGGCAGGCAGGAAGGGAAGGGGAGGGGTGTGTAGCAGGGGGAGGGGCCGTTGCTGCTGCCGCCACCGCCGCCGGGCTGAGGAGAGGTAGGAGCGCCGGGGCCTTGGGCACGTCCGGCCGGCCCGGGGGAGGGGTGAGGAAGAGGAAGGGGGGGACTCGGCCCCTCACGAGGACGCAGCCGCCCGCATCCGCCGGGGAGGGGGCAGAGCGCGCGGGGGAGCCAACCGCCGCCGCCGAGACAAAGAGCGGAGCCCGCCTGGGAGACCCCCCCTCCGTTCCGCCGCCGCTGCCATTACTGCTCCGCTCCCGCCCCGCCGCCGGAGAGCGCCGGGCCCCCGGCCCGAGGTGAGAGCGGGGCCCGCCGGGAGGGGACGGCGCCTGCCGCAAACTTGTGGCTGCCGCTGCTGGGGAGTTGGGCGGCCCCGGGGGGCGCTGCCGGGCCTAGAGCCCCTTTCCCCGCGCGGGGGGGAGCCCCGGGGGGCGGGATGGGAGGGACTCGGGCGGGGGCGGCGAGCCTGGGGCCGCAGGAAGGCGGCGGGGGGAGGGTGTTTCGCTGCCACGTTCGGCCGCTGTGTCTGCGGGGAGGCCGCCCGGTCCGGCCGATGGAGCCGCCGCACAAGCGCCTTGTCCTCGCGGAGTTTTGTGTGTGTGTGTCTGACAGCAGCTGCTGCTTTGTAGCCGGGTCCGTGCTGGGGAAGGGGCAGGGCAGAGCCGCGCGGCGGCTGCGTCTCTAGCCGGGCTCTGGGACTCGCCGGGCTCGCCGCCTCACCCTGCTCTGCGAGCTGACCCCGGAGGCGAGCTGCTTCTAACATGGTTTAAATTAAGTGCAGCCCAGGTCTCGCTGTGTAGCTCAGAGCCCGACAAGCAAAGGGGCAGAAAACAATGCTCAGCTAGGACTCCAATGATAACCCCGTCAATAAAATAACCAGTCTTAAAATATGGCCAGTTCCTGATGTGATGATAAATCGCGAATAAAGATTGTGTGAATATAATAAAAGCAAATCGGCAAAGGAAAAACTGATTATTTGCATTTCTGTTTTTAATAATTTCAGCATCTGCAATTTAGTAGGAATATTTAGCCGAGGTCAAGTAGCACCTAGTACTTTAACATTTAAGACGAAATAAGTTTACAGTCTAATGGAAAGTTGGTATCGTGTAAAGTTTTCAGAAGAGTTTAATGTGGTATTCGAAACATTGACAAGCATTAGTATTCAAAAATTAACTGTCATTTGTTTACTAGGAGTGGAACTCCATTTTTATATATAGTGATACATGTTTATAAAACATTTGTAGAGAATATTAGATCCTTTGTACCTATTTAATAAGTCAAACCCAGCACATGACACAGTTAAACAAAGCCAAAACAACCTTCAGAGGCTTCAATACAGGAATATTCTGATGTTTATATTTGATGATTTTTAACTTTGTATATGTATCTAAAACTGTATTTCACTTTTGTAGAAACTCTGTTACATTTAATGCCATTGAAGTCAGTACATTGTAGTAGGCTGATACTTCCCAATTATGTTAGTGTTATGGTAGCCAGACTAGTAATCAGTAATACTGAGCAATCTACAGGTGCTGGGGACGGGGGATCAAACTAATACCTCAATTAAAGATTTGATGTAGGTTAATAAAAAGCAATCCAAAACCAAACCTACAGATATCCTTCTGTGAAACTCTGTGTGGGCAGAATAGGTTAGTAATTCAGCTTAGAATTGCAACTTTGATTAATCTCCATGTAATGTAGTTTGTATGGTATTTCGTGTCTCCTGTTAGAGGACCATTGCACTGTAAATAGCTGTGTATATTGAAATGAAGTTGTGAACTAAATATTGAATTTAACTTAAAATTGTTCTTTTTTTCCTGTGGTGGTTTAAAAATTTGAGTGCCAGCTACATTTTTTATTTAATTTTGCCCTTTGCGTGTCTGGATTCCATTTCTGTTTCCACTTTCTTATTTGGCCTGGAGTGGTAGTTGTCTCTGAAGGCCATACTATTGCTGTAGCAGCTTACTGAACAATAGGAAATCAGACTTCTTTTCAGTGATGGCACAGTAGTGTTGTCCTAATGCCATGTATACAAGTTAGCTCTGCCATGTTTGGCTTCTGTTCTCCAGAACTTGGGCCAGTAACTTAGAATGGAGGAGAAGTCTAGGTTTTTAAGCGCTTACCAGATGAGGGCTTCTTAGAAAGGGTCTCTTTTTAGCTTAACAATATTTCCTCTGGGAAGTGTCATTACCCTGCTGTCTGCTGCAACTGCTCTTAAGCAATCTTAGCCTGTCATCACCGCTTAGGAACTATGATGCCAATACATCTTATATTTGGATTGTAGACATAACTGTAACTACAAAATAAGATTTAGGTAGCTTAGTGATTTTAGTGCTTCTGAAAGATATTGTCTTTACAACTCTGAAAACTGAAATCTTCTATCTGACCCCAGCAGTTAGATTTTTCAGTTTATATTTCAAGTTTTGCTATCCCACCAGTATGTCCCAATGGAGAGCATTTCAGTCTTCATAACTATTCCTTGTTTTCTTTGCTGTGACTTTCAACAAGGACGCCAGTTGTGCAGAGGATATTTGAGAGCAGAGGTGGAGATTGGAGGCACCCTTGCCTACTGTCATCCAGACTAAAATTTGCAAATAATTGTTTATAGGTCAGTGAACAGCCTTAAGATGGTAAACATTTTGACACTGGCTGTGTCAGCTGTATTTGAATTGTTGCCCAGAGGTGAAAGGCATATTCCAGCTCCTTGAGCCAGATAATAATCTTCCAAATCTTCTTTCCCTTGCTCTCTTGCAAAAGAAACAAAGGTTGTAATTAGTCATCTACCTTCTGCATGGTTCCTTATATTGACCTCTCTGTAGTAGGTGTCTGATAAATTTGAAACTCCAGCATCTCAGTGGCTCCTGTAACAGAGGGAACTTACTATCTCTTCTTCTTTTTCCTATCTTCATTTCCCTTGAAAGCCTCCTGATAGCTCTCTGTAGTTGGGTGAGAGAGGTCCGTGCCAGTCTACACCTCTCCTAGCATCTCCTGGCTGCTGCAAGGGGAGAGAGCAGAACAAAGGTCTGATATTCTTTTCTTCCCTATAATTTATTCTTATTGTGTTCTCTTCCACTGTTGATAGCTGTTGTATATTCCTTTGCTGATATTCCTCAGCAGTGGCCTAAAATTTGCGATTTCAGCAGCTTCATTTTTGGCTACATTTCTGAACAGCAATCATAAAACTGACTAGAGTTGTCTGTTCCTTAACAGGGCTCCTTCTTGGTGGAGTTACTCAGGGTGCTGCTGCTTGGCAAGTTGTGAGCTGCAGCAGCATCAGAACTGGCTACAGACTCATGGACACAGTACTGTATTAGTGTACATTTGGCTCAGGGTTGAAAGACTGTTTTTAGGACCACTTATCAGGGAAAACTTTCCACTTAACCTGATAAATGGATTTTTCATGGCATGGTTGTAATCATTACTTTTTCTGTGTTAGGAATTTTAGTTGTGGAACTAGTCAAAAGATTTGAAGTAATTTCCCAGTGGTTTTCTATAAATTTAGTTTCTCTAGTGTTTTTAGTTTGAATTCAAAGTGAATTTAGTAGTGGTGAAAGATCCTGGATAGACCTCATTGGACACAGTGCTCCATCAAAATAGCTTAGCTTGGTTTTGGAGGGCTAGCCTCTGGGGATGGGCGAAGTTGCTGTGGAGGCAAACTGCTTTTTCACTTCCCTTAAAAGAAAATACCTAAAGAAAATGCATTTTTTTTTACCATGTTTAAGGTATGCATAAATACCACTATTCCTTCAGTTTCCATAGGGTGAGATGTTGTAAACACTCACAAGTTAAGTGGAGTGGTACCTCTATTAATGTTTGAATGGAATATCTCCGTGGAAAACTCAGCTGTTCTTGGTTATTTAGTAGGTAGCATTTTTTCCTCTAAGTGCTGACCTACACAGCGAGTTGCTGTGTGGCAAACCAGGGTGAGACTATAGCACATCAGCTTGCTGTTCAGTAATGTGTCCTGTGTGGACATTATTAAGCACAGTTAAAGTCTTGGAGTTCAGCTTAGCTTGAAACTATAGTTTGCCAAGTCTCATACTTCAGGATTTTTGCTTGGCTAACTATGCTTTCAGGCCAAGTTGCGCTCCAGAACTTTCAGTGCACAGTAGCAGTGTCCGCACAGGATGTTACTGCGTGGTAAGTTGATGTGCTATTCACAACCTGGCTTGCTGTGTGGTAACTAGATGTATAGAAAAGCCAGTCAGCTAAATCAATTTCCCGTGCTGGTACGGCACTGTTATGAGATACCATCTTCTGGAAGAGATATTAAAAAAGGTCCCGATGACTTGTGGTCATTAAACAACCCATAGCACTTTTTGCAAGACTATGAGTGTTGCCCCAGGTGTTCCAAGCCAATTTCCATTTTAGATAATTCCATTTTATCTACCAAAATCTGCCTGCAGTTGCTATTAGATACATTAGCCAGTTTATCCTAAATTATTGTGTAGTGGAGGTCTGTATAGGTAAACTGATCATATATTTCACTTTAATAGTGGGTGAAGCAATTCTTTATGGTGTTTAGTTTTTTAAAGTGATTTGAAATTTCTCGTGCTGAAGGGGCTACATAAATGTATGATTTGTTATTTTTAATTAATACAAATGAAACAAATTCATTTATAGTGCATGAAATGGAATAGAAAGTTGAATTATAAGAACAGGTCTGTAAAGTATTCATCTTCTACATAGCAGATGAATTTGTTTCCATTGTTGACAAAAGAATGGATCCTAAATTTTGAACCCATGAGAAAAAACGCTTCTTGTATAGCGAGTTGGTTCAGCAGCGTACATTTTTAAGATTTAGTATGCTTTATTAAGTGTATAAGCTCAAGTGTGGATACATTTTTTTTATTTGAAGTTATCAACATTATTAATTTAAAACTGTTCTAAATATGCATAGAAACAAGAAGAGTGTACCAGCCACTTTACTAAAAGTGTTGAATTTGAAAAATACTGAATGTTAGCCAATAATTTTTCAAGTGTCCACTGTATTAGGTAGACTGTAACAGTGTTTTGTGCATGTCAGAAATAAGCTTTATATGGCAATGTGATTTTCTTTTCTGCCTAGTGGATGAGGTCAGCGTCAAAAGTGATGTAAGTTTCAATGTGGTGATATTCGCAGTATAAATACATACAAGTTGAAGTAGGTAAAACTCAAGATGACCATGCAGTGGTCTAGGAAGGACAGCTTTCAAAGTCTTCTAAGGAATGTAGATACAAATATACATTACATTAATGTAGTGTCTGAGTTGGAAAATTTAAATACATAGAAATCAGAAAAGTGTTTCTTCAGCAACTTTAACCTCAGCCATGTTGCATCTAAGAAGTGTTTTAGGTAACTCTTTATGTAGTGCAATGCAGATATTGAGATATACAGTATGTCGAGTATGGTCAAGATCCATTGATCTAGGAAACATAGTCTAGGTCTGCTTTTCAAATCAGGGAGGGCCCTTTGAAGTGAATGCTTTTATTTTTAAATAAATGTCTTTACTCCTGATTGAAAGGCAGGTTGGGAGCTAGGATATGGTCCATAATCTGTCAGTAGTGCAGTAAGTCTCCTAGCGAACAGCTTGGAAACCGTGGTGGTCAGCACACCTTCTCCTTTTTGCCACCTTGTCAAAGGATTCTACTTGGATTATTTTTTAAGTGCTCATAATGGGTTGGATGCAGTACAAGACTTGGTTCCTATCCCAAATATCTTAGTTTGAACTGATCAACAATAAAAGAAAAAGCACTTGCAGACCTAAAGGGACATTTTGTTTTACAAATTTATTTTACTGTGTATTTTTTAAGAAGGGGAGAGTGATAGCATTTTTCCTGATGTGGATTAATGTTTTGGGGATGCTGAAAGGTCCAGATTATTTGTGACTGATTTTTATTTTAATAGAAAAAGGGATACACGTAGATATAGAAGCTTTTTTAATGGACAGAGATTGAGGACTGTGTTCAGTAAAGCAAGTGCACTAAATCCCATCCTTTTTATAGTAGGTGGGTAGGTGCTTTTCATTTTCTCAGCTGCTAACAGCTTTTGCTTTACACGGGAGTTGGCTGCTTTCCTTAGTAATGGCAGCAGTCTTCTTACAGTAGCTGTGGGTCAGGCTGACACAAATATGGGTATTCAGTCCAACTTGGAGCCATCAACAGGAAGATGGATGGGGGCAGGGTTTGGTAAAGGGAAGTGTACTGCTTCTTATGCTGTGGCAAGAAGCTAGATTCTACTAACACTGGAGGTTGCTAGCTGCTTAATACTGAAAGTTACCAACACTGATCTCCATAGAAAAGGACTGAGTTTGTTTTTGGAATGATTGCAGTTATCAGCTATAGTGTCTTTTATTTATTTTTAAAAGAGGTCATTAAATGTTGAAGAGCAGCTGGCTGTTCATAATTGGCTTAGATAATTTTGAGAAGAAAATATTTTTTAAAAATTATATTAAATATATCAAATTAAATGTATTGTTATAAAGATCTGAACAGCAAAGAAATACCACGTTTTAAAGCCTTTCATTCCATATGATTGCCAAAGTACTTTAAAAACAATACAACATTACTTCAGTCATCACTGAAGTTTTAGCCACCTCTGTGGTAAAATATATCAGTTTAACCACCCTCAGCTACACTACACTAGGAATATAGGGCAGAAAACGAAGACCACTAAATCCAGTTGACATTACAGGAGTAATTTAGGAAGGCAGAGTATAACTTACCATTTTAATAATAATTTATTTTGAACTTCTATCTAAGACTATGGAGGTATCTTAGAGACATTAATGAATTAAGACTGCCACTTGCTGAATCAATAGCACCACTTCTTAGAGGAAAACTGAGTACAGAGCAGAATGTATCCTCCTTAGCTTTTAGTTCTGGTGAGAGGACAACCTAATGTAGTATAGATGTAGGGTCTTCCCCTTCCTTTCTTCAAATTGCAGTGTGTGTTGATTTGGTGTTTTCTGTTTCTCATCTTCATTATACATCTTGGTTGATATCCAGTGTCAACCTAAATGAATGCAGTTTGAAAGAAATTCAGTGCTTCGTTGAAAAGCTGGTGCCATTTTTTATAGTGATCAGGGAAGGATTTTTCAACCTTTCAGTGCAAAAAGCAGTACATGTATTTGTAGACAACATTTTGGGGCTGCACTTTGTTAATCTGTCATAATGACAAACCACATGTTCATTTTCCTGGCCGTATGATGTACTTCCAAACGTAATAAAAGGGTTACTAAATTTCACAACTATTGCATGATGAAGTGACAAGGATTCTGGATTCTATGGAGTGGAAATACAGACGGCTATAAGTTAATGCTGCCCCACAACTTAGTAAAATTTATTGTAGAATTCTTTCATCTCTTCAGTGGAGCAGAAATACAAGATCCTATTGTAATTTAAAGTTTGCATTTGTCCAATAACTAATGTATAAAATTGGATTGGCTGGAAAAAATACTAAATTCAATAAAAATGGCATTGAACATTTACTTTTGCCAATTAAAACCACATTTTGTTTCATTTTAAGACTCCCTTTTAATCAGTTTAAAAATTTATAAGCTGTTGCAAATGTGTACAATATTTACTTAACTCCCTTTTAGAAAAAGTATGAAGCAGCAAAAATTTGAGCATATTGTGTCAGAAGAAAGCATTTATTAGCTTTATTTAAAATTTTTGAAGCATTGGCAACAACTAGTCAATGTATCAACCTCACTCTTCAGTTTTGCAATTAAGGGAGGAGCAAGAAGCTGACTCATGGAGGTCATGGGAAGGAGAGGAGAAGAAACCCAGCAGTGATACAAAAGTTCCTATTTTTTGTTGTTTAGCTTTGACTAACATTTATCAGTAAAGTTGCAGCTTCAGTTGGGCATCTCTTTTGGCTTAAACCAAAACTCCGAAGTTTTGAAAACCTAGAAAAGAATCTATACGTAATGACTGCGTAACTTGAAGGCATAGTACTTCAGTTGTACTATTGCATGGCAACTCAGTTTAAATAAGATGAAACTGACCGTAATATACAGGTTTTATGGTACAGTTGTGTATTCTCTTATCAGTGAAAAATGTCGTCTATGCACCTTCTGTAGCATTAAAGAATTAGAAGTTGGTGGCAGCTAATTGTTGCAGTTACTCTCTTCCCATTTGTTCTGTTTTGATACCATATCCTTCGTTAGTCAGCCTTACACAGATTCCCCCATAATCCTGTTTAAGACTTACTTTGTCAAATTTATAGATTTGTCAAATAAAATATGTTGAAGTCAATGATTATTGTTTTCTTTTCTTGTCTCTTTTCAACAGGCTTGTGTTTTTAAATTAAAAATAATGACAAAATGAATACAATATTATGGCTACCAAAGGAAAACAATGAGAATTTCAAGCATAAAGGTTGAATGCAAAAATATTTAAGTAAGCGCTTAATGTTAAATATTTTCTTTACAAGAAATGTGAATCATTAAGAATCTAAATTTACCAAGTGCTCCCTTTTTTCCAGTTTTTAATTTTTTGATGACTTGTCACTGCTTAGCTCTGTCGGATTTTGTAGTTACTCTGACTCTATTAACAGTGCTGTGATTGTACAAAATATTTCTATTGTGGACTTACTTTTACATTAAATTTTGAATTCCATTTAACATCTGTAAAGAGAAAAATTAACACTACTATCTCAAATAATAAACATTATAATAAGGGATCTGCCCTCCGCTTGACACTGAATGATTAACATTTTCTTACGTCAAAAGACTTTGTTTTATAATATTGAGGATTTTGAATGACCTAATTTGAGAATATTAGGAGTTTAATCAGATATCTGTGTAAGGGTTATGTAATTTGTATTTGTTTTAAAATTGGGTTGTAATCAAGCTTGTGTTTAGCACAAGTATCAGAAGATGACCCATTTTAATAAGCAATCAAGCTATTAAGGGATGCATGTGGAATCTTAATGATCTGAAATTATATAGTGTCACAGGGGTAGCCATGTTAGTCTGGATCTGTAAAAGCAGCAAAGAGTCCTGTGTCACCTTATAGACTAATAGACGTATTGGAGCATGAGCTTTCGTGGATGAATACCCACTTCATCGGAAATTATATAGTCTTACTTTAAAAGAACACTAGCCTGTCCATTAAGCTGTGATGTTTAAAGTTGTTTGTATGGCTGAATGTGCATTTTTTTTTTTACCTTTACTGTCTTGTAATATCATTGTTCATAGCTATTTCATAATCTTTTGCTCTTTTTCTCTTTTAAACATGTGGATGTTCATTTTGCTAAATTTTTAAACATTTTTCTTTCCCCTCACAGAACTGGGGAATCAGAAAGATAGTCTTACTGTGATTTAAAAGCAGTGTCAAAACATTCTTAATTTTTCTTTATCATTTGCATCCTAACTAGCATATTGTGACAGTGGTCTGGGATAACTGAGGCACTTTATGCCTGATGAGTAGTCCTATTGAAGTGAATGGGCCTAGTTATAGTGTGTAAGGTTAAGAACCTTTGAAAATCTTCGCAGGATCAGGGCCTAAGTTGCATCGTAGATCAGATGTTCTCTAGTCATGCTTTTTTAATTTGTCAAAGTGCATATGCTAAGTTGTATGATGAACTTTTGGTAGCCATGCAATTTAAGTAGTCAACTTATATTTACAGCCAGATTCTGTACCCCTGCATAGTGCCTTGCAATTGATTTAATGGGATTGCTTGTGGAGTGAGAATACCCTTACTCATTAAGTACTTTCAGAATCTATTAAAGAACGTGAATGAATCAAAGAGGGCTTAATCCAATGCCTGCTGAAGTCAATAGAGAAAGAGAAGGATTGATAATTGGGGGGCAAATAGGAAAAGGAACATTTTCTGTACTATATGGATGATTTTTTTTGAAAACTGGAAAACTGGGCAAGGGTAAAACATAGGCAATAGATTAAAAAGCAGAAAAATTAATTTGAAAATAGATATTGGGTTTTAAAAATTGAAAAATATAAATTAAAATAAAACAGCAAAATAAAAAAAATAAAAACCCATTTAAGTTGACCCATTCAGTGGTCCACTTAAGTCTATGGGATTGTTCAGAATGTACAGTATAAAGATATAAGTATGTAAATCTTAGTGAGCTCAGGGCTGAAGAAATTTTATGGTCTTGAACACTGACCTTCCAAAGAGTATCCAAATCTTTTTATTTTCTAAATAGGATATATTAAAAAAAAAATCACAATAGATATTTTAAGTAGAGTACAAAGACTTCTTTCCGATCTTCAACAATTGTTAAATTCCTTTAATTTGCCTTTCAGAATAGGTCTGGTCATAATTTATTTTTGTTCTTTGATTTCCTTTTTTTGACTACTGAAATGGAGTTTAGATATTTTGGAATTTGGATTCTTCTGAAATTTATTTTGGTTTAAGGAAAAAAACAAACAAGTCTGTCATAGCACAATGTAAAGCAGATGATGAAAAATGATTGTCGCTTATAGTGTCATGGCTGGGAAGGATTAATTAAAATGGATATAGTCTACTTTTTATATGTATTATATAATTTTACCTTTAATATAATAGAGACCACTTTTGCAGAATTGCATTCAATCATTAATATACTTAATAGATAACATTAGAAGCAGTCTAGAATTCAATAGGCTATATTGTTGTTGCAAGTAAGAATGAAAATCTGGTATACCTTCACTTGAAATTATCTGACTACAGCAGAGCCTCAGTTTAGGGTACTTTCCCACCAGGAAGTAGCTTAATGAAAAACATCTAGGGATGGGGGTTCTCTTTCTTTGTTGCGTAATCATATTTTTGCAATTTAATACTTTTTATGCACATTCGATCTCGATGTGGGAGGAGTATATCGTTTGAGCCAGTTTCCATTTATTCTACTAGTATATAATCCAAACTGTTCCATTGGTCATAGATTAATGATTTTAAATGTAAGGCACTCAGGGTTGTGTTACAATTGTTTGAACTATATTACAGAGAGAATCACAAAAGTTTTAACGGCAGTGTTAGGCCAGTTTCCTAGACTGTGTTTTTTATTTTTACTTTCAGGTACGATTGCTTTTCGGTCTGAGGGGTGCATAAAATCTAGGGGCATCATGACCACTTTCTCTTTCTTTATTACTAGATGGGAAAAGACTCAAACCGTTTTGGTTTTATAAAATAGGGTTAGTAGTGTGGAAGAACCTGAGAGCCTCTGGGGAAAAAGATACTGTTTTTTTCCTCCCTCCGCTCCCCAGGGACTATGCCCTGTTTGTTTCTGAATCTTCAATCCTATACCCCCGAACTGAAATTGAGCAATCATTGAATATACATGCGTTTCAATACATTCATCATATGAACTAAAGGGACACTGATAACTATGCATTTTTAAAAACTGATTTTTAGAAAAAAAACTTTTTCTGATAGAGCACCTTTTTACAGAGTTTGTTCTGAAATTAGTGCTTGAGACTTTAAAAAAAAAAAAAGGTGTTTTTCTGCTTCCCTGATATTTACAAAGAGACTTTGGTAGACTTTAGATAATTAAGTTCAGACTTTCTCAGGTCCAGCTCTTCTCTTTGTATATGCACCTGCCTGCTGCATTTCTAGTTTAATCAGTGCAGTGTTCCTACTTAACACCTTATTGAAGGACTTTGGGGGAGAGTAGCCATATGAGCTGTTTCAGAGCAGTGCATAAGAGTGATAGTGCCATTTTAGTGCATGACATGGGAAGTGTACGTGCCCATCAACAAAACTGATTCTGTAGAGTGCTATCAAATACCAAAATAAACAAGCTGGAAGTTTTTTCTCCCTCCAGTCTTTCAGTTTCAGCAGTGTTAAGTATTAATCTGCTATTGGTACAAAATTTTCAGGTTGCGATATGATTTTTCAAGCTGACAGTGTTTCTTGTAATGTGGATATGACTGTGCCTCACAAATTGTCGTTTGAAGCTTATCTGAAGATGGGGGGGCTCTCAATATGCTGTCACAGGAGGAGAGATTCAGTTTATAGACTTAATAGTAAGATCTGTTGCTCCCCTACATAACAGCATAAGTAAGACATTTTGGAGGAAGGAAAGTGCAGGTTTTCTTACCCATTTTCAAATGTGGCTTTTTTGGGAGGCTGTTAACTTTAAAATTACAAGACTTAGGTAACTGATACTACTTCCACTATACTGGACTTGTAGATTGCTTACAGTTTGGGAGAAACAATTGGCAAATCACATGAGATATATGTATACACAACTATTTTCCGCAATGGATTGTGAGTTTTTAAAATTATTAGTACAGAACTGATATCGGAATAAACCATTTTGAGATATTGCTTCAGGTTACATAGTGAAAATAGATTTGATATCTTACTCAAATTGAAGGATATTTCATAACTTTTCCAGATGCCAAAACTAGTATTTATATAGCTATATACACTCAAAGATTGAGGTAATTTTTGTGTGATTTTGAGGATTCATATAAACTTTATTTTAAAGGTTTTTGTAATAGTAAATGTAAAAGAAATAATAGCATAAAAAATTTTGTGTAAAAGGTAAATATTTGTCAAAAGGCTGATTCCCCCCCGGAAGTAGAAACAAATGAAAGCTTGACATGAGGGATGGTGTGTGGTGAGGGCTGTGAAAAAAATGCACTCAGCAGAAACTGATTATTTTAATGATGTATCTAAGGTACTACTGACATATTATCTAAACACCATACTTTGAATAAGGATGGTACTAGGAGTAGATTTAGTGTGCTGTGGCAGTTCTTAAGGCTAAACTTGGCCTGGTTTATATAGATTTATATATGACTAATTTTTATAGATGTAACTTTCTTAATTTTAAAATGCTTAACTTCTAAGTACTATAAAAATAATGCAGCATATTTATATAAGTTATTAGTGGCACTGTTTCTGTATTGTTTAAATTGTAAGTTCCAGCAATAGCATATGTCTTTTCAAAAGCTATCCAATTAAAAATAGTCTTAAAACTATTCCACAACCTTCAAGAATATTTTTGTTTTAAGACATTATAATGTTAAAGATTTTTTATCAGATTTTTAGAAGTTGATCAGCACACTGTTTTACACATTGTTCTTCAGCTAAAGTGTATAGTTCTAAATCTATATAAAAACATTTAGGAAGAAGGCATATGTATTTCCTATGTATCTGAATTACTTGCTTACTATAAAAAGAGAGCATCCTGTTACATCTATATTAGATGTGTTTTTGCTTCTTACATCAACACAATTGTCAACTAATATCTGATTGCAAAATCTTTCTTGCTATTGAATATATAATATACCAAGAACACAACCTGATATTTCAGATGCCAAGTGGAGTTTACAGTTCTAGCAGTTGGAGTGAGTTTGAGAAGTAAGCTGTTGCGAGTGGATAAATATAGAACCCCACAGTGCCACTCCTAGGAAATTTCTGCCCTACAAGCGTTACTGTTCTGTAGCGTATGTGTCTGTGACAGTTTAAGGCATCCATGCTCTAACAGCGATTTTTAATTGTTGACATAGATTGGAAGCAATATGGCTGTATAATACTATTCTATAACAGGGTTATAGTCCAGTGCACCCTTACAATGTTTAAAAAAAAAAAGGGGGAAAACAGACACTGAGAGCCCTGGCAGACACCTGTCTTAAGGCATATTTCTCTCATGTAGATGCACCCTTAGAGTTGTTTTTGGCAAATAACATTTTATTTTAACAGCACTGAATAATTATGCTCTAAAACTAAACTTTCAGCCATTGCAAACCCAGTTAAATAGATTAAAAATTCATTCGGAGATGGATGTAAATAATCACTTAAATGATTAGTGGGGTGGGGAAGGAGATTCTACCACCAACTCCATAACTACTGGTAATGCAGATCCCTTTTTCTTCTCTCTCTCTTATTGTCTCCTCACTATCCTTCTACATGGAATTCTTGTAGTAGAGAATGGGTCAGTTTCCTTAGCAGTTTAATCTTTGAAATGTGGAGATTGGCTAAGGTTATATCTTAGTGATAACTACAACATGTCTACATAGATAAAAACACTTCATAAATATTGACTTATGCCAATATTATAAATGTTCTGTAATTGATTCTAGAAGGATTTGCTTTTATTTATGATAGAATTTTAGTAGGCATGTCATTTATTCATTAACGGAAAATTGAAAAAAATACTACTTGGCCTTAGATTCTTGTCGTTGGTCAGTCTTTTCCCACCACTGTTTTTCTTCTGCACCATTTTTTGCATAGATATAACTAGGAATAGACCACTGAATGGCTTGACTCTGAATGACATATTTTGGGATCACCTCTAACTCCACTGACATACAAGATAGGAAGTAGTACATCACCAATTAAAAGAAGAAAACATTAAATTGTAAACTTTGGTCCAAAACCTATTTATCTTATTTGAGAAGTTAGTTCCACTGACTTAAATAAGAATAATGTGAGCATGGTTTGACCCTACAGATGAGTGCTCACTAAGTGTACTTTCTATACCAGGATCTCAGACTCAATTTATCTTAGGGCCAGTGCCAGTCCTCAAATCCTCCCAGTGGTCCAATAATGTCACTGAAGATGGTGTTCAGAAAAAAAAAGTTTATATTGTATTTTATATTTCAAATTTCTTAGAAATAATAAAACTGTCATTCATAGAACTTTATACAATTCTTCGCCTGCCAGAGAGTTTTTAGTGTTTGCCAGACACCTGGCAATGCTTCATTTCTGTCAGTTTGTTGTTTGGCCTCAGTGACAGAACGGTTGAAACCTTCAGGATTGCAGCAAGGTGTGTATCAGATAGTTGTGTTTGGTATTTTGACTTGTTTATATTCATTGTGGAAAAAAATGACACTACCTCCATGCCTCCGTGCCTGGTGACTAGAGATGCTGCCTCCGTGGCTGACTCCATTCAGTGATGGTGTTTCTATCCCTCTCCCCCAACCAATGGGAGCTGCGGGGGAGCAGTGCCTGCAACAGACATTGCCGGCATTGTGTCTGCATGCGTCTCTCCTCTGTGGGCCGCAGTGGGGAGTTTCTCGGGTCGAAGAGGAGAACCCTATTCTATACAATTAAATGGTCAAAATGCTCAGAGGCATCTGAGAGTATTGAGATGAGGATACATTTAGCTCCTCTGTGAAGCAGAGGTACAAAAACAATTATACAGATGTGAAACTTCTCTTTTTTCTGTAACATGTATTCTGTCCTGGCATCAAGGCATTAGGTTGGGCTCAGCTAGAGACTAGTTTCCCCAAATATTTCCAGTTATTAAACCTTACCAAAATACTTTCCATTACATATAGTAACATTTTCAGATTTAGAAAAATCATAAATGTTTTATACTGTTCTATATTAAGTAGTACATTTTGGGTTTACTGCAAGTGGTTTTAAAACATCTAACTTTAGAGGATCAAAAATGAATGTCATGTTTTATTACATACCTGTAGAGAGTTTTCTATGCTTCCACAACTAATTTTTATTCTCTAATCTCATTGTTCTCACACTTTGTCCTTTCTCCTTTACTAATTACACTGTACAGTCTGTTATGCAGACCTCTTTTGAAGCTTGGTTTCCTCTTTCATATCTCAGCCCCAAGTAAACTCCCTTCTGCCTTAGAGTGGTGACCAGTATTAGGTTGCCACTGTAAATTGCCTTAGAACTTCATGTGCTCTCATTAAGCCCCTTCTGAAGTTACGTTGAGGTCTATAGGCAGTTGAGTAAGTCCTGCCTGGCACTGTTATGGAGTACCCTGTTAAAGATATGCATTGTAGGATCAGTGGAGCGGCTGTTCTATGTTGCTCCTTAATCTGGAAAGAGCCATTCCATTAAAATAACTGTGAATGGCACAGAATGTTGGGATGAAGGTGTATTTATTTTACCCTGGTTTTAGTTTCTCATTTTTCTATGTGGGATAGTGCTCTAGTGATCTTTAGATGATTGCGTGTTTTATTAATTTAAGCTATGGGTGCTCATGGTGCACTGAAGTCAATAGAACCAGTGGCCTTTGTTCTTTAGCAATCATGTTTTATGGGCTTCATCTTGCAATCTGTACTCTGGGTGGAGCCTTGCATCTGAAATGGACCTTATATCAGGCAAATCTTGACCACTGTGGAGTTCCATTTTGTGGACTAGCTTGCGGGATAGGAGCCTGAACTAGACCACTACACAGAAATAAATACATGGTGAATAAATAGGGATAACAAATGGAGTTTGTGTCTGTGGGAGGGGAGACATCAGTAAACACAAGGATGGAAGTTGCCATTGCATGAAATTTACCTGTTCAGAGGGCTAAGGTCAGACCTGTAAACCACTTATGTGACATATAAATCTGGTGGTGGCCTTCTGTCCTGGGGTGAATTTCACTTACAAAGAGCAGGAGCGATGGTAAGCAGCAGCTTTCGGTGGTGGCCCCTCCTTTCTTCCCTTCAAAAGACTTGTTGGTTTCTTAGAGCTGAGCCAAAATTTTGATTTCCATTTCATTGGAAATTTCAGTATTCTTCTTCAAGTGATTGCACATGTCCATTCCATTGTAGGTGTTTGTGTGCTCCAGTGCACAGTTGTCAGAGTTTTTTTTCCCTTTAGTGATACTCATTGGAGTTGCCCTAGTGTCCTCTGCTGCCTTGTGCATGCATAAAGGGAAGACTTGCCCCTGACCCCTCTTCCTTCCTTGTTATTTCCCATGACAATGGCTGGAGCTCCCTGTTCTTGCTTCTGCAAGTCTTTAGGGAAGTCCTGTAAATATTACACGTTGTGTAATTAATTAGTCGTTCATAAAATATTTGTTGTTTTGTGTGGTTCTGGCACCCGGTCTGGGTAGTGGCCTTGGTACTTGAGATGTTCTGTGCTCTCTGGGTTTCAAGCCCTGCCTCTCTGGCAATGTTTAATAGTGACTCTCTCCCCAGCTGCCTTTAGTGCTTGGGGAAAGTCTCACTGTGGGCAGGTCTACACTACAGCCAGGATCGACGCTCTGAGATTGATCCACTGGTGGTTAATTTAGTAGGTCTAGTAAAGACCCGTCGAATCGACTGTAGATCACTTTCCAATTGACACCTGTACTCCACCCCCGACGAGAAGAGTAAGGTAAGTCAACGGGCTGTTTTCTCCTGTCGACCCCAGCAGTGTAGACCCTGCAGTAACTCAACCTAAGGTATGTTGACATAGCCTAAGTGACAAGTGTGCCATTTGTAAGGGCTTTAGGCCGCATTCTAAAAAAGATAGGGCAGCCGGACTAAAACATCTGCTGCTCACATCAGCACTGTGTCTTCCATCTGAGTGATCTACCTTGGTCAGGGTGCTGAGCACTTTGCTAGCGGCTGCTGGTACCAAGACGCAGCTTGACATTGCTGATACCAAGAAAGAGGCATCAGAAATACGATTTGGTGCCAGACTCATCAAAAGACACAAAGAGGTTGATCTCTCTAAAGATTTGGGAGTGCATCTAAGGGGGAAGCACTCCCCAGACTACACCTCTAAATAGGGGAGCTTGTTGATTCTTCAGCTCACTACAGGCTGGTCAAGATTGGCTCCTAAAGCACCGTTGTCAGCATCTCCTTGTGCCATGGTTCTACAGATTGTCTTCCCAGAGAGAAACTGTTTAAGGCTGCTTCGGCACATGGCAGCATGCACTTATGTGGGCCAGTACACCAGATTGTCTCTCAAGGCTGGTTGGCAGATGTGTATTCTCCAGAAAGATATCACATAGATACATTAGTGTACATACGAAGTTACATCCTGTCTTTTATAGATTTGTGGATAGACCCAACCAATATCTGCAAGGGAGTTCCTTTCACCCTCGACAATCTCTTACCTTAGTCGTGGATGCCTGGGTCATGGGAACTCACTTGGGGCCCCTACAGACGCAAGGTGGCTGGTATCCCCAAGATATCAGTCTGCACACAAACATCAGGAAGTTGCGGGCTATCCAATTAGCTTGAATAGTGTTCCTTCCTTGCATCAGTGGGAGAATGTATTGGTTCTGACCAACAATATGACTGCTGTGTTTTATATAAACAAGCGGTAGGGAGACAGGTTTTCTCTACTTTGTCAGGAAACTGTACTATTCTGGGACTTCTGCAATGGCAACTCTGTTTCTGAAAATGGCCTACTTCTTGGGGGTTCAGAAATATGCTAACAGATCGCCTGAGCAGGATATTTATCAGTCACCTTGGTGAGACATAGAAAAATCCATTTTCCAGCTTTGGGGAAAGCTGTTCGTTTGCAACAAAGGAAAATGCAGAATGTTACCAGTTCTCTCCGGAGCGGGACACAGTCTGGGTTCATGGACAGAGGCTTTTTTACTGGTCTGCTGTATGCCTTTCCCCTTAATCTGTCTCCTATCTGAAGTTCTGTGCAAGGTTATACAGGACAAGGCCTGTCTTATACTGATCACCCAGTTAGCCCCGTAAGGGTACACATAGTGGCTGTGTCAGCATTCCACCCTTCTGTGGATAAGTGTTCCCTTTTTTGCAACCCAATCTCACTGTAAGGGATTGGACAGACTGTTTCCACATGTACAGAACTCTATTGCAGTGGTCTCCAAAGTGGGGTGTGCGGCAGGAGGAGCGCTGCTTCGGCAGTTCGGGCGACTTTTTTTTTTTTTTTGCTTGGGACGGCAAAAATAGCAGAGCCGGCCCTACAGCGCGGCAGGGGGGTGCGTGCTCAAAATTTTTTGCCAGATAGGGGTATGTGATCAAAAATGTTTGGGACCACTGCTCTATTGCACCATGGAGCCTGAATCTAGTCTTAACAAAGCTGATTAGTTTCCCCCCCCCCACCCCCAAGACCCTGCTGACCTGCTCTGTTGCATCTTTCAGTGAAGGTAGAGCTTTTAGTAGCCATTACATCAGTCAGAAGACTGGTAGAGTTGAGGATGCTAATATCAGATCCTCCACATACCGTTTTTTTACGCAGATAAAATCAGTAAAAAAGCTTTCTTACAAAAATGGCTTCCTCTTTTCATATGAACCGTGCAATTTTCTTACCAACGTTCTTCCCAAAGCTCATGGTAATAAATGGGAGGAGAGAATGCATACTCTAGATGTTAGAAGAGTATTAGTAGTTTTATCTGGAATTATTACATTTTTCAGGTTTGTCTCAATTGTTCATTGCTTTTGTGGACAAAATGAAGGGCAGTCCTGTTTCCATGCAAAGGATTTCATCATGGATATCTGGTTGTATTTGCCCGTGTTACCAATTGGCTAGCATGAAGCCAACGGATTGAGGCTAAGTTCCTGGCTAGATTCCAAGCAACCTCTGCAGAATTTCTGGCTAACATGCCAATATTAGACACTTGCAATGCGGCAACCGGGTTATTATGTCATACGTTTGCCTCTCACTGTACAATCTCAACAATCTAGAGATGTTGCCAAATTTTAATGAGTGGTCCTTAAGTCCCTGGTCCAAACCCAGCCCTAGTTGGTACTGCTTGTGAGTCTCTTACAGTGGAATGGATGTGCAATCATTTGAAGAATCAAAAATGATTACTAACCTTTCTGTATCTATTGTTCTTGAAGATGTTGCACATGTCCATTTCACGACCCACCCTCTTTACCTCTCCGTTGGAGTTTTTCTAGTAAGAAGGAAGTGGGAGGGCAGGCAGATGACAGGTGGCTTGGCCCTTTATGCCTGTGCGTAGTGCATGAAGTAGCAGAAGGCACTAGCGCTGCCCTGACAGGTACCAGCAAGAGAGAAACTCTGACAGCAATGCACTGGAGTGCACAGATACCTACAGTGGATTAGACGTGTGCAACACGTCTTGAAGAACAATAGGTATGGAAAGGTTAGTAACAGATTTTTTCACATTTGTTTTTCTTTTAAATCAGGGCAAAAAATCAAAGTGTTGCGTTTTTTTTGGCTGAGTGACAAGTTCTGTAAAATTTTAATTTGTAAAAAAATAAATAAAAATTAATTTTGACATTTCCATTTTTGATCAGAACAAAATGTTTTGACATTCCTAAAATGAAATGTTATGGTATGTTTAACAGAACTGAGATGTTTTGTTTTGTGTTGGTTTGACGTTAAACTGCATCTACTAATGGTGCTGCAATGCCTTGTGTGTAGTGTAGTTCCAATGCCTCATGCTGTCACTGTTGCCTGTGGCTTGGCTACCTGGCCTGACAGCATCTACCATGAGGCATCATGTTGTTAGTAAGTGAAGCTACAGTCTACCTTGGGAGATATAGGCTGACCAGGGATCCCTGCCCAGAGGATAGAATGGTGGCGTGAATCACCGAACTATAAATGTAGTTGTCGGACTGATTCCAAACAAAATATATTGGTTCAGTTCAACAAGCCAAATTCTTCTTGATTTGGGTTGAATCAAGAAAATCTAAACAAATAATTTTAGCAAAATCAAAATTTTCCCATTGAAAATTTATATTTTGCAGAAATTTCATTTTATATCAAAATCAGTAAATACCTGTCCAGTTCTGTTGGTGATCTTCTGTCTACACCCTTCTCAGTTTAGTGTCACTCTTTAGTTATTTCCTTACCCAAACCCTTCCTCCTATTATTAAGAACTATCTTTAATCTTTTGGCAGTCACTTAAAGGTAGCCTGGAATTTTTACCTCTCAGATGTTCTTCAGTGTCTTTAGCTACAGCTTCTGATTGTGAGGCTCATGTGTAAGATTGTTCTTCAGTGTCTTTAGCTACAGCTTCTGATGTGTGAGGCTCAAGCTGCAGCTGGCTGAGTGGAAAAAGGAGGAAAAGTTGGAGATCAAGAATCGTAATCTAACACCTCTTAGGAAGGAGAGACAGGGATATATGAGTTGTACTCCAAAACCGTGCGTGTGAGAGAGGGGGGGAGAGAGAGAGAGAGAGAGAATGGTTATTAAGACTACAGATTGGACCTACTTCGAAGATTTTGTTTTTAAAGTAATCTTGCTGGCTTTGTGTGTGTTTCTGATTAGAAGTATGCACAATGTAGATTGATGAGTCATTGTCCCCTCCCATCAGCTATTTACATTTTTTTAGTTTGTCCTTATTCCAAAAAGCAGCAGAAAAGTCATTTTCACATAAACTCACAGGGTGAGTAAACTTGCTCATGGAGGAAAGGCTTTAATTTTCCATTGGTATGTATTTTTTTATAATCGTGTGGACTTACAGAATGTGCTCAGCTAAGATTGATCACTGATGTGTGAAATGACAATTATAGCAATGAAGAGTTTTCTGAGGTGAGTAATATATTTTCATGTATAGCTCACGGCAGTGAGTTTTAATGTGCTGAAGGCCACATTTTCTATTCCCTGTTATTGAAATTTAGTGCTCTTGATCACCTTGCTTAACTTAATCCAAAGGTTTATCTGGAAAATGTTCAAGAAAAAAGCACCAAAACAAGATAGCAATAGCCTTGGAATATGGGAAGAATTATCTTTAAATATAAAATATATGTACAGTGGCTTGAAAAAAATGTATGCAACACCTGGTAGCTCAGTGGCCCCCAAACTGAGGGGCTTGCCCACACCCCAGGGGCACAGAGGAATGTTTGGGGGAGGGGGAGTGGTGAAGCCTGGGCGAGCCCCCATGGAGGGTAGGAAGGGAGCACTGCTTGGCCCTGCCATGCCCCCTACCCACAGGTGCAGCCCCTGCCTGGGTCCCTGGATCCCAGCCCCTGATCATGGCCCCACTCCCGGCCCTGGATCCTGACTGCAGCTCCTGGAGGGGTGGAGATGGTGTGGTGGTGGACAGATTACATTACAAGTAAGGGGTGTGTGTGACATAAGTTTTGAGAACACTGTGGTAACTTGAGGCTAAACCTATTAAGAGTGCAAAATAGCTTTGTCACCATACTTTGAGTTTTAAAGGAATAAAATAGTTGTGTACTGTGTCTAATTATAACATTGACAATATTTTTTTAAATTTAATATATAGTTTTAAATGAAATTTCCTGCATCTTTTCCACTGGATACAGGATGTTTATCTTCTACTTAGACAGCATTGCTTATCTTTCTATTCATATCTAGCATGAATCTCTCATTAGAGGATTGTTACCAAACTGACATTAGGTGCTTAAGGATTGAGTGTATTTCCATTATTCTCCATTTATGGGACTGATTTTGGTTTTGCTTCAACTCAAAGTCACCAGTTGAATTCTTCAACCATTCTGTGAACTGAATTAAAATATGAATCAAGATAAGTGTGTGTGTGCAAATACATTTAAATTACTCTTCTTAGAATTGGATTTAATGCTACACTAAGAAAAGTACGTCTCTGTGGATGGGAATAAAGAAAATCTTGGTTAAAGTAAAAGCAGTTATAGCTGGGAATCCAAGTTTCCTACGAATCCTAACATAGGAATTGCCATCCTAGTGTAACCCTTCTACTGGGTGGAGTCGGCAGCAGTTAGGGTCAGGTTCAATATCTAGGGGGCTCTTTTTATTAATACAACACAGAACCGGCTCGAGCCCAACCAGTAGTCTAGGACAATTGCACACTACCTCTGGGTGCCTCTAGGAGGCAGTACTTCCCCTCTTGCAAATATGGAGTTTGTGTATAGAAAAGAAAATTTTTAATAAAAAGAGGAAAGATACCTGACATTCAGTTGGGAAAACACCACAGGCGTGATTTGA
This sequence comes from Chelonoidis abingdonii, assembly GCF_003597395.2. NCBI lineage: Eukaryota > Metazoa > Chordata > Testudines > Testudinidae > Chelonoidis > Chelonoidis abingdonii. Next base: position 255,370,042 of record NC_133769.1, read on the forward strand.
AAACATGACCATGAGCAAAAAACCCACTTCGAGAACGTTGGGCAGTGTCTTTTTGCTCAGTTTCTCACCTTGAGACGTGAAAGCCTACTCACGGTTGTCTGGTCAGCGAAGACCCAGAGTTAAGAGCTGCATTTGTGTGAGTTCACTTCCAATGAGTGGGGGTGGAGGCATCACTCTATGCCTCAGCTGTTGCTGCCATGCCATTCACTCTGCATCTGCATTGCTGCCTGCTGTCATTCCTCTGCTGTGTCAGTGTGCCGTGAGCTGCTGCGTCATCATCCGTTCTGCCACTGGCTGCTGTGTTGTCATTCACGCCGCCACTAGTCTTTCTGTTGCAACCTCTGCTGTGTCTTGAAGTCCTACCACTTAACACAGCTCTCAGTGATTTCAGCTCTCAGTGGGAGAGCCTCACTGCTAGTGCAGTCTGGGTAGTCTTTCATTGTAGACACTGTCCCATAGCAGGCTTATCACCTAGACTTGGTATCAGTGATTTCAGCTCTAGTGATCTGTAACAAAACAAAAGACTCTCAGTTGAGTCTAACCAGTTTTGTTATTAAACAGGGGAGAGGGGGAGGGTCAAATGGTGTCTAGGACTCTAGGTGGAGCCCATATCACCAGGTGACCCCCACTCCCAGGGTGGGTCAAGCACAGCCCTGCCACTCCCACTCACGCAACAAGGGCAGCAATCTTTCATCAGTCCTACACCAAACACCAAAATGATTGGCAGTCCAACAACAGCCAAAAGTGATCACTTGGGCAAAGCAACTCCATCATGCTGTCCACCTAGACAGAGTAAGCATGTCTGTGCAAACAAGGTCAGTTCTTGAAGTCTTTTTTTTCCACAGCTCATCATTATATGCCAGGGGAAGCGCATTCAGAGCCTGCTTACATTAGATCAGCCCAGTTGTCCATCCAATCCAGTATTCAGACTCTAAAAGTGGCTACCACTAGTGACTTCAGAGAAAGGTGGAAGAAACCCTGCAATAGGCATATATGAAATAATCTGCCCCCAGGGAAAGCTAGTTCCTAACTCCCATTAGCTAGAGGTTGGTTAATGTCCTGTAGTGTAACTCTTTAAGTCCCTTTCAAAACTCTCTTTTGTTTCTTAAAAACATTCTTTTATATCTCTGGAAGTCTGTTTTGCTGACACTGATGCAATTCCATCCATGAGAGCCTTAGTGTAGACAAGGCACACACATTTTTGCCATTGTGACTTCTAGACTTGTCCTGAGCAAGGTTAGGTAACACATTAGTAAAAGCACTTGTGTTCTATCTACACTTCTGCTCCCTGAGTTGCTACTACCAGTGGAGTTGTGCCAATGGTAATGCAGTGGTGAGAGATTTTCCTGAAAAACACAAGAGTAGACATAGCTTTAATAGCCACAGGTTTTTTCCTTTTGCAGATGTGAACTTGAGCTGAAGTATAAGTTAAAGTTTCCAAAACATTGACTCCATGCAATGGCGGGTAAAGAGGGAAGAGATTCTTATGAGTATCTACTTCTATGCAGACTATAATAATCTTGCTTGACAAGATTAGAGAGCTTTGTCTTATCTAGGCTTGCTATTCCTACAGTGGTTTTTATTTCTCTGGAGCAGGTCTAGACCTGTCCAACACTAAACACTATATGAAAAGTCTCCAGTTCTACGTGCCTCCTGGCAGCAGCAACAAGTGGTGTCTGGACATGGTCCTCCTCAAACTAGAGTATATAGAAAACCTTAAAAACTGCTAATTTGACTCAAAATTTTCTTCCTTTCGTTCCTCCTTGCTAGAAGCTTAAATGTGTCAGACTTACAGGGGTTTTAGCTTACATTCTGACTCCAGTGGAATTTGCTTTACAGAGTACAATAGCCTTTCGTCCTTTCCCACTTATCTCATCGCCAAGTTCAGCATGCCTGAAAGGCCCAGTAAGAATGAAGAAGGTACTTGCTCTGCTTTTTTCCCCAAACCTTACCAGGTAGGGGAGTGTTCTGTATTCTTTACCCTTGGAAGCCTCTTCCTGACTGTTTCAACTTCTAGATTCAGCTCCCCTGGATTTTAGCATCTGCATTGGTAGCACAGTGCATGTCATGCCTCGGGACAAGAACAATCGATTGCTCGGGGATCGATATATCGCGTCTAGATGAGACGCGATATATCGATCCCCGAACACGCTTATATCGATTCCGGAACTCCACCAAGCCAAGCGGAGTTGCGGAATCGACAGGGGGAGCCGTGGACGTCGATCCCGTGCTGAGGACGGTGAGTAATTCGATCTTAGATACTTCGACTTCAGCTACGTTATTCACGTAGCTGAAGTTGCGTATCTAAGATCGATTTTCCCCTGTAGTGTAGACCAGCCCTGAGCCCCAGTTTCTCAACCTGGGTTCAGACACTTGCTGCTGCAGGCTATGTAAACGTACCGTAGGAGACCACAATACATTTATCTGTGGCTTTCCATCTCAGTCTTCTCAGCCACCTTCTGTCTTGGAAATGATGCAGATATAACCTATTTTCAAACAAGCAGCCTCACAGAATCTGCCCAGTTGGAATCAGACCATTGCCTTGATTAGTTTTTTTTTGAAAGCTGAGGGCCCAAAGTGTCAAGTAACACCTCTCTCAGTCTCTCTTTAGATTGGCCTTTCCCAAAAACCTATGCCAAAACTAAGCATCTCACCCAGAGGAGCTGCTGTCAGGAGAGTTATCACTCACGGCCAGACTCTGTTCTTAGGGTGCCAAGACTATTCCTAGCTCAGTCCAAAGAAGCAGCCTAAGGAGAATAGAGGGAAGACTTGCTTGAGGATCTAACAGAGTTTCTAATTCTATAGCATCTTGCTTTATAGTGAGCTAGCCAAATAACTCTAAAGAGCCTTGTGTTTTTTTTTTAAAGCCCCCTTTCCATGTCTCTTTCTCCAGCGAAAAATCTAGTCAAAATTTTTTCTTAATTTTCCATCTTAGATGAGGGTGAACTCTCCAGTTCCAACCCTGAAGAGGGAGGAACCTAGGAGAAAGCTCCTCCATGTAGGCTGTTAGAGTATTTTCTTTCAAATAAGTTTTTTATTTATTAAAATCATGGAGCAGCAAAGAGATGGCAAGAAAAAAGAGGGTTGTTAACCCACTCTGGCTTGATAGGCAGGAGTTAGGTCACTGCTGAAGAGAATGGTGCAGAGTGTGAACTTGTTATAGCTGTACCTTGTGTGTCCACACTATCAGGGGTCCAGTAGAACTCCACTGGTAGGAAGCTTTTATCCCTTGGAAAAGGGAATAGCTATTTCATAATAATTCAGGGTGTGCTTCTATTGGAGACAAGTCAGAAATGTAAAATTTTACTGGAGCAGCTTTTGAGTGTAGGCCAGGCCTAAAGCCAGAGGCGCTTTATTCACCACTGCTTTGCACCTTGTGAAGTCATTTACACCTGTGCCACGTGAATGTGAAATCGGTGAAATTGTTGTCCTGTCAAAGTGTTAGCATTTTACATGCACTTTGCAACTTTAAGCATAAGATAAATATGACTATAAGGTAGTGGAAAATCAGGCTCAAAAGTTTTGTTTACTTTCATGAGAAATCTTAGGAGAGGCAATTACTTCTAACCATACCTGCATAGACGATTTCATGATAATGTTATGTAGTAAGATTTAAAAGACAGGGAGACTGATACACAGATATTTAAAATAGAAAGAGAGCGAGCTCTTTTGCTGGCTGAAATAATCATCTGTAGTCTCTCAGCTAAGTCATTTGAGCTACAGTCCTACTTTAACGGAAGACTAGCTAGAGCAGCCACTTCATCCTCCCACAAGAATTTCTACTTGTAAGCAACCTTTCAAATACAAGTATCAAGTGATTTATGATAAAGGGAAATGATCCTTTCTATAAAGTTTAGATTTTCTGCATGATGCAGGTCGATAAAATGTTAAATTACAGTCCATTAAGGGAAATACCATTGAAAAGCACTTTCTGGAGTCAGAAAAATTCCCAGAAAGCACATCATGTATGGATATTTGAAAATATCTGAATAATAGGTATGGGGGGGGGGGGAAAGGAACGATTTCCACATATCACATTGTCCTTCAAATTCTGTACCTCAGAGTTCCAATTATTCTGATTAGCAAAGTATATTTATGGAAGGAAGGTTCACTTTCAACGACTAAATTGGTTCCTAATTGCACTATTTGGGGCTGTAGATGTTTTATATTCATAATCATCTCACAATTTAGTTTATATAAAAAAGATAATTAATAACATGATTCTCTTTTCTTCCAAACAGGAAAAACTGATAATTGTAAGCAGCATTGTATACATGGTTCATGGCCAGCTATGTGATAGACATGAGGAGTGGGTGGCAACTAGATTATGCAAACAAGCTATTTTGGAAAACAGAATGACAGAAATAAATGAAGTAGTTTAATAAATAGTGTTAAAGGAACATCTTTCATTGCACAGGGCTTGGATATGGCTTTTTCTAAACTGAAGAGTTCTACGCAATTTTTTGCATTATATACAGATTATAAACAGATAACTTAGGTGAGCATCAAATGTTCCTCATCATGCATCCGACGAAGTGGGTATTCACCCACGAAAGCTCATGCTCCAATATGTCTGTTAGTCTATAAGGTGCCACAGGACTCTTTGCTGCTTTTACAAATGTTCCTCGGTTGTTTCATCAACAGAAAAATTAAATATGGTCCAGGTAGTGAGATTATAATGGTTCAATATAGCTGGGAACCCACTTCACCCGTGCAGAAATGTTGAGGAGGAAAATGCCTCATTACATCACCCAGTAAAATAAATATATAGAGTTGTATGATATAGCAATGACTAAAGCCAGGAGAAAAAAATAAGAATACCACAAAGTTCATGTTCTAATTACAGCTTTTGCAAAAATATAAAATAAGTACCAAGAACAATAAGCAGTTTGATTAACTGCCACTCATGATGCAAGTTGAACAGGAAAAAGAAGCCTATATACTACCATAAAATATATGGAATTTAGAATATTTGTACATGCGTAGGGTTTGTCAAATATTGTTAAACTATCTATTAGTAATTTCTTAATTTAATTTTACTGTTTGGTACAATGGTAACTATTAGAATATAGATATTCAGGCCTGCCTGTAAAGGCCTGTACTTTAAGAACTTAGGTGTATTTTTATCACTTAGCTAGTTACAGGAGTATAAAAACAAAGAATCAACATCACAGACCGCCTATGTAGAGACCTTCTCTTGCTAAGATAGTCTGAGGCCTTGTTCTTAGACCAAGGCCTTTGCCTAAGCAGCAGGGGCAGCCATAAGACGGGAAGCATATGGTCACATCCTCACATTCCAAACCAGCCACAATGAAATCAGGTGGTATTGGGCTGTTAGGAAGACAATCCTGTCCTGATGGTGCCCATCACCACCACATAAAGAAACAGATCTTAACATGGTTAAAGAAAACTTAGTTTGATAGCATCCTGTCTGGCAAGAAATCACTTACGAATGGTGGTGGTTGTGAAACCCTCATTTCTGTATTGTCTTATCTTTATGGCCTCCACTTTTCTACTGTTAATCTGTCTGGTTCTCCAATTGTTTCTGTCTGCTGTATAATTAATTTTGCTAGGTGTAAGTTAATTAAGGTAGTGGGATAAGATTGGTTAGAGAATTATATTACCATATGTTCGGATTGGTTAGTTAAATTTCAGGAAAATGATTGGTTAAGGTATAGCTGAGAATACTACTATATAAACTGGTCAAACAGGAAGTAGAGGGGGAGGGAAATTGGAATCTTGTTAAGGGATGGGGAATGGAATTGGAGATTAGGGACACAGGCAAGGCTCTGCGCCATCAGAGATGGGAAGGGTACACGGGGTAATTGATCTGCGGCATCAGAGCTGGGAACAGAACACAAGGGAACAGACTCTATCAGCATATAGAGAGAAGCCCGACTGGTGTGAAAGGCTTCGGAATATGCTTGCTTGGAAACTAACCCCAATAAACATCTCATTGTTTGCACTTCGGTCTTCTGCTTTCTGTCTACATGACAAGATCCAAGGGAGAGAGTGAAAGGAAAGCCCTCTAATAGTAACATTTAAAAATAAATACTATTTTCATCATTCTTATTGACTACCACATTTTCATACCAAATATTACCACCTCATAGTTGTGCTGTAAAATTGACTCCATCCTGCAGTCAGCAGGGTCTCTCAGGTCTCCTGAGGGAATCCCTAACTCATTTAAGGATGGTAGTGTGGTTAAGGCATTGGACTGGGACTCAGGAAAGCTGAGTTAAATGTCCAGTTCTGCCACAGAATTCCTATATGACCATAGAATACTCTCAAAGCCTCTGTGCTTCAGTTCCCCATCTAAGAAATGGGGATAATACTTCCCTTCCACATAATGGTTTTATGTCCAGGTAAAGAGCTAGAAAGGTAGGTAGATTTACCACGTTGGCAATGGTCACATCAAGCACAGGAAGCATGATGGAGAGCAATTTAAGTTTAGATAATAGAAATATTATCAATGCTTGGAATCTCTCATTTATTAAATTGCTCTCACTGTGACTTAACATTCTTCTTAACTGAGTGAAGGAGGGTGCCATATGAATATCCCAGGAAGGCTTAGCCTTGATCTTGGGCTCAGAGCAGCTTGGATGAATGGGCTTTTTCCCCTAGGGTTCAAGTCTGAGAGCTTACCTTCCTCTGATGTGGAAGATGAGGAGAAGGGTTGGTGACTAAGAATGTCTTACTCATTATTCTGTCTTAGGCCTGGTCTACACTACGTGTTTTTATACCGATTTTTGCAGCGTTAAACCGATTTAACGCTGTACTCGTCCACACTACAAGGCCCTTTATATCGATATAAAAGGCTCTTTAAATCGGTTTCTGTACTCCTCCCGAGAAGAGGAGTAGCACTAAATCGGTATTACATATCTGATTACGCGTTCGTGTGGCGCGAAATCGACGGTATTGGCCTCCTGGCGGTATCCACAGTGCACACTGTGACCGTCTGGACAGAATCTGAAACCTCGGATCACTGGCCAGGTATACACCGCGCAACGCCCGCGAAACTTTTGAATTTCATTTCTTGTTTGGGCAGCGTGGTGCTCTGATAGCACCGGTGACCACACAGAGCTCATCAGCATCAGGTAGAATGCAGTTCCTGAGAAATCGAAAAAGAGCTCCAGCATGGACTGGACGGGAGGTACTGGAGGATCTGAATCGTTATATGGGGAGAGGATTCAGTGCTAAACAGAACTGCGTTCCAAAAGACAGATGAAAAATATTTGAAAAAATTTCCAGACTATGTGGAGAGAGGCCACAGCAAGGTACTCAGTGCAGTGCAGAAGTGAAAAGTTAAGAGCTCAGAACAAGCTACCAGAAAACTAAAAGCAGCAAAGGAAAAAAAGGTCCGGGTCAGGCTGAAAACATGCCGCTTCTACGCTGTAGCTGCATGCAATATTTAGGGGGCTGCCACCACCACTATCCCACCCATGTCATGGATTCTGAGGTGGGATTGTAATGTCAACCATAGCTGAGGATCGCGGAGGGAAGATGAGGAGGAGGACGACCTTGGGCAAGCGAGCACACACCATCTGTTAGCCCAACAGGCAGGAGCTTTTTTTGATGCCAGAGGAATTCCCTCCAAGCCATAGCCCAAGACAGTGAAAGCATGGAAGCGCCTCTGGTGAGTGTACCTTTTGTAAAATATAAACATGGTTTAAAAGCCAAGCGCTTTTTTTCATGATTGATTTGCCATAGGGTGGGATGCAAATTCGCGGCCAACTAAAGTTTTTAACTGGAACCAAGTTTGTTTAACGGAATGTTTTGGATGGAGCCGGCAAACTTCCAGGGACCATCGCTCATGACGCGCTCCTGAGGTACATCCAAAAGTTTGAGAAGGTTTCTGGCAAGGCCAGCCTGGTTCCGTCCACCATGGTAGGACACTTCTACGATGCACCGCGGTAGAGTAATCGTATCATTGCTGACAGCATAGCTGCAGTATGGTCCCGTGCTTGCTTGCGCATTCAACGAAACATCGTTCTCTTCATTCGCTGTGTTTAATCCTCAGCAGAGTGGATATCGTTCAGGCTAACCTGATTGAAATTCAGGAATTAATTAAGGGAAAGAGATGGCCATCCTCTCCTACTGGGGCTGTTGCTTAAACGACAATCCTTTCCCTTGCACACAGCCAAGTGGGGAGAGGGGAGGAAGGATAGCGCTGAGCTTTTTGCGTTTGGCTAGCAGGAAATTCTTCCAGGCTAGCTACCAGGCCACGTGGTGGAGGGAGGGGGGTGATTAGCCGGGATCTTCCATGATACCAGCCAATGCGGTGGGGGGAGGGGTAAAGCAATCATCCTAGAGAAATTGGAAATTGGTGGGGGATGCTTCTGCTTCTGCATGTTAACAGGAAAAGAAGCATCAGAGGCACTGTGTTATGAAGGCCTGGAGAAGCAAAAAGACAGTGGCTTACCATGGCCGCATGCAAGCCTGATTCTGATGCCCCGGACCTCTGTCTGTGAGATCTGTAACAACCAGCAGCCGCAGGCATCAATATTAAAGGTTTTTGGGGCAAAAAAATTTGGCCGACCTTTGGGGGTAGTGAAAATCACATTTGCTATGTAGGTGAATAGTGGTTGTTCACTTGAAAGAATGTAACATTGTTCTGTAAATGTATCTTTTTAAATACTTCTCTCCCTTTTTCCCTCTTCATGCAGCCTTGTACATTTTTTTTCAAGTCTCCTACTCCATCCCGAAGGGCTATCTCGATAAGGGGGAGGAAAAAGAAAGACAGAAAATGAAATTTCTCGTGGAATCATGGAGTGCCGCAATGAAAGAAGCTATCTGAATAAAGTGGAAAGGACGTGGTAAGCAAAGTACAGGAAGATGCCAGTGAACGTGAGGATAGGAGGAACGAACGTGAGGATACGGAGAGAGGCTCGAGATGAGAGGTGGCGGCAGGGAAAGATCAGTGGTGGCGGATGCCAAGCTGGAGCTGCTGTATGATCAACTGATATCCTCCGACGTCTGGTGGATCTTCAGGAAGAGCAGGCGGTCACAGAGTGCCACTGCAGCCCCTGTGTAGCCACCCTCACCATCACCATGTTCCATATCTTTTCCCCTCATCCCCAGACGTGTAAGAACGAGTGGGGGACAGGCGTTTGTGCACCCGCACCACTCCACCCCCGTGGACAATCCCACAAAAGGCTCGTCATATACATTGAAAATGTGTTTAGTGGCCTTTTCCTTTTCCTCCTATACTCCTCCCAACCACAACCGGAATATCTTTGTCAGTTCTCTGCCTCTTTTTTTATAAAATTAACTTTTTAATAAATGAAATAACATTGATTTTTTAATGATAGTGAACTTTATTTCCTTAAAGCAAAGCTGTAGTCGAAGGGGGAGGGTGGGTTGCTTACATAAAGGAGGGGGGATTCATGAAAAGGGGAACAAAACACAGCCAGTCAACTGTACCTGGCCTGTTGATGAAACTCGTTTTCAAAGCTTTTTTTGATGCGCACCGCTTCATGGTGCGCTCTTTATCCGCTTGTGTCAGGTGATTGCCTTAGCCTCCCACCCCGCCATAAAAGGTCTTTACTTACTCTTACAGAGATTGTGAGAGGGCACCCGGCGCACCCATAGCAGGCAGCAATACAAAAGGGGACATTGGTTTTGGCTGAAGTCTGAGCGAGTTTCAGTAATGTGCACCAGCGTGCCTTTAAAACGGCCAACATGCACATTCTGCCAACATCCTGCACTTGCTCAGCCTGTAGTTGAACGCTCCTGACCTATGTCCAGGCTGCCTGTGTATGGCCTCAGAGCCATGGCATCAAGGTAGGCTGGGTCACCCAGGATAACTCTATAGGCATTTAACATCCCAACTGTTATTTTTTCTGGTCTGCGAAGTAATTCCCTTGCGCAGCAGTTTAAACAGAGCAGTGCTTTGAGACGAGAGCGTCAATGAACCCTTCCTGGCCATCCCACGTGGATGTTGGTGAAACGTCCCTTGTGATCCACCAGTGCTTGCAGCACCATTGAAAAGTACCCCTTGCGGTTTACGTACTGGGTGCCCTGGTGCTCTGGTGCCAAGATAGGGATACGGGTTCCATCTATCGCCCCACCACAGTTAGCGAATCCCATTGCAGCAAAGCCATCCCCTATGATCTGCACATTTCCCAGAGTCACTACCTTTCGTAGCAGCAGCTTAATGATTGCTTTGGCTACTTGCATCACAGCAGCCCCCACAGTAGATTTGCCCACTCCAAATTGATCCCGACTGACCGGTAGCTGTCTGGAGTTGCAAGCTTCCAGAGAGCTATTGCCACTCGCTTTTCAACTGTGAGGGCTACTCTCATCTTGGTATTTCGCATTTCAGGGCAGGGAAAAGCAAGTCAAAGTTCCATGAAAGTGCCCTTACGCATGCGAAAGTTTCGCAGCCACTGCAAATCATCCCAAACCTGCAAAACTATGCAGTCCCACCAGTCTGTCCTTGTTTCCCGGGCCCAAAATTGGCATTCAATGGTTAGAACCTGCCCCATTACCAGGAGGATCTCCAAAGCGCAGGGGTCCGCAGTTTGAGAGAATTCTATGTCTTTGTCCTCATCACTCTCGTTGCCGCGCTGCTGTAGCTACCTCCTCGCCTGGTTTTGCGGGTCCTGGTTCAGCATAGACTGCACGAGAATGCGTGAGGTGTTCACAGTGTCCACGATTGCGGTATTGATCTGAGCAGGGTCCATGCTTGCCGTGCTATGGCATTTGCACAGTTCACCCAGGAAAAAAGGCGCGAAATGATTGTCTGCTGCTTTCACAAGGGGAGGGGTGAGACTGCACCCAGAACCACAAGCAACAATGATTTTTGCCCCATCGGGCACTGGGCTCTCAACCCAGAATTCCAAGGGGCAGGGGAACCTGCGGGAACTATGGAATAACTACGGGATAGCTTCTCACAGTGCAATGCTCCAGAAATCGATGCTAGCCTTGGACCATGGATGCACACCATCGAAGTAATGTGCCTAGTGTGGCCGCATGCACTCGACTTTATACAATCTGTTTTACAAAACCGGTTTAAGTAAAATCGGAATAATCCCGTAGTGTAGATGTACCCTTATATTTCCTTCAGTACAGGGACCTCATATAGTTACAATATGTTGTACAGTAAATATACTGAGGAAACAAACTAGTCGTATGTCTGTCTCATCTCTCAATTCATGGATACAACTGCTATTTTCATTCATACCTATCCTTTTAAAAATCTGCCTCCAAACTCAGAATGAAATAAACCAAAATATTTTTGGAAAATCTTCTTAAATAAATGGGTAATAAATACTTTCAGTAGCAGCTTGCTAACTCCATGACTAGTTCCAACATATTCAGGATTCATGGATGCTGGACCTTCCGACCACGTGATTAAAACATTCTTTGATTATGTTGGATGGTTTAAATTTACTGAACTGAGTACCTCACAAGTATTTCAGGCCAGGTATTTCAGGAACTTCTTTTAAAAGTTGCTAAACACAAATGGAGTCCATTTAAAAACATCTGACTGCTTGAGGTCAAAACTCATTTAGAACTCTTGGTGTAAAAACCTCATGTAAATAGTTTATTTTTTAATAGTGTAATCCAGGATTGAAAAAATTAACAGAAATTTACCATCCTGAGGTGTTGGTCTATTAGCCAGTGTTGAACATACCTGTGCTGCTAGCCCTCTACAATTTAGAAAAATAGAGTTGTGGACTATTTCTTGTATAATATATTTTAATGGTTATTTACTGTCAATCAACTTTAATTAAATTAAGAAGATGTACCTTTGTATCTTTTCTTATACATCTTTCCCTGGCTGCGCTGTGCCTTTTCTTTCCTGCTCAAGTTTATAGTGTCTCTCTTCATGCTACTTCTGCAGTGTCCATTTTCTCCTCCCTTTCTTCTGTCTCCATATACCCTGTTGTTTATCTCTCCCCTACATTGTGTGGCACCTCTTTTCCTATGTTTTGTTTCTCCTTTCCTACTTCTCCTACCAAAATCTGTTTCCTTTGGGTTATCACCTTCATCTCTCCATCTACCATTCCCTTTAGCACAAAGGATTTGAGAGTATTACAAGATATCTAATAGCCAGATGACTAAACCTGCTATCTGAGCAAATATTGATATGAAAGGTGGGGATGGGTAACTGCTTTTAGAAGCAATACTCAATTGAGAAACTCAACCCCTCTCACCGAGAGGTGCTGAAGTTCCTGCTAAGATGCTGTTCTTAGATTCCTCCCAAACACTGTTCATCTTTTATGTTGGCTTCTGGATAGTACTATAGTTTTCTGACCAATTTTACACACTGAGACGCATGTTCTTCGGAAGGAAGAAGGAGCTTTCTCTTTCTCTTTAGCACAAATCTGTAACCCTGCAGCTTTTTGGATGTTAGTGTTCGTCTGTTACTTCACCACTCCCAGGTGCTAGATGGTCAGGTGTGTATTTCTATTATTTTAATACCTTTTAACTTTGTGGCTAGTCCAAAGAAGAATGTATTCTTTCCCTTTACCTCTCACCTTCCCTCCATTTTATAGCTCCAGTGCTGCTCAGAGTGAGACTGTGGTTTTGTTTGTCATTTTTACTGCTGCACACAGGGTTACAAATAGAGGCAGTGAAATGTGACAAAACTGGTCAGTTTTCACTCTGATGCAGTTGGGAAAAATTTTGAGGAGCAGAAGCAGCACTAATACTGTCTGTCTTCCAATACTTCATTGGGTTACACTTGGTTTAAAAGGTTTTCTTTGCACCTATAAGGATTTGAAGCTTTTTTGGAAAGATTATTCAGTAGAAGCCAGTGACACTTGTTCAGGAACTTGTCATAAGTGAGAGAGGGTCTTTCAAGTGTTAGTGTAAAAGTTTTGCCATTGACTTTATTGGGTCAGAATTTTGCCCTCTCTGTAGTCACTTCAAAGAAGTTGTTGTTTTATATAAATGTACATGCAGGCAGTCTTGTGTCTTGTACTTATTACTCTATCTGCTCCTTCAATACTTGTGTATACTTACAAAAGGTGTATCATTTACTTTATAATTTGGCATAATAAACTAACAAATACTGTAGCTCATAACAGTTGAGTTATGTAAGTACTTATTCAGATACTTTAAAACACTCTTATTGCATACTTTGATGCTGGCCAAGGATTGTGCTATTTCAACAGCTTTCCAGGACGTCGTCCTACTATGTGAATTAAAATATCCCTCGGCAGAATACTCGCAAAGGGTAGATGAAGAAACAGTCCTTGTCCTCTGTTGAGGTGATTTTCCCTCCCTGGAGGTGCGAAAAAGCTTTGCTTGTTCAAGCAGAAGAAATTTGCACCTTATTGTAACAACTGTATTGAATTTTGCCCTTGAACTATAGATGCTTATTTGGATCTGTTAGTATATTATTTGGATCTGTAATTGTACCCTATTAATTTGTAGAATGGAGACCTCATGTTAAGGTGTTAATTTTTATTTTAAAAGCAGACACAATCAGCTATTAAACTGCAAAACTGAAATCAATATGAGAAGCTTAGCTTTTGTTTTTTAAAGTTTCTGACTTTTAGCTTTGCATTGTAGATAAGTAGCTCTATCTTCGTAAAGTACTAATTGTCAACAATAGATGCATAAAATTCATCACCAAGATAATTTTGTGTTGGAATTTTTTAATGGATAATTGAGACAAAATATGAAGGGTTAAGATCTCCTTTTTTTCATTTCAAATGGGAACCTAATATGGATGAATACTGTCTGCTGAAGATATCTGTTTCATTCATCACTGTTCCAGAAAACTTGAAATACTGAACATTGATTTACATTTCAGAATCTGTTGTTAATTCGGTTGATGAGCAGGGAAGATAAGATATTTTAATTGTGTGTTTAAGTATATGAACTACCATTTGTTCAATCTTTTATGTAGACTTTGTGATGTTTCAAGGCTTTCTTTCTTTCTATAGGACTCTGTATTGAATTGGTGGCCATGGGTGAATGATAATAAAAGGTAGCTTATTGGAGCTCAGAAGGAGGCAGAACTGGAATTTACAATGACAGGTTCTACAGTACACATTTTACACATAAAACATTGAATAAAATAATGGTGAACCCTACTAACACCGTTCAAACAAACAGAACGTTTTAATACAGTAAATACATTACAGAAACACAGGATAACAGTGTCACTTTTACTAAACTTAAGTAAGAGTGGCTGCTGGCTTTTCGATGGCTGGCTCTTTGGTTGCAGAAGTCTTAAAAAAAGGATTTTATTGAAGTCTGCTCTCATGCATGAATCTTTGAATGATAGAAATCCCTTGTAGCAAGCCACTGCATCACTGAGAGCCCTGGAAACTTAGGGCAGGAAGCTAGGAGTCTGCCAATGTCATCGTTGTCATTGTCCTTGCTTTCTTCAGATATCTGTTGTTGGTCCAGCTCAATCAATTCCTCATTTGTCAGTTGCTCAGCATGAGACTCCAACAACTCCTATACATCCTCCTCCTTCACCTCCTCTAAGCTGACATTCTTTTTCAACTTGACAATTTCTTTCTCGAGAGCAGGAACAGCATCAAATCCCATGAAGCTGTGGACAGCATCTGGCCATGCATGGCACCAAAAGCTGTTCATACATTGTGAAGTGACCTCTTCCTACGACGCATCAATGTTTTACATGCTGTTTAAGTTGTTATAGGACTTCCAAAATTCCTTTACACTGGACTTTCATTCACCTGCCGTCTCCTTAATCAGCATGGAGAACGTCCCTCATAGGTAATAAGCCTTGAACATGGCCGGCGGGTGCTAGTACAGTACGGTACTGTACAATAGGGGAATGTGTTCCAATTCACGTTGATCTCGATCTGTGCAAATGACGGATATATGGATCAGGACCAAAATAAATCGGAACATGTTCCCCTATTGATGAGTGACGGATATCCAAAATAACAGATAAGGGGGGGATGTGTACCGGGGACCTCTTGTAATCCTATCAGGCAAGGATGGATGAGCCTGGTGAAGGGGAAGGGAGTTTGGGTAAGTATGTGAATGCAATTTTTTCTAAAACGTTCAAATTTAAAGAGTGTGTGCGACCGATCCCCAGATTAACAAGATAAGTGTTGCCTTTTCATTATTCTACTTATATGAGAAAGGTAGAGGTAGAATAAACAGAGGTAGAGTTAGCATCTGCTTTTCATTTCCTGTTGGGCTAGGCATGAGGAGCAGGGTATATGCAGAGCACTTTGTTTACGTGCATAGGGATGTCCTTTTTATCCTCCTGAGACATCTCAATGAAACTTTAATGGAGGATACCCCACAATCCCCTTTTAAAGGTTTCTATGAGTGGCTGCCTTATTTTTTCCTCTGCTGTAGGACATTTTCCCACACTACTCTGGAATGAGTTTGGCTGGCACCATGACAATCAATAAGCTAGCAGTGTACAAGCTGGGGTGGCTTTAGGATACCAGTAGCAGCTGTGTTCTCTATGCCTTTGTGATCCTTAGGAGAGAGAGATTAGCTAAAATCACCACTGTCTGTGGAAAATAGTGTCACTATTCAGTACCATTGCCCATACTCACATCCATGAAATAAAGACCAAAATGTTATAGCTTCAAGCAATAATCCCCCACCCCACTCCTAGCAGTCCATACTCTCCTTGGCCAAAGAACTTCAAAGCTGAAGTGTCAATAAGCATTTCTTACTAAAAGTGTTTGTGGGAATAAGGGAAGGGAGTTTTGAAACTTATCTTCATCTTCCCCTTGTGTCTGTAAATCCTGTGGTACATTTTTTATCAGCAGCAGCTTCTGGTGCCCCCTCTTTGCCTGCAGAAACACCTGACCCTGATGGGGAAGGAGAGAGATGAGGACAAGGGAGGACATGTAGTGTGAGATCCTGCAAGCCAGTGCTGCATTGGACTATGAACAAAGGGCTTAGAGGGCCAATGTGACTGACAGCATAAAGACAGAGAGGACGGGAAAAAGGTCCAGTAGTCCCAGCAGGACAGAAAGCTGCAAGTGCATTAGGACATAATAAGTCTTCTCAGGCAGCAAACCCAAATACTGCATATCCTGGTATGGATGAACAGGTGCAAAGATCCTAGACTTCCCACCCTTCATGGTCCTTAGAGAACTCCATGGTCTCTGCTACATTTACCCACCCTCCAACATACTACGTAGCATTATTGGGCATAATTACCTTACCACTCCATACCAGGGAACAAGCTTTACTGACCTGTGAGGACTGTGGTTAGTGTACGTGTAGCCACAACCAACTACATTTGTGTACTCAAATGGACATAAATGTTTACTACCTTCCTCATTTTAAATTTTCACTCTTTGTCAAACATTTATGTAACATTGACTGCTGGTTTTTGCACATTGATTTTCTGCATAGATCCGGGAATGCAGGCTTTCACATCCAAAAGTTCTGCTGCCCATTGTGCCAAAACGGCATTACATCGTGATCCCCCTACTCAGAAGTGATGCTCTGCTGTCTGCAGCTGCTCCATGAACACCATCAACAACCTTGAATTGTTTTTCATGGTGTCCCTCAGCAAACCATCTTAGAGGACATCCTCCTGTCCCTGGTTGCCGCAGTACTTAGTTTGTTGAATAGATGAGAATGATGTGACTTATTTGTACTGTCTATGAGACTAGTGCATATATTTGTAGGCTCCATGCTTTGGTCAGAGATGGCAGACACTGAAAAGTGCCATGCAGATTTGTGGGATATTTTTAAAAGGACATGAAAATTATGGAATGGGGATGGCATTATGGAATGGAGAAAGTTGAAGGCTGGGACCTTGACCCCTGGCTCCCAGAGGTTCCTGGACAAGATGTTGTTATCCCACAAAATGTTGCTAAAATGTCCGAAAAAGCATTGAGCCAACTGGTGCATGTGGTACAGTTCGATAAATTCCAGTGCTGCACTGGAATTTACATTGACACAAGCACTCCTGATGAGTATGTGCAGCACTGACACAAGCAGACAAGTATGCATGCCCCTGAGCCATAAACATTGGCAGCTGTAACTTGTGTTGACATCATGGCCTATGATAGGTTGCAGAACGGTATGGTGCTATAGAGGAGAAGAGCAAACATAACTACAAGCCGTGTTAAAAGAATGACAACTCTCTCACCTTTTTTTAAAAAAGGGAACTTATTTTTCAAAATTACTTTTATTTTCTTAAGAGATGCTCCTTCCTTATTGAACACTTTGTACCTTAAATGCAGTGCTTTCAGTCCTTTGTTAAGTTAAATAAAATTGAAAGTAATACTATCCAGTTTTATTTTTTAGGCCTGCTATGTAGATTTAAAAAGTAAATAAGTTTGGTTATTACATTTTTTTTAAATATCTTTGTAAATATGATTTAAGTCATCCTATGGGCTATCATGTTGCATGCGTTTGGAGGTTGAGCCGGGTGAGAATTTGGATGTTGAATTCTTCAGCTGTCATAAGATTACTTACGGGGTTTGAAAAAGGGGAAAGAAGAAAGGGCATGGAAATGTAAGAGAAAACAAAGGGGATTCAAAATCAACCAGGAAGAAAGTGATACAGGTGCAGGGGGCAAGAGGAAGAGGACAAATTAAACACTTCATAGAGCATGGGAAGAAGAGAGAAATTAGAGGGAGAATATGTTGGAAAAGACCATATGAATCAATATGTAGAGAGCAAGAAAAGTGGATGATAAATGAGGGGAAAAGACAAAGTACATTTTTTATTGTTTTGACTATTTAAGGAAGGTTGAGACCCCCAGCTGCTTGTGGTCCCTTTTACACAAGGCAATTATTAAGGCCCCCATTCCTGCAATTCTGAGTGAAGGATCAGGGCATAAATCTTGAAGTGACTTAAGAACCAAACTTTTAAAACAAACAAATAAAAACGTATGTTGTAGGGTTGTACTGGGTTGTTGGCAGTCAGCATGGAGGGGACAAAACTTTTTAAAATGGTCATTTGAAAAGTGTCCTTTAGACTGTAACTGATACAGTTGATAGTTCTTGAAATCAATTTCTAGACACAGAAAACTTAAAGCTGGGCTATTGAGTGTTTAGATTACCCATATTTTCTTTTCAAAAAGTTGACAGATGTTTTCCTATACTGTTTGTGACTCAGATGCACACATTATTTGTGGATAAGTGTCAACGTGCCATCCTGCTTCCCAACTCATGCAAGCAGATGATTTAGGCAGGTCAGGCATAGGGAAGCCACTAGTAAGCAAGACCTTCATGTTCCAAAGAGAGAGCTTTTTGAATTTAAGCATTTTCAATAACTGTAGCAGTTACTGGTAAATGCTATTGAGAGAGTTTTTTGTTACATCTTCTGAGGGGAGGGGCAGAGCTGCAGAAAACTAAGGAATGCTTTCTGAAAATTTAGAAGTTGAAGTAGTCTAGGGGAAACTAAGGAGTAGGACAATTTGGGGAATAAGGTAGTAAAAGTAGTGGGAAACACATGATTACTCTCTTTATATATCTATAAACTCAATCCAGAGATGAGGTAAAATGTTGAGTTCAGAGCAATGCAGTATTCTGCTAACTTGATGGTGTCTGATATCTTGCAATTAAAAGGAAAACTTATTGAAAATCACTTTGCTTATTGCAGTTTGATTTGTGGGTGTTTTTAAAGTAAATCTTTATATAAACATACCATTTTTTTAAGGGAGGGAAATGCAGATATCTTCTGAAGCTGCCCTATATCAAAGCAGTATATTAGTCCTTATCCATGCAGTCCAAAAAAGAAACAGTGCCTTTTTTTGAGAGCGAAAGTGCTGAACTCACTGGTTTTTGGAAATGCAGAAACATTTGGCAGTGTAATACAAATTTCTGTTAGGGATAGAAATGTTCAAGTCTTTAAGAAAGCCAGCATGAGGTAGTGACAACAAATTGATTTATAAGGAGAGGTGGAAAAAACTCTTAAATCTCTCACGAGCTTGTCTTCCGAAACAGAATTCAGCACCGCCTCAGCAACAAAGGTAGGTTTTATTAGGTTACAGTTACTAACTATATCATGCTACGAAGATGGATAAAAAATGTTGATACTAATTTTTTTCAGTTTATTGTCACACCATATGTAAGTGAGACCTAATAGAGAAGTAGTCGGATTTGCAGTGCATTTGTGACACAAAACAAAATTCATGCTGCTGCTGTCTTAGAGTGTGTGTGTGTGTGTATAAATTGTGACCAGATGCAAAAATGAAATCTTTCATAACAATGAACAACTGTAACAATAAAACTCCTAAACTGTGTTATTTCTCATTTAAAAAACTGAAGCTTTCAGAAGAAGTTTGTGTTTGTGGTTCAACCTTCCTGCTTGCAGGTTGTTGTTTTTTTTTTTTTTGTTTTGTTTTAAAGCTCATTAGTTGTCCTTTTAAAATTTAATTTTGCAAGCTACTTTCAAGGAAGATGTTTTTGTTTGTGCAATTTTTGTCATGGCAAATAAATGTTTACTGATAAATTTACTTCAATTTTGGCAGAATTTTATTTGTTGACATTGATTTTTGGTAGCCCTAGTTATGATATAACTTCAAAGAAATGGAATAAGAAACTTTTGTCTGTCCTGGTTCAAATCTGGTCGATGTTGGCGGTATCCATCTGTTGTAAGCTGTCTAATGACCTGTGTGGTGGTGGTTCCATTCTGGTGGTTCTTCGACAAGTGTGCTCACCTCAGTAGAGCTATAGTCACAATTCAGAAGTAAGGCTATTAAGGCAGGCTGGGGCTCTAAGTGCAGACCTTATGGGGGCAATGATGCCCTGCCTTCCTGCTGTGGCCTTTCTACTCCTTGAGGTATTAGCAGCTTTCACAGTTAAGAAGTATTTGACAGTTCTTACTATTGAGCAGTACTGTTTCAGCTTGTCTATAGACTCAGGCATCACTTATACCAGGAGTCGGCAACCTTTGGCACATGGCTTACCAGGGTAAGCAATGGCCAACACATCCCTCGGCCTGCGCCGCATCCCGCTGCCCCCATTGACCTGGAGCGGCGAACCACGGCCAGTGGGAACCATGATCGGCCAAACCTGCGGACACGGCAGGTAAACAAACCGTCCCGGCCCATGTGCCAAAGGTTGCCGACCCCTCACTTATACACGCAGTTCATGTGTTAAACTTCTGTTTTCATACACATTAGGCTCCTAGCCACTTTTGTAAATGAAAGCAAAGATTCTGTTTAGAATAATCACATCACAGTAGCCTGGGCCCTAGACCCCATAGAATAGGTCCATAACCTATGCTTAATCCAGGCCTGAATGGATTTCCTGCTGATAGTTTGTAGAAGTACCAAGAATATATAGAGTGAACTATCCATGGTCTCTAGAGGTGATCCCTCCAAGACATGATTGAGGCAAGGTTGGAAGCTTTTACTGATGTAGTCTGTATGTTAATTCACAGATTGGCTAAAGAACGTTCAAACCTCCTGAGCTGTCAATCTATTATTTTCATTAGCATTCAGTTCAATTTTTAACTTACTTCATTATTTATATATTTGTAAATGGTATGAGATTTTCTAGCTATATTTAAAATATAAACAGTTTATATGACTTCAGCAAGTTAGAATCTGCCCTTTACGTTTGTGAGGTAGTTGGATGAGATTTTTTTCCTTTCCTACTCACAGTGGCTGAGATGCCTGGAACATAAAAATGTTTAAAATTACCCTTTGAAAATAAGTACTTTAAATAGACTTTTAAAAATGGTAAATTCATGTTTTCTTATAGGTCCTTAAACAAAACAGCAATTCTCTGAGATCACAATGGTTTTGTTGTGCAGAGTTAAAGAGCTGGTTTTTGCACTGTTGGGTGTTTTAAAACAGCAAGTAAAGTGAGAATCCTGCAGCAAAGTTTGCAAGCTGAGATTGCCATATATTTGAGTGCTAATACAGAAACGTTTAAGAGGAGAAAGTTGTGGCTTTTGTTTTTTTTAACTCTGAGATCAGTGGTTTAAAAAATTATTGGTTTATGGGGAGAAGGTTTATGTAAAACAGTAGCTGATATAAGCACTAAATATTGTGTCACTGTTCCCTCATACTTGGGGAAATTTTTAGGTGTTGCAGAATATTATTTTCTCTAATAATATCAATAGCACTAATTAGAAATCTGTTTTCCCTTTTTATTTATATTGCTGGCATATACCGTGTCCTCCTAATTTTCTACTAACAGTATTATTTTATTTGTGCTTGCCACTAAAACAGCTTTCTAAAAGTTGGGGTTTATATATTAACAATATTGTGAAATTACTATAATTTGAAATAAATTGAGCTATGTTGTGTGAACATGTAGTTCAGTGCTGCTATTTCCTATTAGAGGTTAGTGTTGAACAAACAAAAATTGGTGAACGTAGAACCCTAAAGAAAGAAAAGAGGTTTGTGGTGCAGAAATTAATTTTAGAATGAGAATGTAAATTTTTGTAATCGAAACATTTTACTTTGAGAGGTTCCCCTGATAAGAGCTAACTAGAGGGACAAATTTGGACAAGGTAATGGTTTTGACTTTTTGCCAGCTGAATGCTAAAATGCTTCTCACCTCCCCCTTCACTTCCAGATAAAAGGCCATGCATGTAGATTTTAGCGCTCTAGTTCTGGTTTCAGTTTTGGAACTGGTTATATATCTAATCTGCACTTACAATTATTTCCACTTCTAACTTCGGCAGGACTCTTGGGATATTCAAACAAAAATGACATAATTGGATTTGTGCCCAGACATGGTATTCAAATAGCTTTGTAGATGTCATTAATTTGACAGCTGCCATAGGAAATAGTGTTTCATTGCATTATTTTAGGGTTCCAGTATTTCTCTCGCCATTTCTTGCCACTGACTTGGTATGATAAAGATTGGTATGATAAGATTTATAGATAAAATATCACCAAAGTGCACTGAGTCAAATTTATACAAGCCAAATCAAGAAGATAAATTGTAGTGACAGTTTTGATTTATTCATTATTATCATTCAGTCTCTATATTTTTATTTGGGTATTTTATGGGTCGTGGAATATTTGGTGACGTTACAGTCAGTGCTGATAGCAATGCCTGTAGCAAAGGTTGCCTTTCCATTATAACTCAAATTATGCTAAACTTTTCCATGCTTGCACTCAGCTTCAGGTTGACTATTTTTGGGAATGTTTAGGCAAAAACAATTCAGTCATTTCTGGTAATGAGTTGGGGAAAAATAGGTAGATCTTCTAGCGCCTCTGTGTGTTTCCGCTCAACTAGTGTCCTGGTACCACAAGTTTGTTGGAACCCTTTTGAAAGCAGTAGAAGCCTCACGCTTTATTCTGGATCTGAGAAACCTGAATAGGTTCATCAAAACCTTCAAGTTCAGGATGCTGATCTTGGGAGCCATCATTCGTCCATGTCCAAAGGAGACTGGTCTATATCATTAGACATCAATGATGCCTATTCATTAGATAGTCATGCCACAGTATCTCAAGTTCTGAGTGAAGAAGACCTCTTTCAGTACAAGGTGCTGCCCTTCACTCTATCCATGGCTCTGAGGGTATTTACAAAATACCTAGGTGTCATGGCTGCACTCCTAAAAATCAAGGGAGGTATGTTGTCCCCTACCTGTACAACTGGCTCATCAAACAAGATCCAGCCAGCAACTCATAGAACCCATTAACCTAACATGTCAGCAGTTTCAGACCCTTAGTCTACAGACAAATTGGAACAAATCTATCCTTGTCCCCTCACAAAAGATAATATTTATAGGAGCAGTACTGGATTCCATGATAGGACAGAGATCTGTGCATATTTCTTGTACTCTGTATTGTAAACTGCAACCACATTTAACACTTTTTTTTTTTTTTTTTTCTGGTGGCCATCACCTGTGATATGTGCCCATCTATGCATGAATCCCCCGCAGCACTGTGTGTCTGTGTCACATCCTGTATGTAGAGAGCTTGAGCAAATTACACGTAATTCCTCAAAATGCTCTTAGGGTAACTCAGGAGATGGGAATCCTGAGACAATTTCCTTCAGTCTGCGGCTGCCTCACTGTGATCCAGCCTGGGTGTCAAAGGGATGCTTGTAGACGTTAGAAGCTCATGGTCTCATGCTCATGGTGCTAGCACATAAACTAGGCTAGATGATGAAGTCTATTTTATCATCCCTTTACGGCTAGCTGGTTCAGCTTTTGCCAAAACTCCATAGATATATACTACCTGAACAAGCAAGTTAGATCTAACTCTAAACAGTCTGCAAAGAAACCATGAAATTTTGTTAGTAGTGCCTGGAACATCCCATATATCCAGTTAGTCTGTATCTGATAGGAGAGGAGAATGCAAAACCAGGGTAATTCAGACCAGAATAAGCAGTCTCTGCAGCTCTCATTGGTAAATTACTTTTTCAGCAGATGGGAAAGTGTCAAAACCAGATCCCTTTGCCTCCAGAGAATGCCATGTATCCCCTCTACTGCTTGTGAGCCAGTAAGGACCAAGTGTTCTTTGACAGATGTAATCCTCCTAGTGTTGAGCAAGGATCTGCTGGATATATTTTCTTCCATCCTCTTCATTTGTTGGGTGGGTTCCAAATACATGCTGGAATAGGACAAAGGTCATCTTTCCAGCATGGTCAAGGCAGCATTGGTATAATAACTAAGGTTGTGAGTCCGTCACGGATTCTGTGATTTTCCGAGATTTCTGCAGTGGCAGCAATTTGGGTGAGTGGAAGGGGACAAAGGACTGGGAGGGGGGGCATTACCTGGGGTGGGAGACCCTCCCGTGCAGCTCCTAGGTGGCCAGGGGGAGGGGGGGACTCTGCTGCCTGTGCCTATAGGCCCCACCCCTGCCGCTTCTATTGGCTGCGGTTCCTGGCCAATGGGAACTGCACCAGCTGGTGCTTTGGTGGAAGCAGCGGAGGAGCCCCTGCCTCTGTCGCCTAGAAGCTGCAGGGACGGAGCTGGTAGGAAGCTTACCCCCCCGCCCTCCGGTACCAGCGGGGGTCCCGGGCTGTGTATCGCGGCCCAGTCCCCTCCTCTCCCAGCACCAGCAGGGGTCCTGGGTCACCCCTCCCCTCCACAGCACGTACAGTGCCCTGGTCCTCCGCCCCAGAGCGCCCGTAATCCCATGCCGAAGTTTTAGTCATAGTGGTTATTTTTAGTAAAAGTCATGGACAGGTCATGTGCCCATGAATTTTTGTTTACGTCCATGATCTGTCCATGACTTTTACTAAAAATACCCGTGACTAAAATGTACCTTAATAACCCTTTAAAGCTGTCTGAGAAGCCTCTCTCTTGGCTCAAATTAAGGCATATTGCAGTCCAGGATACTCCTGCACCCTCACTCAGATACCAGAGGCAATATTACTCACCTTTTTTGTCATCTTGCTACTCTCAAAGACCATCTCCGTATCGATAACAGAGTCCTCCTAATTTCTGAGTGTCAATATTCGAAAAGATCCTCCAAACCCAAGGTGAGTCCAAATAATTCTTCTGTGACTCCTTGTTTGCCTAATTTTAGACCTCAAGTTTGAGATTACGGCCGAGAGCAGCAAACTGAGTTTAGACTTTTATTCTCCACCCTTTGGAGAGTGTCTTTTAAAAAAAAAAAAAAAAAAATCAATATGGACAGAGTATTGGATATTATAGAAGAGGATTACACCATTCCAGGTCAAGACCATTCCTCCATTCCACTATCTCTTCCTTCCCTTTTCAGGGACCCCTCTCATGCCAGTTTTCTGAGGGCAGAAGTCCATTCTCTGTTATTACAGGGAAGTGATAAAGGAGGTTCTGGAAGGTCTCAGGAATCAAGGTTTTTACTCTAATTTTCTAATTCCAAAAAAGGATGGAGGCTTCCAACCAGTCCGAGGTCTGAGAAAACTAAACAAATATGTCAGTAAGTTTCACTTCAGGATGCTAACTCTCAGTTTAGTCATCCATTCTCGCTCTCCTCTAGATTGAAAGCGGCATACCAATCTCAAAGATGCTTACTTCCATAGTTCCATTCAACCATCTCATGGAAATTACCTTCATTTTGTCCTAGGACAGAACTATTTCCAATACACGATTTGACCTTTCTATGCACCTCAGATTCTTATTAAAGTGTTTCTCAAAATGGGGTTGCTGGTTGTGTAGGGAAGGCCGCTGGCAAGCCGGCCTGGTTTGTTTACCTGCCCTGTCTGCAGGTATGGCTGATCACTGCTCCAGGCCAATGGGAGCTGCTGGAAGCGGCATGGGCCAAGGGACTTCTAGCAGCCCCCATTGATGGTAAAAAAGATAAGACAGGACTCAGCCAAAATGGTACCAGTTGCTCCAGTATGTCTAAGACAGCAATAGGACACAGACATGTTTCTCCTTTCCAGAGGGAAATTCAAATGCTTACCAATATTACCAGATCTCCTATCATAACAAGGGGGAAGAGTGTACCATCCAGATCCTGAAGCGCTACATCTCACAACATGGGCGACAGGGCTCTGACAACTTTTGAGAACTCTTTCTCTTGAGCTTGTACTACATAATTAAAAAAAAAAAAATCAACTATAAAATGGTATGATCTAAAACAGGGTTTCAAACTGGGGTCCGGACCCCTCGGGGGTCCTGAGGTTATTACATGTGGTGTCTCAAGCTGTCAACCTCCACCCCAAACCCGGCCTTGCCTCCAGCATTTATAATGGTGAGAGCCGTGGTCGGCTGGACCTGCGGACACAGCAGGTACACAAACCAACCCAGACTGCCAAAGGCTTTCCCTGCACAAGCGGCAGAACCACTGAATTAGAGTGTTCAGAATCTCACATAAACTGTTCATTTCCTATGCAGATAACTGTAAGGGAAAAGCTGTTTCTGCTCAAACTTTAACTAGATGGGCAGACAGTACGTAGAAGTGAGTTACAAGAATGTTTCACATTCTCCGCTTACTGCTATTAATACACATTTTACTAGTGTAGTTGCTACTTCAGCAGCATACTTTAGACATGTTCCAGTAATTTAAATGTGTAAAGCAGCTACACAGATGTGACGAAGTGGGAATGTTCTTGATGTGTTGTTTGAATACTGAGTGGGGAATATTGACCTGGGAAGATTGCAGGGGAGTTTTTTGCTGGGACTGCCTTTGGGGAAGGGAGGATACCTGAGCATGTAACATAAGAACCTAGAAGTGGGGTTGGAGGCCAGGGCACACCTCTGTCCGGGAAATTGGACAAAGGACACACAGGCTGTGGGAGGAGCTGGGGGGAGGCTGAGTGAGTCAACTGAAGGGAGTTTCAGTTTGGAGCTGGCTGGGTAATGGAGAGGGGTGCCCTGACGGGGCTTGGGCTTCCCAGTGGTACTGTGGCCTCCCTGGGGCCCATAGATGGACCAGCACTTACATTCTAACAGACCCTATTTACAGAAGTTTCCACCATTCAGCGGTACCAGTTGCATATCCCAAAAGTACATCTTAAAGAACCTCGGTTACAAGTAACTAGCCTTCATTTCACAGCTTCTTCATCTCTCAGTCATTTGAAGTCCTAGAGTAGGAGATGGAACTGCAGACAAAGAGCCAGACAGTGATGATCTGCTGGCACAGTGATTCAGGTGCAGAGAGAGACTGGTCAAAGGCAGAGTGGCCTTTTCATGACATCCTCTCCCCAGAGTGATCAGCCTTGGGGATTCTGGAATGCCAGTCTTCCCTTATGTGGCTTATTGAATTGAAAAGAGTGGCTTCTTAGCCTTGTCCTTGATGCTTATGGCTTACAAGTTTTGCTTGCTCTACCTTGTAGTATCTCCTTCCAGCATGCTCAGATAAATCAGATGTGAGGAGCATCTTGGAGCCATGCAGCTTAGTTCAGTCAAGTTTGAATTAGATCGCTATTTATTTTTTTCAAGTTGAGGCTCACTAACGTTCTAATTCTATATCACAGAGAGACTGTTTATCTGTGAATCTTCCCCCTCCCCCTCAAATGTAAGAAATCCAGATGCAAAAGCCTATATCTGAGAAAGCTGGCATAATCTCATCTATGTGAAGGTTCTGGAAAGACATTGTTGCCAGTTCATGAAAAATTCATTGTAAAATCACCGTAGAAGAAATTAATGAGCAAATATTAGCTCAACAAAAACGTCCCAGGATGCATTGTTTTCCATCCCAGCATTCTGTGGGCTTCTGACTGCATTTCATGGCATTTTTCAATGGCTCCTGTTTACCATGTGCCCATCATGTCTGTGTGAAAGGATAGATCCTGCACTGCTCTCTACTGTTGTGGTAACTGTCATTAACACTTCATGGATGGCCATGCAGTATATCATGAGCTTGCTATCTGAACAGGAATCAGAGTTGCATGACCTGTTGCATGCCATAGAAAGAAACAACACCAGATTACTTTTGGCATTCATGAAGTAACTGAACACTGGGGACTGCCATTATTGGGCTCAGGAAACAAGCACTAAGTGGTGGGATCATGTTGTTATGCAGGTCTGGGCTGATGAGCAGTGGCTACAGAACTTTTGGATGCGGAAAGCCACCTTCCTGAAACTGTGTGCAAAGCTGTCCCCAGCCCTGAGGCACCAGGACACCAAAATGAGAGCAGCCCTCTCGGTGTAGAAACATGTGGCAATTGCTGTACAGAAGCTGGTGATTCCAGACTGCTACTGATTGGTCGCAAATGGGTGTGGAGTCAGTAAGTTGACCATTGGGGTAGTTTTAATGCAAGTGTGCAGGACCATTAATGGCATCCTTCTCCGAAGGACTGTGACTCCTGGCAGTGCGTATGGATGGCAGGCTTCCCTAACTGTTGAGAAGCAACAGATGGAATGCATAATGCAGTGGCCCCAGACCATCTTGTGACAAAGTACATCAATAGAAAGGGATATTTCTCATTGTATTGCAGGTGCTTGTGAATAACTGTGGGCGTTTCACTGACATCAACATTGGGTGGTCCAGGAAGATGCATGCATCACATGCATCTTCAGGAACACCAGCCTGTACAGAAAGCTGCAAGCAGGGACTTTTTCACCAGATCACAAGATTCCAGTGGGGATGTTGAAATGCCCATAGTGATCCTGGGAAACCCAGTGTACCACTTATTCCTATGGCCCATGAAGCCTTACATGGGAAACCTGGACAGCAGCGAGGATGGCTTCAACAGTAGTCTGAGTAGGTGCAGAATGACCATGGAATGTGCACTTGGCAGATTAAAAGCACGCTGGAGATGCCTTTATGGCAGGTTAGATTTCAGTGAGGAAAACTTTCCAATGGTCATAGCTGCCTGCTGTACACTGCATTTGCCCAGGAGTGGAGTGCTGAGGCAGGTTGTCTGGCTGCTGACTTGGAGCAGCCTGATTCCAGGGCTTTTGGAGGTGCAGAATGGAAAGCAATTCGAATCAGGAACGCTTTGAGGGGACATTTTGAGACTGAGAACCAGCGAAGTGTATTTCTCTGCAGGAATCTTCCATGCTTCATTAGATCAATTTTTATTTGTAAACAGTTATGATGATTCCTGATCAGTGTTTTCAATAAGCAAATGATTCAGCTGCATCTATATGTTTTACCAGCAGCTGCTATCACAATTTGTAGAACACAAAGTTTTGTTATCTTTCAGAGATTTTGTTTTTATTAAATGCCAATTAACACACACACAGTCTTGGTTGGAAGGGAGTTACCACTATAAGGAAGTCTCTCATAGCTGTGCCTAAATCCAGATATCATTTTGGAAGCTGTCCAAAGGGATAGAGTGAACGAGAAACCGAGAAGTTCCAGAAAGTTGAAAGGAACATATGGGAGGAGTTTGGAGAGGGCTGTGGGTGGCCAGGGGAGTAAGTATTCATCTGTTCTGACTAACATGATTAGGGACCTTAGCATCACTGTTTGCTCCTCCATTACTTTTATCATCCGCTCAGTGGCCTTTTGAATGATCTCCTGATTTTCTTTTCTGTACCATCTTTCCATTTCTCTCCACTCCCTGCTTTCCCTTTTTTCTGCCTCAGAGAATTGCAGCACCTCCTGGAACGTGTCCTCCTTGCTCTGCCTTGGTCGCTTCCTTATCGAGCGGAGGCACTCCGCTGGTGCATAGGGGGTTCCCCTGAAGGCCAACTCTGCAGAAGCACAAGAAACAATATACAGAAGCATGATTGTTAGTGCATGCATAGTGTTGAAACGTTGTAAAAAATACATCTCTTTATAAAATATGAAGCACTTTCTCACTGACCCTTGGCAAGCGCACATCTCAGCTAACACCCTAAAAATGGTGAGTTCTGCCCAGGTGGGTGGGAATTGTTGAAGCTGGGGTAAAGAGAGACTTTGGTGATTCCAGGATAGCGGTGCATGCACCTAAGGACATTATTGTAAATTCTGCCACCATTTTTCCATGGCAAGGGGGGTTCTTTGCAGCAGATTTCTCACTCCTGAGGGTATGCAAGGGTGCATCTACTGTATGTGTGCGGCTTCAGACCTAGTCCCTATGCTGCTCCCCTGTGTGACAGTTTGGTCCCTGCACAAGTGATTGCAGAGTGATGCAGGAAAGTTTCCTACATTGACGGGAGCTCTGCCAAGGAACCTTTGGTAGAGGATTGGCAAGTACCTCCAGGAAAGCTTCCTAGAGATCTCTCTGGAGGATTCCTGTGAAATCTCGGTGTGCATCAACATACTTTTCCACCACACAGCTTAGTTTCACAGGGTGATTTGAAGTACACTCAAACCTAGCTAATCTTCCATATTTCTATCCCTTCACCTAGTCGTACAGTATACAAAGCAAAGAACAGCTGTACGTCATATAACCAAACAGCCTTCAACACAAATAAATCACTTACCGGGGTCTCTTCTCCTGCTTCTTGCTTGCCGGAGAGGGAATGCTGGGACTGGCCGAACACTTTACAAGTGGCAAAGAATTCCTGACTTGCCACCACACTGGATGACCCTGATGTGGACTCCTCGTTGTCCTTCAAGTTCACCACCTTGTCCACGACTTTGAAGTGCTGACCAGAGTGGTCCAGATGGGTATTCTGCTGCACCTCCTGGAGACTATATTTATGGCAGCAAAACCAAACACGGTGTCTATACTTTCACTTCATCGATAAAACTTTGCTGCAAAAAGTCCTATGTCTTTTGTTGATGTGGTTTTATTTTGTTGCCAAAACAGAAGGTGGGGTTTTTGTTTTTTTTTTCCCCAAAAGTCGCATTGTAGTGTGTACATCTCCACTGTTTTGTTTGGAAAAGCTGCCTTTTGTCGACAGAACTCTGTAGTATAGACAAGGCCAAAAGTAAGTAACCTCCCCTTTTAAGTACTAAAAGAACTTGGCTATTTCTGTCTATCTTTTGTTAGATGGTGACACTCTGACACCTTAGAGTGTTGCCATTTCTCCATGTAAAAATGCCTAAACCAATATCTTCTGTCTGGATTAAGTTGTTTTGACAAGTTTCAGTTTGATGCAAATTAAAAAACAAAATTTATAGTGGAAATGTTAACATTTAATTATAGTCTGTATCAGTATAATATATAAAGGAATTAATTTAGGTTTCTTTACACCTGGTCCTGTTTTCCTGCTCGAAATAGTTTTGCAACAACACTCCAAAGAGCGCACACAATACAGTGTGCCTCATCAAACTGATTCAGCTTGTCAATATAGTGAATTGTCAATTTCCTTCGAAGGTAAAGGAAGTCACATTTTTAATGAACTTTAAAACCACTCATTCAAACCCTAATTATTTAAAAGGTTACTTGTACTATATATGAAGTTACTACTTATATTTTAGTAATGGATGGGCGGTGGCATATTGTGAAATGGATTTTAAAACATCTACTGTGGTTTTTCTAAGTGCATGGCATCATACACAGGTCAGAGTTTGAAGAGAACATGAGTTCACGTGCAGGAGTAAAATGAGAGAGTTTAGGCCAAATACACTTTTTGTCTCTACTAATTAGGCCAGCATTCACATTTTTCAGTTTTTTCAGTAATCTAAGGAACCAGCAACTAACTGTCTGTTCAGCCGTGAATTCTTTTTTTGTGCTGCAGCTCACATCCCCTCTTTTGTTTTTCCCTGTTTACATAGTATGAATGTTTTCAAAAGAGAAAAATTAAACTGACTTTTGTAGACTGTACAGTACATGGATGGACTCCAAATTTGTTTCTTCTGATTATATCAGAGGATACATAGCAACATGGCAATTCATGATATTTCTGCCTTTTTAATGTAAAATAAGATGCAAAAATATTATGTAAATTGAAGTTTTTGCATCTTGCTGCCTTAAGTTGTATGTTCTTTGTCCAACTTTTAAAAATAGTATTCAATGAATGAAGGGACATTTTTTAGTTAGCAGATACTTGCATCTCCTCTCCCCCTCCCCCCATTATTTTCATAAAGTATTGGCAAAGAAACATTGGATAGCTCCATTCTTCATTCTAAAGGGAAAATATTCAATATGTATCATGTCTTGAGTGAACTTACATTTAAATAAAACAATTTTTTCTTTCCATTTATTGGGCTCCAGACTTTTAGTCATCTTTTGACTGACAAGTGTTTATCTAGGTACTACTTCATGGCTACCAATTATGTTTGCCACAAACGTATGGATAGCTTCCATATTCAGATATGTTGTATGCTAAAATAGTAACCTGATTTGAAATGCCTGTCTAGCAGGGAAATTTTATCGGAACGCTTGTAATAGCCCTAGACTAGAAATGTAGTTGATTAGTAGTATATTTCAGTCAGTTGCAAAGAAGAGAATGTTTAATAGAAATAATTGGCTTTAGTGGTGCAGTGAACTGGCAAACTGCCCACATGATCATCCTTGCAGGAAGAGTGCATGGTAAAGTGTTGCTTTACAGTTGCTCCCCAGAAAGCTACTGGTTATACGTCAAGCACTGAATTTTACAATAATTATCAGAGTCACTTGAACTAATTATCCTTTGAATTGAATTCCCTAGGCTATACAATATAGGTTTATGGGTAGGCTATTGATACTTAATACACCACAACGAGTTTATTTTAGTTCATGTCAGAGAGGTTGAACAGGGGAGAATCAAGAATTGTGAAGGCCTGAAAGGATATCATTTAAAACAATCCTTACAAGAGGGAACCTAGATTTTTAGCAGTGGGGATAAAGAAGGGGCAGATTTTAGATCTGTTAATCTATCTCGTTTCTCACTGTATTTTTTTTAAATGTACTTAGTAAAGTAAAGTATAATTACAAAAACACGAATTCAGTCTTAAACTGTACCTCCTAAAACCATTATGAACAGTGTAAATTTAGCTAAAGTTTATTATTGAATATTTATTTCTTGATGCTTGGAGTACAATAGTCATTTTATGTCAGATCCTGCTAGCTGATATTATATCAAAAACGATTCCTGCCTCTTTGACTGTGATCCTTGCCTCAAGACGGTTCATTAAATCCTGTTTCCACAAAATAAAGTTCAGACTCCTTATCCTGGCTTTTAAGATGTTGCAAACTGAGTGCTCAACACTGTAAAAGACGCAAACAATAGTCTTTGTCCTGAATATCTTAAGTTTGAAAGAGAAACAAGACAGTGAGAGATTGTCTGTCTTAAAATATATATTACATCTTCCCTTCCTCCTCCTTCCATGTTTGTACCTTTGCTTCCATCTGATGCCCTCTTCTGTGTATGCTGCTCAACTTGTTATTTGTATCCTCAAGCCTTCACAATAAATAAAAACAATTTTATTTGAGTCCCATTATCTTAATTTGTGAGGCACCTTAACATGTTGTCTTGTATATCTTCCTGTATTAGATTTTCCTCATTTTCTAATCCTTGTTTTAGAGTAATGCCAGTGGTATGCATTTGTTTCTGCTATTGGCATCCTTTGAGAAGCAGGTAAGTTTTGCAGTGTTTCAAGGGAACTGTTTACTCTCTCGTATAAGTCAATAGAAATACAATTCACAAAATCCTTACCACCTTTGAATAATACTGTTTAGGAAACTGAGAAACAGTTTAGAAAATTGAATGTGTAATGTGAACAAAAGAGTGACCATACTGGGTCAGACCAATGGTCCGTCTAGCCCTGTATCCTGTTATCTGACAGCGGTCAATGCCCAATGCATTTAAGGAAAGGAACAGAACAGGGCAATTATCAAGTGATCTGTTCCCTGGTGTCCAGTCCCAGCATCTGGCAGTCAGAGGCCAAGGGGCACCCAGAGCATGAGGTTGGATCCCTGACCATCTTGGCTAATAGCCATTGATGGACCTATCCTTTCTGAATGTATTTAATTCTTTTTTCAACCCAGTTATACTTTTGGTCTTCACAACATCCCCAGGCAATGAGTTCCACGGGGTGACCTGTGCATTGTATGAAGAAGTACTTCCTCTGATTTGTTGTAAACCTGTTGATTTTATTGGGTGCCCCCTTGTGTTATGTGACAGAGTAAATAACACTTCCCTATTCACTTTATTCACACCATTCATGATTTTAAGACCTCTATCATATACCCCGTCAGTTGTCTCTATTCTAAGCTGAACAGTCCCAGGCTTTTAAATCTCTCCTCATAAGGAATTGTTACCTGCAAAAATCTAGGGCACCCTGCCTATACTCTACCAAGGAGTGAAGGTGTGACCTGGTCAGTTAGGGCACCCCCACCCTTTCCCTTCCAAGGGCTCAGGGTATAAGGCACCTATCCTTGCCTGTGGGTCTCAGGAAGAAACCTGGTCAATTTAAGTACCTGCCCTTTCCCTCGGGACTCAGGGCTCTACAGGTCTGCAGGTCTTTTCCCAGTGAAAGAACTTTAAACAGCTGTGCTCTAAACATCTATTTATTAGTAACACACACAGAATACGGATACCAAGCAAATCTCATATGCTCACCACTCCCAATATACAGACAAATTTAACCCGATGGCCGGTCAGGATGCAGAAGGGTCAGAGTTCCAGCAGCTTGATGTTGAACTACAGTCTGGAAATGGTCCCCAAAGAACATTATTTTTTATTTACATTGTATAGATAAAACTAGCTACCTCCTTCAAATTGACTAAACCTATCTCATTATCCCACAGTCCTAAATAACAAAAATTTTAACCAGTTATGCGCTGGGACCTATGTGTCCTCTTTCCTACCCAAGTTCTTTACATTTTTTCTTTCATGCCCAAATTGTAACTTAGTTGTGACCTTCTCTATTTGTGCAGATGGTCTGCATAAAATGCTGGTCAGAGCTTATCTTACCATTTGTTGAGTATCTTTCTATATTCTCCCTAATTTTCCAGTGCCTTTACAACCTTGGTGATTATAACTCTCGTTAGGGACATTTCTGAGGTGGCGCTGCTTTAGCAGCAGCAGACCATTCCTTTTTTTTTCTTTTCATTTAAATGTTAATGGTGAACTCCCCAAGTTTCAACCAAGGCTGGTTTAGTATGGTGGGGTTTGATCAGGTCTCAGGCCTACAGAATCTGTCCCATACCCTTAATTATTTTTGTTACCCTTCTCTGGGTATGGGTGGGGCATGGGTCACTTGCTGGAGGATTCGCTGCAGCTTGAGGTCTTCAAACCACAATCTGAAGACTTCAATAACTCAGACATAGGTTAGGAGTTTGTTATAGAAGTGGATAGGTGAAATTGTATGGCCTGCATTGTGCAGGAGGTCAGACTAGATGATCATAATGGTCCTTTCTGACCTTAAAGTCTGAGTCTGAGTCTCTGTACCTTTTCCATTTCTAATATAACTTTTTTTGATGAGGCGACCAGAACTGCATGCAGTATTTAAGGTATGGGCATACCATGGTTTTACATGATTGATATTTTTTGTCTTAATTATCTGTCTCTTTCCTAATGGTTCCGAACATTTGGCTAGCTTTTTTGACTGCTGCTGTTGCATATTGAGTGGGTGTTTTAAGAGCGGTATCCACAATGACTCCAAGATCTTTCTTGAGCAATAACAGCTAATTTAGACCCCATCATTTGTATGATATTTGAGATTGTTTTCCAAATGCATTATTTTGCATGTGGCTTATATCCAGAATAGGAGAATAAAATGGGAACATTAAAGTTTTAAATCAGTTCCATATAAAGGTTTTTTTGCTTTCCATTGTCAGCATCTTCCTCTTTACGTCTATGTGGACAATGTGTTTGGCTGGCAAAATGTATCTTAACCATGCAAGATATAGGAAAGAATAAGTAATATCCTCTTTGGATCTCCATACTTTTTTTATCCCAAGCCAAAGGATGAACTGTTAATTATGATATTTAAAGTCCCAGAAATTTTGCACTGTTTTTAAGACTTTTTCTCCTTAGCCCTGAATACTTCTTGAAATATTAGGACTTGATCCTTTTCACAGATGAGAGCACAGCTTATCCCATATCATTTTCTCAAAACAGAAGTTCATTTTATTCATGAGAAGTTTTTCCAGGTCATGCTGAGTTTTCAAAGTTCAGCTGCTCATGTCTGATCATAGCTTTTTAGCCTACTTACAATTAATATTTTAGAGTTCTGTAAGTGTTATTAAATCTTATATCGACGTAGGTATTCTCCAGTCCAAACCTTTGTTTCTATATTCTGTAGTCCTGGGGAAAATGATGTTTTTCTAGTCATTGAAATATTCTTGTAATGAGTATTTTATTAGTAAGTTCTGTGTTTCTTCAGCTTTTTTTGAGATCCAAATTCCCATCCTTAAATTGCCAGTAGTTTTGCAGCTCACATATTTCCCGTCCTCGCCTGTGAAGATTTTGGTTGGGGGCAAAAATTGGTTGTTTGGAGGTAGTTCTCAGTTTAATATGTAACAGGATAGCTTTCCGTGTCCAGCAAGCTAAAGATTTTCACAGGATACAAAAACCAAACCAGAATGGAGCCAAGAGAAGATGGTGACCAGCCTCCATCTTGTGCTTGTGTGCCTCTCCCTCTGTTGTGTTTTGTGTCAGTGTTAGGGGCTTGTTTATACTTCTGGCTAAATTGGCACTGCTGCAATGGATGCAGCGGTGTCGATTTAGTGGGTCTGGTGAATACAAGTTAAGTTGATGGCAGAGCACTCTCTTGTCAATGTCTGTACTCCACCTCCTCAAGAGGCGGAAGATAAGTTTGCCGGAGAGCATCTCCTGTCGACATAGGTTGACTTACAGTGGTGTAGACCAGACCTTAGTATCAAATCAGTAATAGCAAAGAGGTTTTTGTGTTGTATTGTTTTTCCTTTGAAAATTTGACACTATCAAGTGGTCTTATTATTTTGACTTATTTTTCTGAAGGTTGATTGAGGTGTAGAAAATGGAACTACGGTTGTCAGTTAAAAATGCTGGATTATTTTCCTTTTAGATATTTGGAAAAAATTAACCCAGTCCCCTCCAGGGTTGCTAACCCTCTAGGGTTGGCCTGGAGTCTGCAGGAATTGAAGGTTTTTTCGCATGACAATCTTTAATTAAAGATTAATCTTTAAGAATACGTCCAAACAGAATTGGCAACGCTAGTCCTCTCTCTGATCTAAACTACTACTTTTGCCATCAAACATGAGAAACAAACAAAAAAAGGCCTGGGGATGTATACAATAATCAATAATACTGTTTTTGAAGCAAAATTTCACACACACACAAGTATATCTGCTAACAGATTTATCAGTGAACTGGGATACAATAACTGGCAAAAGAAAAAAGAAATCAAAGTTGGTACCAAATAGGCACAATATTTTGTGGAGACACATTAATTATGTAATAGCTACTTAGATGTAAAGTATGTGGAGGACTGGGGGAAAAGAGCTAGGATTAGAGGCAGACTTTGAGTAAAAATAAACTTATTTTTCCCCCCATGTTATCCAGAGTATTTTTCTGATACAGAACTAACAGGATGTTACAGAATTTTTATCAGTAAGTGTGTGTGTGGGGGGTATTTCTGCCCCTTCCACAGCACTAATTAATATTGCTTCATTTATTTCCTCCCTTCAAGATTGCTCTTAATCTTATAATTGCGAATAGAGAGTGCTAATTTCCAGTGAGAATTACAGTAAATCCAAAATAGGGCACAAAAATTCTCTGCTTTTCCTCTTTGTCTACTGAATCTCAGAGCGACAAGATGGGTGAGGCAATATTGGACCAACTTCTATTGGTGAGAGAGACTTGCTTTTGATCTACACAGAGCTCTTCCTCAGGTCTGGGAAAGGTACTCAGAGTATCACAGCTAAATACAAGAGCAAAGAGATAGTTTAGCGTAAGTAGTGAGCACATATTCCAAGGGACCATTCAAGGCGAAGTGGCCTGTTAGCACCCCTGTACTCATAAAACAAAAAGAGGAGTTAGTGTGTTACAGACTGTTGTAATACGCCATAAATCTGATGTCTCTATTAACACCATAGAATCATAGGACTGGAAGGGACCTCAAAAGGTCATCTAATCCAGTCCCCTGCACTCATGGCATTAAGACCATTCCTGACAGGTGTTTGTCTAACCTGTTCTTAAAAATCACCAATGATGGAGATTCCACAACCTCGGTAGACAATTTATTCCATTGCGTAACCACCCTGACAGTTAGAAAGCTTTTCTTAATGTCCAACCTAAACCTCCCTTGCTGCAATTTAAGCCCATTGCTTCTTACTCCTAGACTCATAGGTCAGAAGGGACCAATATGATTATCTAGTCTGACCTCCTGCACAAAGCAGGCCACAGAACCCTACCCATCCACTTCTATAAAAACCCTATCCTCAGAGGTAAAGAACAACAGTTTTTCTCCCTCCTCCTTGTAACAACCTTTTATGTACTTGAAAACTCTTATGATGTCCCCTCTCAGTCTTCTCTTTTCCAGACTATACAAACCCATTTTTTTTTTTCAATCTTCCCTCATACTCCAATTGAGGCCTAATCAGCAAGAAGTGGAGCAGAAGAATTACTGCTTGTGTCTTGCTTACAACTGCTTATACATCCCAGAATGATATTTGCTTTTTTTGCAACAGTGTTACATTGTTGATT
This sequence comes from Chelonoidis abingdonii, assembly GCF_003597395.2. Classification (NCBI taxonomy): domain Eukaryota; kingdom Metazoa; phylum Chordata; order Testudines; family Testudinidae; genus Chelonoidis; species Chelonoidis abingdonii. The sequence goes on from NC_133769.1 coordinate 255,407,746, forward strand.
CAAATTAAGCTTGTGGTCCACTATGACCCTCCAGATCCTTTTCTGCAGTACTGCTTCCAAGGCAGACATTTCCCATTTTGTATGTGTGCAGCTGATTGTTCTTTCCTAAATGGAGTACTTTGCATTTGTCCGTATTGAATTTCATCCTATTTATTGCAGACTATTTCACCAGTTTGTCCAGATCATTTTGAATTTTAATCTTATCCTCCAAAGCACTTGCAACCCCTCCCAACTTGGTGTCATTTGCAAACTTTATAAGTTTACTCTCTATGCCATTATCTAAATCATTGATGAAGCTATAGAACAGAAGCAGACCCAGAACTGTTCTCTGCAGGACCCCATTTGTTATGCCTTTCCAGCATGACTGTGAATCACTGATAACTATTCTGTAGGAACAGTGTCTAGCAAAGTAATGAATTTAAGCTCTCAGGCTTGTCTTTTGAAAGGGCTGTGCAGGTTTCCTTTGAGGAGGAGCACTAATAGGTCAGATATAGTGGAATCACTTTGTGAAAAGTGTTCACCCACAGGTGGCATGGGGTTTTTGTCTTTTATCACTTTCCTGTGTCAGTTCATTAGAGAGCGCGGTGATTGTCTGGCTTCACCCACATAGTTATCAGGGCACGTAGTGCACTGGATGAGGTACACCACATGGTGTGATAGGCATGTGTAGGACCCAGAGGTCTTGAAAGCAGTGTTATAGAATCATAGATTATTAGGGTTGGAAGGGACCTCAGGAGATCATCTAGTCCAACCCCCTGCTCAAAGCAAGACCTAGTTATGAGTGGTGTTGATCATTGTAGGAATGGAGATAATGTCTGCAGGTTTTGCATCTGTTGTTTGGCAGGATCTGGTGCCCCTTTGAGTTGATGTGGCCTGGTCTGTGGGCAACTTGCATCTGATGACGAGCTTGGACAAATTTGGGGCTTGTTTGAAGGCCAGAAAAGATGGTTCAGAAAATATTTCTTTCAGGATGGGGTCCCCCTTGAGTCTGGTTTGTAGTTCCAGTGTGGAGTAGTAGGTGACAACTAAGTGTGTTCAGTCAGAGGGGGTTTTATTTCTGTACTGAGGCAGGTTTTCTTGTGGTATTTGGGTGGCCCGTTCCATGATGCGATCTATACATCCACCAAACAAGGGCATTCTGCCAGAGAAGTAATTTTCATCAGCTAAAAATTACACCATAAAAGAAACCAAACACAGCTGTCATTTTTGTTCCTTGCTTGAATTGGAATTTTTTTTGTTTGATTAAAACTAGGCTAGCTATTTCCATGGGTATGTGTTAGCATTTTGGGAGCACAGTACTACCAATCATGAATTAATGAATTTGCAGTATGTGAACTATCAGACATGCTACAGGGTTTGAAATGTAATTAAAAATGGCAATGACTGTTCAAACCGTTCTTAGACCCTTCTAAAATATTATTCTATGACTAAAAATATTTACTGAGGTATAATTAACACTGTTTATTATACGGCATTTTTAAACATGGTAGCAAATTAATATACTATTGTAAAAAGGAAAGGGCAGAAGTTAATTGCTTTGATAAATTTGGTCATCTTTAAGTTAATGTATTTTTACTTCAGTTTATGCACAGATTGCCTCTCACAGCATGCTGTTTTTATTATTTAGATGGACTAAAATTCTTCACAATTCTTCTATATATAGCTCTTCTTGTTGAAAATGAAAAATTTTTTGGTGTATTCGATCATTCCAAATTATGTCTAACAAATAAATTAACTTTAAATAAATTGTGCCACACTCTATTTTCCCTGTTGTACAACTTAATCCAAATTGCATAGATAAAAATCCTGAGGTAAATTTATTGCTAGAATTGAAATGTCTGCATCTTTGCTGTTTCAGTGACTTCTTGTGAACGTAATTTTATTGGAGAATCCTGCCTTTTGCTATCTGGATCCTTTAACAGTGTGCCAAAGGTGAGTTGACTCTGGCCGCCTCCTCATAAAATTTAAGATGATAGGAAGCTAATTGGATGAATTAATTGGTACTCTGTTTGTTTAATGTACTTCAGTGCTTATAAATGGTTAAACCACCAAAATTAGTGTTAAAGCTTTTTCCTCCACTAATTTGAGCCAAGTAAATTTTAGCTCTCTTTTTCATAAGTGAAGAGGGTCAGATTTAAGAATTAAATATTGCTGAGAGCTGTATTTGGCTCTTATCCTATATTTTTGGTTATCTTGCTTCAGGATTTTTTTTTTACAGTGCTCAGCCATAGTTTGTTAGCTTTGTTTTATTAACAGGCTCAGCATTGATTCCTCATGGTTTCCTAAAAACTAGCTCTGTAAAATAAATACTATTGTGTACAATGTTTAAAGACAAATAGAATTTTGTTTATCACTTGCTTAATGTACATGGCCTTCTTATAAAGGAGGAGCAGAACTGTACTGGGTACATTTTAAGGATATTTTTGGGGCAGTTTCCAAAGACATGACGTTGCCTGATTAAATTGTGTTTTATACAAGATTCATTGTACAGAAGAATCTTGTTAATTTCTATTTTCGTAATCCACACACCACACCATTTGCACATGGCAACTGTACTCTGTCACCATGATTTAGCAGAAATTTATTACCAGAATGCTGTGTGAAGAGGCTTCATCTTACTAAGACCTCGGTTTACAAAAAAAAATACGACAGAACACTGAATAGTCTTGTGGCTGCTGTATAGAGCTGAGAATCATGAGATCTATGTTCTTCTGTTTATGACTCTGCCACATATTTCTTAAATTGTTGAGAAGAAATAATCTAATCTCTCTGCTCCTTAGTTTCTTCATCTATAAAATGAAGAGGGATGTTGTGTGAGACTGAGTTCTTGAAAATGTATAAAACATTTGAAATCTTTAGCTGGAAGATAATATGGAAGTACTGAATGTGCTTTTAATTTGTTTTGAGTTCTGTTAAGAACCTGTATAATGATAGAAACTAAACATCACTTGTTAAATAAATACACAAGTGTACTTAGTAATGCATAATTTTTATTTTTTTATGTTTGCTTGTTTGTAATGGCTAACTTAAGCATAGTAATTTGTAGTGCGTTTTTAGCATAAATTTAGGGACATTTCACTGTATGTGAATTGGCAAAGATGCATCATAACAAAAGTGAAAACAAAAAAATACCACTGACTTTACCAAACCTTTTTTAACAATACTTGCTGTTTTTCATATGGAAGATGAAATGCCACTATTTGTAGTAATATACTGTCACATAATAGTCAAGGATTCACACACCACTTAGCTCAGAGTTTTGCCATTTCCTGGTAGACCTTGTGTGTCGATGTTAGGTGAACCACTTAAAATAAGAACAAACACAAAACAATCCTTGTGAAATTAAGAAGAGGTATGTGTATATGCACACATACGTACACTTTTTTTTTTTTTTTTGGCATACCTCTAGACTTTCTTCTTATAGTAGAGATAGAAGTACTTAAACTAGTTTGGTAGAAGACAATATTAGAAGCTTTTTGTACACAAGGCACTGACTCATGTTTAATCTTAACCTGTGACTAGTACAGTTGCCATTTATGGGATAATTTACACTGTTAAAGTTAAGGACATGCTTAAGTGCTTTGCTGAATCAAGTCCAAAATATGTACTTAATTCAAACATAGGTTCACATAGGCAAAAAAATTATTTTGTGATACGCATGGTTTATTTTTTGTAGCCATATGTGGTTTTTATGCTTTTCATACGTAATATAGTGACTGCATGTGTTCTGAGAATATCTTCTTTCGTATTTAATGCATTTAAAATTAGGACACTTAATGTAAGTTGTAACATATACGTGGTCAAAAGTCTGTTACATTGAAGAACACAAAGTTTAATGTGTAATGGTTTTCAGTAAATTTTATTGTATATAGATACTTGTTTGTCTAAGAAATTAATTTACCTTATATACTCGTTCATAAGCCAAATTTTTTAGTAAAAAAGGGAAACACTCAGAGAAGGGGGTCGGCTTATGAATGGGTATACAGAGGGAGAGGTGGGATGCAGCCCTTCCCCCCCAACAGAGGGGGCAAGGAGAGGCAGCACAGCCAGAAAGGAAGAGATGGGGCCGGAGTCTCTGCACTTCTGGCCACACTGCTCTCCCCCGCAGCCTCCAAAGCAGCTGCAGCTCTGCCGCTCAGCCTCGCCCCTCAGAGCAGTCTGTGGCTACGCCGCCAGAGCATGTTGCAGACATGATGCCCAGCCCAGCCTGCTGGAACATGCTGTGGCCGTGCCGCCCGGTCTGAGCTGTCAGACCAGGCTGGGGCCGTGCTGTCCAGCCTGCCAGAACAGCTCCAGCCAGGTCAGAGACATCCTCCCCTGGCCCTCCCCAGATAAGGTGGGAAGGGATGGGATGGGGAGAGTGTGGGGGTCCCGGGCCAGGGGTGGGGTCATATGGGGGGTGGCCACAGGGGTTACTCCACTGACTTCCAGCTTCTCCCACCCCCCCAAAAAAAATTCCCCACCAGTTGCTATCCTGGCCCGTCAGGGTAAGCAGTTGGTGTGCTGGGACACTTTGTTTACTTAGGTTCACCTCCGTGCCTGCAGATGCTCGAGGTAAATAAACCATCTCGGCCCACTAGCAGCTTATCCTGATGGCATAGGAGCCAAAGTTTGCTGACCCCTGAATTATAGGGTCAGCTTATGAACGGGTTATAAAAATTTTCCAGTTTTACTTATCTGTCTTGGGAGAGTCAGCTTATAAACGAACAGGCTTATGATCGAGTATATATGGCAATATCATTTTGAAGTCCAGAAGTAGAATAGGCTTCATTTTTCACTTGTAGAATTATTTGTCTTACTCAGAGAAATTCTTAAATGCCACATTAAAGAACATCTTATGATGAGAACATCACTAAATTCTAATCTAAGATTTTTGAGAGATTGATATGCAATAATTTGTTATCCCAACATGAGGGTGTAAATATAGTCTGTTTTAGAATGTAATATTGCCAAGATTATTACTCTGCAGTTTTAAACTGGGGAGACTCGTTACTAATTTCTTTGAATAAAAAAAAGTTACATTTTACACAGTTTTACAATACAAGATATTGGCTAAAGTAGTTTGAATAATTTTCATAGGTATACTGTCAAGGATTAATTTGGTTATAGACAGAGAAAATGGATATATGGAGGTATATTTTATAGGTAGCTTTATTTTTTTTTAAAGAGCATCTTTTTTCATAACCCTATATGCTAATTAGGTTATTTAATGATATACATGAGTGGAGAAGAGAGCGTTTAAGGCCATGTTTACACTAGTACTTAGGTTGGCAAAACTTGAGTTGCACAGGAGTGTGAAAAAACACACCCCTGAGCGACGTAATTTTCACCGGCATAAGTAGTCGTGTGCACAGCGGTATGTGGGTGGGAGAGAGCTTCTTCCACCAATATAGCTACCACAACTCATTGCGGGTGCTTTAATTATGTCAATGGGAGAACTCTCTCCTGTCAGCATAGAGCAGCTACACAAGAGATCCTTACAGTGGCATGGCTGCGTTGGTGCAGCTGTAAACGCTTTAGTGTAGATTTAGCTTAAATTGGACAAGGTTAGGTGTAAACAGGTACAAATTAAAATTGTCACAGCCTCAAAATACTCAACAGGCTTACCAAAATGATGTCACATTGGGTTGTGATCAGACATCCCCAATAAGTATTTCTCCAGGGCTTGTGCAGGAGAAGTCAGTAAAGTGCTGAAGTATCTCTAAGTATAGGTTACTCAACACCTTGTGGATCAGGCACTTATTATAATATCTTAAACGTCAGCTCTGTAGTTCATTAAAGGAGAACCACCATAAATAAGAACATTTAATAAAGCTAGCTGATGGCAATGGATGCTGGAACGCTTCCTGGAACGTACTGTGTTTTGGCATCAAGGTGGTTGAGACTGCTTCAGGATTTATATTCAGTTAAAACTTTTAAAGAAAATATTTTGCACTCTTCCAGCTTGATGCTATACACATTTTGGTATAATACAAATTGCTAAGAGGATAAAAAGTACAAACCAAATAGGTACAAGATTCAGGTAAGGTCTACACTAAAAAGTTAAGTTCAGCCAGCTGTGGTGTTCAGGGGTGTGAAATAGCCACATCTCTGAGCAACATAGCTAAGCCAACCAACCACCTCCCCACACCTCCCGTAGGCAGTGCTAGGCTGTCAGAAAAATTCTGTCACTGCCTCTCATGGAGGTAGATTTGAAGCACCACAGCTGTGCTGCTCTAGCAGTTTAAATGTAGACATAACTTCAGTCAATTATGTCAAACAGCACAGATGTACCTGGTGTAAATCTAATCCCTTAAATGCAGCTCTAGGTTTATATGAAAAAGATTTATTGAAATTTAGTTTCTTTTATTGATTGAAATTAAGAATACTGCACTAAACATCTCGCAGTGACAGTATTTTTAAATCATTGTTTTAGGCAATGAAAATTTATTAACAAGCTATAAATACACTTGAGAAAAGAGTTGACAGTGTGTTTTACATTACATAGATTATTTAATTCTTTTTCTTGATCAAAATAGCCAGTTTAAACAGATTTTTTTTTGTGTGAATATAATAATCAGAGAAGTCCTTATTTGGACATCAAACCCATGTTTGTTTTTAAGTAGTATCAGAAATGGATCATTCAAGAGCACTTGTTTGTACATTCAGTGTTTGCACATTTGGCGAATCCTCATTACATTTGTAGAACTATAACATTTTCTGTCATTGTCAGAACCAAGTCTAGAATTTATAGTTATAATTTGATATGGAGCCTTTTCACTCTTAAGTATCAGCATCAAATGCAGCCCTGATTTGTTTTGACAGATAGTACCCTCTTATGGCTCTGAAGTGGTTTCTGTGATATACTGTTGTGATTTCAATCCAGTTTCTAATTATCAGATTCCACGTCATCATCACAAAAGTGCCATACAATTGAAATTAATTGGTGAGAATTCAGTTCTTTTAAAAAATGGTAAAAGGGGAGTTGCAATTTTTTCTTGGTGAGTACAGACACCCTGTGTGTAGCTTACTAGCCAAAGTTGCCTTTGTGAATGCTATACCTCTTAATTTGATTCATCAGATTTCCTAGTTCTGAGACACAAAGAAATTAAGGGTTTATGCCTATAAAATGCTGAGTACACTGGCCAATCCAGCAAAGATTTAAACATATACTTAACTTTATTGATGTGCTTAAAAATTAAGCATGTGCTTAAAATGCTTTCCTGAATGGGGGTCAGTGTGTTTAGCACCTTAAAAAAAATCAAATCTTAACTGATTTGACCAAGGTCACATAGAGAGCCAGTTGCAGAAGTGGGAGCTGGCCCTAAACTCATGGTCTAGACTTATTATTAACAACCTAATATACCAAACTGATGGGGATTTTGTTCCAATTTTTTTAGGTGATACGCTAAGTAGAAACAACCCAGAATTAAGGTAATCTCATTTAAAGCATGTAACTGTGACAGGTTTTGTGAGTTGATTGTAGATACACTTATATCATGGGACAAGTGATTTGGCTTATAATGTGATGAATATCTCTCTAAATGCTGCATCACAACTGTGAGAAATATCTAGTAAAGTAACATCAGAGGAGGAGTGTCAGTGGGAAAAGGAGTGCCAGTGGGAGCCACGGTCCGGCGAACCTGCTGACGTGGCAAGTAAACAAACTGGCCCGGCCTGCCAGGGTGCTTACCCTGGCGAGCCATGTGCCAGAGGTTGCCGACCCCTGCTTTATCCAAAGGGTGGGTGACTGTTTACACAAGCTGAAGACTTCAGGTGGTAAGATTTGGGCTCAGAACTTCGTGATTGGGGATTTTGGGAGAATTAATTGGTTTCTAAGTTGAAAGTGTTAGCCACCCTGGGTCTCTGGGGTTTAAAGTGAAAATGCAATTAAAAATAAACATGTACATTTTCGTTTGTGCTTTGAACGTGCATTCTACATTTTTTTTTAGTAACCTTGCATAATTAGACTATATAATGTGTGTGTGGAGGGGTGGGAGGAGGAGAAGTGAAGCTATCATCATCTCACTCATTTCATTTAAGCCAGCAGTGGTACGAAATGTAGATGTAGTGTGCGTGTGTGTGTGTATACATACATACACTGTCCAAAGCCAGGAGACTCAAAATAGAATCTCAAATATATATGTAACTTGTCTATTAGGAGCAGTATTGAGGCCTCAAAACAGCTGGCAGAGGGTAGCTATTTTACATGATTCTCAATTTAGGTCAGATTTGAACAATCAGGTTGCCATTTGTATTGATTCATTGCCGGGAATGCTATCAGTAGGAACATGGATTCTTCCTAGTTGGAAGGATTGAGAAAATGTCAGTTGACCTTTGATTTATTACTCACATTTTGTTATCAGGATTCTAATATTGATGCTACACACTATAGTAGCTGAACAATTTTCTTCCCTCCAAACAGATGGTAATTAAAATCTTAAGTGTATTCACACTTTTTGTATGTGTGCAACAGTGAATGTGCCATCTCTTCAGTGACTAAGAGAAAGAGAAAATATAATAATTTCTAGGTGGAAAGGAGTTGAAGTAAGCAACAGCCAATGCCAAATAGCTAGATTAAGATTACAGCTACATGTCACTGCCAAATTATAAGGATCAACATTCAGAAAAGTATGCTATGGAGAGTTTCCTGTGAAAGACTATCCTGTACTGGTTAAGGTCAGTATTGATCCAGATACATGTAGGGAGGTGCTTGTAGGAAGGAGCTGACTTCTCACCGTTTTAAGGTCACATGATCTGGTTGAGACATCCAAAGGTTATATAAGGTATAAGTGTCTTTTCATTTGTATTATATTTCTGTAATAGAAACTGACTCAATTTTTAACCTCAATTAATTTTTGGTTAATACTTCCTATGGAAGAAAATTTGATATTTCAGATCCTGCTCCAGCAAAAGTTCTGTCTTCTACATGCATAAACCTTCCACTATTTGGTCAACAATTTTATTGTTCCATTAGAATGTCATGGAAGATCATGGTTGTGGAGGAAAAGGGAATTTTTTAGGTCTCTAGAGCAAATTATCTAGATGACTTTTCATATCACCTCATGAAAACCTCTCTGTGTTAGTGGTGTTTAGTGGAGAGTTAAAAAGGATCTCTGTTTTAACTAAATTGGTGCATAGTATCCACAAATGCTCACCTACTTGGCTGAGGAGCTCATTTGGAATGTAGGAAAATATCCAAGAGATGGTGCTACTAAGAGGAAAAAAAATAAATAAATGCCAGTATGCTAGAACCAAGGACCATGAGGAAAGCACTCTGAATTTTTAAGAATCCTTTAAAAACAAAAGTTAATGTCAGGTAGGAAAGACTGTGTAGTAATTTTTATTTATGTTGGCATGCAAGGATGCAGATAAGTAAAATATTATGTGGGGAAAAAAATCTGGTTCCAATGGCCAATTATATTGCAGGAAATCAAAAGTCTGAACGACCTTCCCATAGGGTTTGGGATTCATGGTTTCCACAAAATGATGCACTTCTTAAACCAGTTCTTGTCTTCCTTAAAAGTCAGACAGCCTCTGTAATGCAACCAGTGACGTTCTGGTGACCTGTGGCATCATAATCACCATGCCATATATTCTTTGGATGTTCTGCCTTATAAGTTTGTTTGCAATATCTAGGTAGACACATTCTCTGATAATAAATCTCATCCATTTCTGGCTCATATGGGTCCTGTTTGTAGAGCTAGCTAAAATGCTTTGTGTACCAAATTGTCTTTCCGAAAATATGGTTCTACATCTCAGTTTCAGGACTGTCCTACCATCCAGATGATTGGAAGGTAACACTATTTGTTGCAGAATATGTAAAAAAAAAAAAAAAAAAAAAAAAGGGAGGGGGGTTCCTTTCAGTGGTGTGCAAGACCATTTTCTGTTCCCTTAGAAAATCAAGAATGCAACCGCAATAATGTGTTGACAAAGGCATTGTCATTTTGACTGCTGAGCTTAAGACTACATACTTAGTCCTATCCAGGAGAGAGATTCAAGACATCTGGTTGATTTGCAGATTTTTCTTTCCACTTCTTTTGGGCAGCATACATCTTTAAGTCTGCAGTTAAAGCATAGTATTTCTACATAGAACCTAAACCGAAACATTAGCTATCTGTGAGTTAGGTGTCGTTAAAATACCTTTGCCTTGAAGCCATAATATAACATGTGGTTACTGAGCCTATAGCTGTCTTTTTCACACCATTTTTCTCTCTCTCATGTGTGTGCACATGCATGCAAACGCTTTCCTTGTGTTCTCCACCAGCAGGACTGTGTAATAGCTTCTGTTCTACCTTAATCAGAAGATGGGGGTCTGTCTAGTTTTTTCTTCCCTTTCAGGCCTCTGGCGTATCCTGAATGTTAGTAGAACTATAAAATTCTACCTGGAAAAACCCTAACGATTTTTTATCCTCTAACAGATTAGTCATCCTGTGGGACAGGCCTAGGAACAGTGTCATAGTCTGTTATCTTTGCTCTCTGTATTTTTAATTTGTGAGTGTGAGAATTTACATGAAAAGTGCTGAAATGACAGTCCTAGATACTAAAGTCTTGGGCCTGGTCTACACTAGAAAATTAGGTTAGTTATACTATGTCGGTCAGGGGTATGAAAAATCCACAGCCCATAGTTACATGGTTAATCTGACCTAAATCCCCAAGTAGACAGCACTAGGTCAATGAAATAATTTTTCTGTCTACCTAGCTACTTGCCTTCCTAGGAAGTGGATTACTATACCTGTGGGAGAACCCTCCCATCGGCATAGATAGTGTCTACACTTATATTGATTATCTGCATAAGTATGGAACTGACAGCCTCAACTTTTTCACACTGCCCTGCCAATGTACTTTGACCATCTCCATCAGGGAGCATCTCCTGGGTGAGAAAGTAGTTTGGATTCCATTGTCACTTGGTCCTTGGTCTCCCTGTAGAACCAATTAACAAGGATACTAATTAGTGCAGATTGTGGTGTGAGCTCTTCTTTTCAAATTGCCATACCTCAAAAATAGGCAAGATAAATTGATTTGACTGGCAAATAAAAATGGTAAGTATTGGCTGTAATAGTGTACATTAATTCAGTGCTCATCAGACTAAATATATTTAGAAAATACTTACAAGGTGTTATTTCAGTAGGACACCCCTGAGTGAGTGTTTTAATTAACAATTAGTTGTAGTGATATCACTTGACTTTTGTCCACTTCGCTAGTATACTAGTAATGAATTACTACAGAATAGTTATTTCCCCATTGTACTTTAACGCTTTAAGTATAAGGCTTCACCTAACTGCCATTAGTATAATTTCATATACTATGCACTGTTAGTAGTTCCCCCACCCCCATTCCACTTTCCCAGTGAGTGTTCAAAATCCTTTTGTTTTCCTGGTCACCATTAAGCCAAGTTGCCTCTGCACAATAGCAGACATACTGCAGCAATTTCTTTTTCTAAATATAGGAAAGTACAGTACTGTAGTATCTCAGGTGCCCTGATATGGTAACTGTAAATGTTGCCTTTTTAATGTCAGACCATTCTATTTGCTTTGTGCATGTAGATTTATTTTGTTTAAAGTGTTATAGCAAGTAGCCAAACTAATCTATCTAAAATATCAAAGTATTTTCTCTGTTCAGTGCTACACATTTTTATTTTATGTTATATGTGTGTGTGTGTGTGTGTATATATATATGAGTGGATATATATATATATGCGACTGGATAGCGTAGTGGTTAAGAGCGCCGCCCTTTGATACGGGAGACCACCCTTTGATACGAGAGACCGGGGTTCAAATCCCGGTTGGTACCCAACTTTCCAGTAGGGTCCTTGGGCAAAAGACCCCTAACGCTTCAGTGCCTACCTCAAATATGAGAGTGACACAGAACTAGGAGAGTCATGCCGGCTCGGACGTCGCCCGGATTAACAAGGTCCGCGCCAGATGTTGAGGAACCAGGACAATCTGACGATAATGGGCTACTGGAACAAACCATTCATGGACGAGACAAGAGAACCTGGAATTGATGGAATGCTACTACAACAGTAGACCTAATGAGAGGGGATATATTAAACGTATGAGGGGACTGTGGATGAGACAAAGACCTACATCCACACTTACTGAGAAACAGCTAGTTACCCAACGCTTCAACATAGTAAAGAGGAAGCTGCTTTCACAGCTTGAGATAGACCAACTCCACATTACATCCAGACTCAAGAAGACTTGGAAGAACAAGTGGATGTGCGGCCCACACCTGAAGCTGAAACTTCACTGTCACCCCTCCATTGCAGAGCACAGCAGCTGATATGAGGCATAAGATCATGGAAAAACTAGCTACAGTCAATCCTCGAGAACCGATTACCAAGGCTCAGTGGGAGAAGTACCATCAGATAGTATGTTAGAAGATGCCAATAGAGCCCTCATCACAATCCCTACTACCACCATAACTCAAACCAATGAACTGGTATACGCTACAACCTCTGTAATCCTGGAGATGCTTGGCTACACGATCAAGAAGAACAACAGTATGTACCCACCCTGGAAAATGAGGTTGGAGGATAAAATCAAGCGACTCGGAGAAAGTTAGTCAGCTGGTGGAACTACAGAAGGGTGTAGAGATTAAGGATAAGACTCGGCTACTTGAAAAATACAAGGGCCTGACTCCACTGAAGCCCTAGAGACTGCTAAACAAAGCTCACAGCACTGGCTACCAGGCTAAGGAGATACACTAGAGAAGCAGAGGCCAAAAAAGTAAATGCCCTGTTCTCCAAGGAACCATCCAAGTGTACTCCCAACTGCAGTGCAACAACACAATAACAGCAGAGCCACCAGCAGCAGAAACTGAACAGTACTGGAAGAACATATGGGAGAAAGAGAAGACTCATAACACCAGTGCAAAGTGGCTGCAGGACTGAGAACAGAGCACAGGCAATCTCCCAGAACAGAACCAGTCACCATCACAGTCGAAGACACCCAGCAGCGGGTCAAGAACATGAAGAGCTGGACAGCACTGACCAGGCCAGACATGATCCACACCTACTGGCTAAAGAAATTAACAGGAGTGCATGACGCCTAGCAGCACAGATGAAACAGCTGCTAGCAGCAGGCTCCCACCCAAACTGCAACTGACAGGAAGGACAGTGCTGATCATTGAAAGACCCCTGCAAGGGTGACAGAACCGGCAACTACCGCCAATAACCGCCAAAATCCCCACAAATGGAAAGTCTTATCAGGCATCATTAGATGGCCAAGCTACAGGACACAGGGCAGTAGCATGAGCACAGCTCAGGAAGGCTTGGAACAACACCAGCAGGCTCAAAACAACCAGTTGCACATAGATAGGCAGTCGCCAATGACTCAAGGTCTAGACAGACCAATCTGAGCACAGCCTGGATTGACTATAGGAAAGCTATGACTCAATGCCGCACACGTGGATCTGTGGAATGATCTTGGCGCTATACACAAGTCAACAGGACACTAGGACTTCCTCAAGAACTCAATGGGAGCTATGGAAGACAACACTAGAAGTCAACTCAAGGCAATTGTACAAGTGGCCAATCAAGTGCGCAATGATACCAAGGTGATTGCACTGCTCCCGGCTGCTGTTTTCATAGCTTAACCCCGCTCAGCCAGATAATCATCAAGGACTGGATACGGGTACAGAGTTCAGAGTGAACTACCATCAGCCACCCCCTCTAACCATGGATGACATCAAGCTGTATGCAAAATGAACGAGACAATCGACTCGCTAATACCACTCTGACGCGGATCTACAGGTGAGGATTACGGGAATGTCATTCGAGCTGGAAAGTGAGCCGGAGTGCGTAGTGATGAGAGGGAGGGTAAGTCAAGACTGATGGGGTGGAACTACCACGGGCCCATAGCAGACATAACAGACTCAGCTACAAGTACATTGGCATCCCGCAGCACATGGAAACCACACGATGGGAGCAAGGAGACAGCAACATCCAAGTAATCACAAAGGATAAGAAGGTCGTGAAGAGCAGCTCAGTGGCAAGAAACAAGAATCCCGCCATCAACGATAACCACTGGCCGAGTCACAGATCCCTGCCGGTATAAGTGAGCTGCCAAGGGGACATGGAGGCTGCCGATTGAAAACCCGGAAAGCTCCTCACAGATGCACGAGGCAATTGTCCAACCCCAATCCAACGAACCAGAGGACTGTATCCAGCCGGAAAGAAGGCGGCGGGGCTTGGTGAGCGTCAAGGCCACTATCCTGGATGAAACCGCGAACATCCAAGGAGTAACATTCAGTAAAAGATGGCCCCCAAAGATGAGCTACTGAGAGAATGCCTTAGGGCAGCGCAAGACAGGAGGAAGACAAGCAGAAGAGTGCCATGAGCAAGACAGACCCGGCATGGGAATGTACCATCGACAGATAGCTGAGGTGGCTGACATTGGAAATCCTACCAGTGCTGGAAAGGGCTGGACTAAAAGGACAGCACTGAGGCACACTGATCTAGCGGCACAGGAACAGCAGCACTGAGCACCAGATCATCTGAACACGGGTCTACCACACTAGAGAGGAGCCAAGGTGCGACTGTGCAGAGAGGCCTCAGAAGACAGCACAACACATAGTGGCAGGATGTAAGATGCAGGCAGCGAACAGCATACACTGAACGGTCACAACCAAGTGGCTGGCATTGTGTACGGACATCTGCACAGCGATGGGCTAGACCCTCCCAAGACCAGATGGAGATTCCACAAGGTGTGAGAATGAGCAGGCTAAGATCTGTGGGACTTCCAAGATCCAGACGGACAGGAGGTTAACTGCCAATCACCAGACATCGTGGTAATAGACAAGGAGCAGAAGACAGCGGCGGTGATAGATATGGCGGTGCAGGGACAGCAACATCAGGAAGAAGGAATATGAGAGCGGGAGGAAGTACCCAGGGCCTAAAAGAGGAACTAGAGAGGATGTGGAAAGTGAAGGCCAAAGTGGTCCCAGTGGTGGTAGGAGCACTCGGGGCTGTGACTCCTAAGCTGGGTGAGTGGCTCCAACAGATCCCAGGAACAACATCAGAGCTCTCTGTCCAGAAGAGTGCAGTGCTAGAAACAGCTAAGATACTGCACAGAACCCTCAAACTCCCAGGCCTCTGGTAGAGGACCCGAGGTTGAGGAAGACACATACCACCCATAGGGGTGAGAGGGGAATATTTTTTTATTTTTGTGTGTGTATATCTATCTATCTATCTATCTATCTATCTATCTATTATATAGGTGTATAAAACTGAGCAGGTTAGTTCTATGTGTATTATGTCTGTGTGATAACATCAAGCTTGTTTAAGTCAGATAAGTCATGGATTGAAATGATCCAACACCATCAAATGTATGCTGCAAATATTATGTCTAACTATAATTCATGAAAATCTCCCTTCTTGCTGGCTAGGGAGTTAAAATATATTTTTGTCCACTACATATCTTATAGCAAAATAAATACAATTACTATACACTCTGCAAGGTAATGAATTAGGTCATTTTACATATTTACTGGTGTCATTTTATTTATGATAGATTCAATAGTTCAGAATCTACTGTTTTAAAGATATCAATAAAAAGAAATAATTATTTTTTGTTAAATTCCTGGAGTAGCTTCTAATTTAATCTCCTGTGGGTAATACAAATTTTATGCAATATGAAATTATCCAGCTAAGATGATGTACTGTGCTTAATATATAATTTAATTTAAATGAAAGTGACTAAAGACAATAGTATATTTAGAGTGAAAAAAAAAAAAAAAGGGATTGGTTCTTGGACCGGTTGCCCCTGTGCATTCCAGATCTGGTGTTCATGTCCCCATATGCATATGTGCTGGAACTAAGGGTGCTGCCACACCCCTTGGTTTGAAGCGGTTTCCATCTTATGCAGGGTTTACAGTTGGTTCAATGGCTCTCAACATCACCACTATTCAGATTGTTTCAGCACCCCTGCCTGTATGTGTGAGACTGGAATCTTTCTGAATAGAAGCATCTGTTGGGGCTGTACCTACACCCTGTGTGCCAAGGATATAAAGGGTAGGACAGCCATAACCACCCTTCAGTTCCTTCTTATCACCTGTGGCTGCTGGTGCTGCAAGTCCACCACAGTAACAATACTCACTGACAACACCATGATGATGTACCATATCAACAAAGAGTGCAGTTCTGGTACTCTGACCTCATGAACTTGTCAATATGGCCTCCGATCACGCTCCCAATATTCCCGACATGATCACAGAATAGGAGATACAGTTCCTGCATCTGGATCTTACTTCCCTCTGTCTCATGCCTGGATGCTGGCTGGCTGCTTCTTGGCAGTTCAAAACATTTTAGCTTGCTGCAGGAAAAATTACACTAGCTTCACCTATGCTGCTAAATGGAAGAAGTTCTCTGGTCTGTGGAAAATCAAGGAGGCTCTTCTTGCTGCCATCCTTGACTACCTGATTTCCTTAAAGCACTTAGGACTTTCTGGTAGTTCCAGACACCCTTTCAAACTGTTCCTAGTGTTTGCCAGGAGAATGAAAGGGTAATCTATCTTCTCTCAGTCTGCCTAAATATGTCTCGGACTGCATTAAGATTAGTCACATGGTGGCCCACTTAGATCCACCTACCTGGATTAGCACTAATTCCACCAGACCTCAGCTAACCTCTGATGCCTCTCTGTGAGGTGTCCCAGTCTCAGAGATTTCCCAAGCAGCTATGTGAAGTTCAGGTATAAACGAGGTATAAGTCAGAGGTGAAGTTTGGCCTTGAAACTTAATGAACAAACTGGGTGGAATTTGTGCCCGCCCCACCCTCCCCTTCATAAAAGGGTATAGAATTCAGCTTTTAGTGACTTATTACAAATTCTAAAGGAACAGAAATATTCTGAATATTTGAAGTAACAGTAGTTGAAAAATTTAACAAATCTAGACATACATTCTTGATTTAAAACAATTAATAGTGAACCAAAAAATGTATAATTTGTTTGAAAGCAAATTTCCACTGGTTGTTTGTAATGCTGCTGTAGAGTTCTGGAATTCAGTAATTTCTATGGAATATTTATATACCTAACACAGCAAGATTGATAAAGATTACTTAATCCCACTAATCCGGTCGATTTCTTTGAACAAAATGAGGGCAGAATATTTTTCTTTTCAGAGATGCTCACTTTATCCTTCTAATCAAACTCTAAAATACCTGCATCTTTTCTACTTAGAACACAAAAAGTGAATATAGTTTGTGATTTTTTTTTTTATTGGGGAACAGAAGGTTAGCAGTTCAGTTTTATTTTCAGCATTTTATAGACAGTATAAAGTGAAATTCCTTGAAAAGTGGCTAATAGTGTTCCAAGGGATTAGCAATAAAATGTAGCAGGGTATGGTGATTCTGAGCTGTGTCCTTTCATGTGAGATAAGGTTAAATTCACACATTTGAGAACTGTGTTCTTTGTTTCTAAAATCAGTGAATGTGCTAATGCTTCTAATTAAGTTTAATTCAGAGACCAGTGATGTTTGCTTTGGCGAAGTGAAACACGAGGAAGAACAAATTAGGACCAGATCATTTTAACTATTTCACATGTTGAGATTGCTAAAGATTTAGTGAAATCTTAACCAGGCAGGGAAGGGTTCTTTAACATTTCATAAAATTTACCATATATTGTCTTCAATATTGCCAGCCTAGACAGTAGTTTCTCATTATTTTACCTTTTTATTTAAAGATGAACAGAAACATTGCTCTCCATTTGAACTGACAGAATCACTATAGGTGGCATCAGTCTATGATCAGCAATAAGTCTATTGGGATTTATCTTCCACACAGCATGTCACATCAGTATAACATACAGATAAACACTGTAAATTTTCCTTCTAATTTTTGTTTCCTTTTGCATGACTTAATGTATATAATTTTTCCTCTATTGTCACATTCCCTTCCACTTTATTCTTTAGTGTTTTCATTAAAGGGTTATATGAAGGCTGGTAGATCTAATACTAAACCCTCCAGCTTTGTCTTGTGTAGTGGATGCTCCCTGCACTCCCCCTTCATTCTGCCTACTTAATTTATTTTTATAAATTTCAATATGCTGCCTGTTCAGAAGAACGAAGTAGATGAGAGGAGTGGAAACTTGGCAGGCAAAAACAAAGGCTTGTCCTTATTTATAATTAGGGAGAAGTATCTACATAGCGACATTGATTGCTGGCTACTGATTGTTCTACTGGGGCTATTCCCGAGTAGGGACAAGGGCTTGGTCCTCCTGTGAGAGGTTTTCTTCACTGCAACTTAACTCTTTAATTGCCATGTAGTTCCTCTAAATCTTAAAGATGACTTACAAAGATGCTTTTAAAAGTTGTGATTGTGCCTTTTTTCCTTCTTATTTTAAGTACAAAGTCCTGAAAGATGGTAGAATCTTTAACAGAGACATTTTTTTCTGAAATGTTATCTAATTTAAGTGATTGATTAGGTGTTTATAAAACCATATGACTTTAAAAATTCTTACCCACCTATTGCTCAGTGTTTGTTCTATACTGTTGTGATGTCATTTCAGCAGTTCTTCAGTCTCCGTAACATCATCTTCCCCCTTTTAAAATCATTCAGGTCATCTTTAGGCATAGGTTTTTACCAGTTGCAGTTACCTTGTTACTGTATTGTTGTTGTTCAAGTGATGGTCCCTATGTTTATTCCATGTGCTGGAGTCCAGAAGTTCTTCAAAGCAACATCTGTTGATCGCGTATGCGTATTAGCTCCCCTTGTGTTCCTGACTGAGGAGGTAGTGGGTAGTGTGGTCAACGCCTCTCCAGTTCTTTCTTACCCCTGCATGTCCTGAGTCAGAATCATGTCCTCCTTCACTCGATATTTAAACTGTAATATAAAACACTTCAAAATAATTTTTATGTCAAGTTACATCTCAAATTTCTTCCCAAAAGTATTTGAGTTCCACATCAATCAGACAGTATGCTTACCTGTATTTTCCCCAAAACTCTCTGCTTCTTTCAAAGACAGAACACTTCACTTTCTCGACATCAAGCTGGTGTTCTACCTTCAAAAAATCAACCCCCCCTAGAAAATTTCTGACACTCTTTATTACCAGAGCAGAAAGATAATGTGGACAAGCCATATCCTCCCACAGGATTTCTAAGTGAGTTTCAGGATGCATCTTAAAATGCTACAAAATAGCAAAAATTCCCACTCCTGATGGTGTTACAGCTCAGTGCTTGCGAGCACAGCTGTCTCCATGGCATCTCTATTGGATGTTCCACTGCAAGATGTTTGCAGAGCAGCAACTTGGAGTTCTGTTCTCAAGTTCACGTCACACTATGCTCTAGTCCAAGCAGTGACTGCAAATGCAGTTGTAGGAAGGGAAGTACTACAAGCATTTCTGCTGTCATCTCCCTCACACCCTCCTCTCATCTGAACACTGCTTGCCAGTCACACATATGTGGAATACATATAGGGTGACCAGACAGCAAGTGTGAAAAATCGGGACGGGGTGGGGGGAAATAGGAGCCTATATAAGAAAAAGACCCAAAAATCGGGACTGTCCCTATAAAATCATGACATGTGGTCACCTTAAATACATACAGAGACCATCACTTGAAGAAGAAATGGAGGTTACTTATTGTAACTGGAGATTCTTCGAGGTGGATGGTCCCAATCTACGTTCCACTACCTGCCCTCCTTCCTCTTTGCTTTGCATCCAGTTGGCTTGCTGTAAGAAAAGGAACTGGAGAGGCTTTGACCCGCACTGACTTTTGTGCCCACTGCTTTGAAGAATTTTTGGACTCTTGTGCATTGCACACATGTGTACCATGTGTGGAATACAGATAGGGACCAGAGATCTTGAAGAACCTTCCGTTACAGTAAGTAATCTCCATTTATTTTCTCAGACGGATCTTCTTAAACTTTTTCTCCTTAATTATACTAGTAATCAAACTATTTCCAAGCTCATTTCAATCTCATGGGCTATTTGGTGTGAATTGCCCATGACAACTTTTTAACTACAAATTATTTTCCTAGCATAAAAGGTCCTAGAAGGGGTTATCTAGTGTCAGTAATATCAAGTTGTTTCTGTAAAATAACTACTATCTGCACTTTGTAATTCAGTTTAAATATGAACCCACCCTCAGCAAGTTCGCGGATGACACTAAGCTGGGAAGAGAGAGAGAGATGCTGGAGAGTAGGGATAGGGTCCAGAGTGACCTAAACAAATTGGAGGATTGGGCCAAAAGAAATCTGATGAGGTTCAACAAGGACAAGTACAGAGTCCTGTACTTAGGACTGAAGAATCTCATGCACTTCTACAGGCTAAGGACCGACTGGCTAAGGGGCAGATCTGCAGAAGAGGACCTGGGGATTACAGTGGGTGAGAAGCTGTATATGAGTCAACAGTGTGCCCTTGTTGCCAAGAAGGCTAGTGGCATATTGGGCTGCATTAGTAGAAGCATTGCCAGCAGACTGAGGGAAGTGATTATTCCCCTCTATTGGGCACTGGTGAGGCTACATCTGGAGAATTGCATGCAGTTTTGGGCCCCCCATTAGAAAAAGGATGTGGACAAATTGGAGAGAGTCCAGCAGAGGGCAATGAAAACAATTAGGGAGCTGGGGCACATGACTTATGAGGAGAGGCTGAGGAACTGGTCTTATTTAGTCTGCAGAAGAAAAGAGTGAGGGGGGATTTGATAGCAGCCTTCAACTACCTGAAAGGCGGGGATGGGTTTCAAAGAGAATGGAGCTCCGCTGTTCTCAGTGGTGGCAGAGGACAGAACAAGGAGTAATAGTCTCAAGTTGCAGTGGGGAGATCTAGGTTGGATATTAGCAAAAACTATTTCACTAGGAGGGTGGCGAAGCACTGAAACGGGTTACCTAGGGAGGTGGTGGAATCCTTAAGGATTTTTAAGGCCCAGCTTGACAAAACCCTATCTGGGATGATTTAGTTGGGAATGGTCCTGCTTTGAGCAGGGGGTTGGACAAGAGGATCTCCTGAGGTCTCTTCCATCCCATATCTTCTGTGATTCTATGTATGAGAATCAGAGAGAAGCTATTTGCAATTTGTGAAAATAGATGTGAAACATTCTAAATAAGAAATAAGAATATCCATTTTTTTAATGAAAGACAGTGTTATTTAAGAATCCTCATTTTCCAAAACAGCTGAGTGCTTATTGAGTAAATAGGAAAGGCAGATCTTAGTGTTATTTATTTTAAATGGTGTCACATTGATTAAGCATTAGCATCTTGAAATGCCCAGGTGCAGGAAATTTTGTGTCATAGCAGTATCTCTAATGACATAAAAATTAAATCTGACTTTGGGGAGGTAAGCATATTTGAAGGTCACCTGATTTGACACAGATAACTCCACACAGTACAATAGACTACTATTGCACGTGTTTAATGGAAAGTTGTAACTCAATTTTTTTTCTCCTTAGGCTCCTACAATAAACCACTATCTTGCAAAATCACTTGGGATTTGTCAGACAATTGATAGGCTCCAGACTGGAGGCCTCTGCAGACATATCCTGGAAAAGGGGCTCTCAGGAATGAGATTTAATGAAGGGGCCTGAGTAGCCGAAAGAGTCATGACAGCCTTGTCTGTGGCTCTGAAATATTTTAATTTGACTCTAAATTTTGTGGTGATTCATTTTCTCAGTGATTTCCAGATTAAGTTTTGAGAGGGTTCGTTTTTCCTATCAGTGTTGTGTAAACTGTGTTCTTTCTGGTTTGCGCTTCATCAACAGCAATTAAAATTCTGTAGTATAAATTTTGTTAAAATCTAGATCAGCAGATCTAGAATATTACTGCAGTATCTGAGCACTTCTTGAAATGTTTAAAATAAATAAATAAATTAAATATCCCCAAATGGCCCAAAGTCTGCTTTTCTTTCCTATAACCCTAGATAACTGGTCAATTAAAAATATTATTTAATATATTCTGAAGGTAGTGAGATTAGTGGTTATTCTTATCTCCTCTGATGATAGGTTCCAAAGTCTTGTCCTGCCCTGTCTCCTACTCTCATCAGCTTCATTCCTGAGGTGGAACACCTTCATAATTCCAGAGGAACGTAGATATCAGGAAATCCATGTCAGCAGTGAGCGCACTCTGAGATATTGAAGGTTAATTTCATGAACAGACCTTGAAAGTTAAGACTGTGACTTTAAACTTGCCCAGTATTAAGTGAAGAGCCAGTGTAGTGAGCACAGCACAGAGGGTATGTCTACACTACGGGATTATTCCGATTTTACAGAAACCGGTTTAAAGAGCCCTTTATATCGATATAAAGGGCCTCGTTGTGGGGACGGGTGCAGGGTTAAATCGGTTTAAAGCTGCTAAATTCAGTTTAAACGCATAGTGTAGACCAAGCCAGAGAAGATGTGTTTTCAGCAGCTGATGCTGAAGAGAAGGTGAGCTACTGTGATCTGGAATAATTGAAGCTCTTCTAATGTTCTCAACTTGTTTACCATTGGGTGCCGCATATGCAGATCTCTGTTATATGGGCCGCATCCACACAATATATATACTACCTGTGTGTCCCTGAGGATGTCCCATGGGCCACAGCTGTGTGCTGATTGGGCCGCAAGTAGGCCGTGGATTGAGAAGCAGTGACTACACAGATCCTAAATTTGCCTCTGTCTTGCCTGTGTTCATCTTCAGCCAGGAGTTTTTCATTCAGGTGCTGATCTCAGCCATACATTAAAATAGACTGAGGTAACAGATGTAAGTGAAACGTGGAACTGGATTTTGTCTGCTTACACTGGCATTTTAGACCATGGCATGTAACAATCCCACCTCATCCACTCATGCTTCGTATAGATGATGATGTCCAAGTTGGAATAGAAGCTGTCTCACTCTCCCCTAGCTGGATTAACTCTGTACTATTAGCAGTAGTAATTTTTGTCACTCAAGTCAGCAGATCTGTAAAATACACACAGAACCAGATCTGTTGAGTAACAGTGCTATTTTTATATTGTAGATTTTCCAACTGTAATCACATTTGACGTAAAAACAAACAAAAATCCAGATACAAAAATAGTTCAGACATTTCTAAATTCAGATTTTATAAACAGAGTCCATAAATAAATACTGGAAGCAGCAACCTGTGGAGGATACTAGTCCACTCACTGTTTAAACTTTGTGGCATTGTAATGAGAACACTTCAAGATATAACCATATAATGGACAAAATGCATGGTTAAACTGTAGAATGTTCTGAATCTCTTTTAGCAATGCAGTTAACATTCTGCATTTACTGAGCAGTTCACAGAAGTCAGATAATTTTCTGTCAGTTTTCCAGATAAGTTTAATTTTACATGTCATCTCTAGGTGGGGGGAAAAAATTGTTCTTTTAAAGTAAACTGAATTCTCAAGACTGATTTCAAGTGTGAAAGTATAATTAGGCAGGCCAAAAGAGAATGTGAAGAGCAGCTAGAAAAAAAACAGAGAAACTAATTGTCATAGTATTCTTTCCCAAATCTGGACCTTAGCGTCCAGAAAATGAGATACTAGCATGAATCCTCTAAGCTTAATTACCAGCTTAGATCCTGTAGTGCTGCCACCAA
>NC_133769.1:255431444-255440964 GCF_003597395.2 Chelonoidis abingdonii
GAAAAAAATCAAAACAGGTCTTTAAAAAGGGCAAAAAACTTTTAATAAAAAAGAAAAGAAAAAACATTAAAAATTGTCTCTGTAATCAAGATGAATATTACAGTGTCCTATAGCTTATAACATGGATAAACAGCCTTTATCCCCCCCCCCCTGAAACATAACAAATTTAAAAATAATTTCCAGCCAAACTACCACATTTGCACATAAAGGGAAAAACACTAAAAAGGAACTATAACCGCCTTTTTACTTACTCACTAGTTTTGAATAGATAAGAGACTGTAGCAGGGAGATTGCAGAAACCTGGTTTCACCTCTAGTCTTGTCCAGGACCCAGAGAGAACAAAGCCAAACCCAAACCCACAAACAAAGGCTTCCCTCCCTTGAGATTTGAAAGTATCTTGTTTCCTGATTAGTCCTCTGGTCAGGTGTTGTTTGTTAACCCTTTCCAGGTGAAAGAGACATTAACCCTTAGCTGTCTGTTTATGACACTAATACAGAAACTTTAAGTACCTCAGATGCAGGAAGCCTGTCAAACAATTAGTGGGGCCACTGGATGATCAAGGTGCTACAGAAGTGCTCAGGGAAGACAAGACTGTTGTGGAGAAGCTAAATCAGTGTTTCTCAAACTGGAGTTGCCACTTGTGTAGAGAGAGCCCCTGGCGGGCCGGGTCAGTTTGTTTACCTGCCCCGTCCATAGGTCTGGCCAATTGCAGCTCCCACTGGCCACGGTTCGCAGCTCCAGGCCAATGGGAGCTGCTGGAAGTGACGCAGGCTGAGGGACATACTGGTCGCTGCTTCCAGCAGCCCCCATTGGCCTGTGGATGGGGCAGGCAAACAAACGGGCCTGGCCCGCCAGGGGCTTTCCCTACACAAGCAGTGACGCCAGTTTGAGAAACACTGAGCTAAATTAATTCTTTTTATTGGTCTTCATTGCATAGGATGGTGAGGGGTATTCCCACAACCTGAGCCATTCCTTTTGGATAACAGACGTGAGGAATTGTCCCACATTGAGGTGTCAGTAGAGGAGGTTTTGAAACAAATTGGTAAATTAAACAGTAATAAATCACCAGGACCAGATAGTATTCACCCAAGATTTCGGAAGGAACTCAAATATGAAATTGCAGAACTACTAAGTGTAGTATGTAACCTATCGCTTGAGTCAGCCTCTGTACCTGATGACTGGCATATAGCTAATCTGATGCTGATTTTTTTAAAAAAGGCTCTAGAGGTGATCCTGGCAATTACAGACTGGTAAGCCTAACTTCAGTACCAGGCAAATTGGTTGAAACAATGGCAAAGAACAGAATTATCAGACAAATGGACTCCTCTCCAGCATACTGTGTTCATCTATTTTGTAAAGGGAAATCATGCCTCATCAATTTATTAGAATTCTTTGAGAGTGTCAACAAGTATGTGGATAAGAGTGATTCACTTGATATAGTGTACATGGACATTCAGAAAGACTTTGACTAGGTCCCTCACCAAAGGCTCTTTAGCAAAGTAAAGATTCATAGGATAAAGAGAGAAGGTCCTCTCATGGATCATTAACTGGTTAAAAGATAGAAAACAAAGGCTAGATCAGTTTTCACAGTGCAGAGGTAAATAGTGGGGTTTCACAGATATTTGTGCTGTTCAACATATTCCTAATTGATCTGGAAGAAGGGGTAAATTTTGAAAATTATACAAAATTTCTCAACATAGTTAAGTCCAAAGGAGAATGTGAAGAGTTACAAGGGGATCGCACAAAATTGGGTGATTTGTTAACAAAATGGCAGATGAAATTCTATGTTGATGAATGCAAAGCAATGCATTGGAAAACATGCTCCCACCTATACATACAAAATGATGGGGTCTAAATTAGCTGTTACCACTCAAGAAAAAGAACTTAGAGTCATCATGACTACTTCTCTGAAAACATCTGCTTAATGTGCAATGGGAGTCAAAAAAACTAACCCAATGTTAGGACCCAGTAGAAAAGGAATAGATAAAAGGATAGAAAATATAATGCCACTATATAAATCCATTGTACACTCCACCTTGAACAATGCTTCTAGTTTTGGTCACCCTGTCTCCAGGACCGGCGCTAAGGGTTTGAGCGCCCTAGGCGCACGGCAATTTCGCCGTCCCATGGCTCCGGTGGAGCTGCCGCTGTCCTGCCTGCGGACGGTTGGCTGCTCCTGCGGCTCTGGTGGAGCTGCCGCAGTCATGCCTGCGGGAGGTCCACTGGAGCAGTGCGAGCAGCCGATCGTCCGCAGGCACGACTGCGCCAGGTCCACCGGAGCCGCCTGCTGCCCCCTCCGGCAAAATGCCGCCCACCAATAATTCTGGCACCCTAGGCGATTGCCTGGGCCGCCTAAATGCAAGCGCTGACCCTGCCTGTCTCAGAAAAGAAACATAAGAATTGGGAAAGGTACAGAGAAGGGCAACAAATTGATTAAGGATATGGAACAGCTTACGTATGAGGAGTGATTAAAAAGACTGGGACTGTTCAGGTTGGAAAAGAGAAGATATAGGTAGAGGTCTATAAAATCATAAATAGTGTGAAGAAAGTGAACAAGGAAGTGTTATTTGCCCCTTCATGTAACACACAAATCAGGGGTCACTGAATGACAGAGGCAACATGGGGGGATTGGATGTGGGGTCATGTGTCGTGTCCGTCTCTCCTTCCCTCTCCCCCAATTTCTGCCAGGGTTTACACCAAAACGTCAGAACCATCTAGTGAGGAATGCTGCGGTTATTCCCTTTGCCTTGCTCAGGAGCTGCCTCTAGCCTGTGTCTTGCAGAGCTCATTCTCTCTCTCCTCTCCTCCACCCTTCTTCCCCCACATGGCTGGAAGCAGCTCTCCTCATCACCTGCACACTGCTGAAAGGCAGCTAATGCCTCCAGGCTGCTGCTGGCGCAATAACATAACCCAGCTGCTTCCTGTCTCCTGGCTGCAGAGTGGGCTGGATGGGGTTAAGGAGGCATTGTGCACTAGGGCCCTGGGGAACCTGCAGAGTTTGCTGGGATCTGGCAGAGAGGAGAAGGAGGTGGTGATATTGAGCCCCAGCCCAGGGAGAGTGTGGTGAGGGGTCCAGTGCAGCCTGGCTCCTTTCCTTTCCTGCCAGTGGCACTAATGCCATCCTGGGCTGGCGGTGCCACCTGCCGTTTCACACAGAGAGCAGCAGCCAGGTAGGGCAGCCTCCTGCATGTGCTTCTAGCTGTGGGGGTTGAGGGGCACAGGCAGGCACAGGGCTCAGCCTGCTCTGGACAGCCCAAGCCATCTGCCGAAGGTGGGGGGAGGAGCGAAGGGCATTCAGAGCTACCCCAGGCTGGCAGAAATCTGGGCGGTCTCAGTGCAGCATGGATGGTCTCCAACGCTGGCTCACAGGTCATGTCTCCCTAGAGCAGTGATTAGCTTGCCTTGCTTGTGCAGTGTTTCTCCGATGGTCTGAAAGTGCTTTACAAGTCGCAGTGCACCACTGGGAGTGAGGTGGGGATCCAGCATTATAGAGAGGTGGAGGCCATGCATTTAACCTCATGCAGCTTTGCAGGCGTGTGTGTGTGCACGCATGGGCTGCACCTGCAGACCTGAGAACTGGGCCCAGCTGCCTTGTGCAAGCTCACAGAATCAATCATGGAGCCAGGAATAGTGCTTGAGGGGCTGGGATCCAGCAGCCAAAGACCAGGAGCCTGTGGCCAAAGGTGGAGCTAGCCAGGGGGGCCAGGAGCTGGCTCTGAGCTGGGAGATGCTAGGAAGCTGCTCTGCATTGAAGAAGTGACTGTGAGGCCATGCTGCAGTCCACAAAGCTGTATGGCATGCCCCCCACCTCACACACTTCGCTTCTGCTGCCAGGGTTCATAACAGAACCTTTACGTTGTGCTCCCTCACCCACCCCCCATCAACAGTTACACATTGTCTCTGCCAAGTGAAATTAATAGGTAGCAGGTTTAGGTTTTATGCACAGTTAACCTATGAAACTTGTTGCCAGGATATGTTGTGAAGGCCAAAAGTATAACGGGGGTGAAAGAAGAATTAGATAAGTTCATGGAGGATCGGTCCATCAGTGGCTGTTATTGGGGACGCAACCTCATGCTCAAGGTGTTCCTAAACATCTGACTGCTGGAAGCTAAGGCTGGATGATAGAGAGCGGATAGAATGTCCTGTTCTAGTCGTTCCCACTGAAGCATCTGGCGCTGGCCACTGTGGAAAGATGGGTTACTGGGCTAGGTGGACCATTGGTTGGACTCAGTGTGGTCATTCTTGTAGTCTTCGTTCTACGTTTGGGATCGTATCCAGGGAGTGAGGGGTGCTTCTTTTAAAAATATTTAACTTTCTTTAGTAGTGATTCCTGTTCAGTTATGTGCATGAACTATTACTAATATGCACTTTTAGTTAGGTTTGGGGCTGTGTGTGTAGTAAGCCACATTTTTTCTAACATTTCTATGTTTATAATCTTTTTGAGTCAGTCTTAGTATGAACTTGCTTAGAGCAGTGGTTTTCAAACTTTTTTTTCTTGGGACCCAGTTGAAGAAAATTGTTAATGTCTGCGACCCAACAGAGCTGGGGATGAGGGGTTTGGGGTGTGGGAAGGGCTCAGGGCTGGGGCAGAGGATTAGGGTGCAGGGGTGAGGGCTATGGGGTGGGACTAGGAATGAGGGGTTCAGGGTTTGGGAGGGGGTTCAGGGCTGGGGCAGGAGGTTGGGGTGTGGATGCAGACTTACCTTCGCCGGCTCCCCATCAGCAGCGCAGCTGGGGTGTACTGCGAACCGCACTGCTCCCTAGTAGCGGACAGCAGCAGGTCTGGCTCCTAGGCAGAAGTGTGCAAGCGCATACACTCCGCCCCCCGGATCCCATTGGCCAGTTGCTGGCCAATGGGAGCGCGGAGCCAGTACTCGGGGCGGGAGCAGCGCATGGAGCCTCGTGGCCCCCCCTGCCTAGAGGCCAGACCGCTGCTGGCTGCTTCCATGGCACAGCACAGTGTTGGAAAATGTAGGCACTAGCCTGCCTTAGCTCGGCAGCACCACCAATGGGATTTTTAACATCCTAGTCAGTGCTGCTGACCAGAGCAAGGCAACCCAGCGCCTTATACGCCACAACCCACTAGTGGGTTGCGACCCACAATTTGAAAAACACTGGCTTAGAGAATGGAAATAGGTAGTTTAATAACATAGGGCTTGGAGAATTGAATTTTGGTGGTACATGACTCTGTGCTTTATCAGCAGCTGTATTGCTGGATTACAATCTTGCCTCATTCCTCTAGCTCCCTGTCTAGCCATTATCATCTTTTCTGGTTGCTCTTCAAATTGCCTTATCTTTTTCCTGCAACTTTCTTGGTCACTGACATTGACACCACAGGCCAATTAAAGAGCCCTGGTGTGAAACTTGAATGGTAGTTACTTGGAACTCAGTATCCATATTCCTCTCTGTCTTCACTTGACATTGATTTTTAAATTTGTCTATCTCACAGTGCTAGCTCTGACCAGATGTCCCGATTTTATTGGGACAGTCCTGATATTTGGGTCTTTTTGTTATATAGGCTACTATTACCTCCCACCCCCTGTTACAATTTTTCACATTTGCTGTCTGGTCACCCTAGCTCTGACTTCTCCTTCCTCCTCCTTTCTGGCCCAGCAGACAATGCTGTTGAGCCTGTTAGGGCTGAGGTATGTGAGACAGTATGCTTTATTTCCTTTCTAAGTCTACTCTATATGTTTTGATTTTTATATATTATTTGAAGCTTTGTTCTGAGGTAGTTATGGAGCAGTTTGAATTTCCTAGGACTTTGGAGACAAGAAGGCAACAGCTTAGATTCCTTAATCATGCAAACATTTTTGCTTTGAGGCTGGAAATTCTGAGATGTGGGGCAGAGCTTGGGTAGAGCACTGCTGGGATATCGCCTGTCTAATCTCTGAGCCTACCATGGAATTAGTGAACTCAAGAAAAAGATCCAATACATTCTGTGTACCTTAATTAAAATAGGCACCCATGAGCAACTGTCTATCTCTGACGTTAGAATTATATACTAGGCTCTTTATACTGTGATTATGTCACCACCAAAATTGTCTAATAATTATCCAATTTTTAAAACATCTCACATACCTTTTCTTCATAATCTAAGCTTCAAGTTTTTTACAATGGGGGGATGAAGGGGGGGCGAGGTGAACTCCAGTCCCTACAGTGGAATAGATACACTCAGTTCACTTTTTGAAAAGTAACATCCTAAAACAAAAGTTCTGAGAGGAGTGTTACATCCATTCATCTCAGTTGTTGACTCTGAAGTATAATGATGTAGGTTTTGGATTAGTTTATGTCTGTATGTCTGTCAGTCTGCAAACGCCATTTTGATTGTAACGTGCAGTGCCTTCCCTTTGCTTTTTAATCTTCATATTGATCTGAGCTATCAAGGAGGTGTCAGCAGTGACTGTGTCCACTGGTAAAGAGCTAACAATGGAGAGCAATTGAGTCATTAACTTGGGTGGTTTTGCATCCAGATGGAAGCACCCCAGAACAACAAGCTGGCTGCTGCCCAGGGAAACCAGTTTAACTAGTCTGGTCTGTGAGTGGGCTTTGATGGGGACTTGAAGCCACTGAAGCTACTTTCACATGACTGAAGGGGTTGAAACTTTTTGAAAAGGGAGATCGTCTCACTGGCCATTTGAAGAAGATACACCAGGGCAGGAGGAGAGGGAAATGTTTTGGAACCTTGAAAGGGCTGATCAGAATCCAGAGGCTTCTAAAGCGCTGAGGACTCTAGAGAGAGGGTTTTGTGTGCAAGGGTTTTGTTGTTTTTCTGTAGATATGTTGCATATCTTTTGTGTTTTGTCTATGAGTAAAGTGTTTAGAAATTTCTTTTTAAAGTCTCTGTCCCACTTGATTTTTCACATACTCTCTGAAGGGTGAACCAGTAATCCATAGGGTTTTTAGCTTTGGTGGAACTCTGGGAAGCATGCAGTTGCTACTGGGGTGGACTAGCACTGTTTTCAGGGCCTAGCCAGTTGAATTGTGGAGTCGTATATCTCAGGAAGAGATGCTGGATAAAGGATGTTCATCCCAAGAATGTGTCTAGAAGACCAGAGCTTGAAATAACTTGATGTTGTCCTGACCCAGGCAGCCTTAAGAGCATGTGGGATCCAAAGTTTGGGTCTATTACAGCAGCCTGGGGAGACTCCACCAGGGGAGGGAAGGGATGGAGCTCAAGCAGGATTGTAGTAGGGTATATAAATGTCAACATTATCTATTATACTGCTGATCGTTTTAGAAGAAACATCTAGTTAATATGCTAATTTATTGTTAAAATAATGGCAGATATTGGGATGGGATACAATGCAGAATTAGTTGCTGTCAACAGTGCAGGGTGGAAAACAAGGAATTCAACCTCCCAATTCACCACTTAAATTAAGTTACCTCCATCGCCTCTCCGAAAGAGAGAGGAAAATGGGAGATACATCCTCTCAAGTATAGAAGCCTTCACTGCCTGCTGAGTGCCAAAAACAAAACAAAAAACAAACAAAAAAAAAAACAACCCAACCACACAAAATGCAGTCCAGGTGTTTCTGGGTATCAAAAACCCCAACTGCTCAGCTGTGAAAACCTCCAGTTTCATGGCTGACGATTTATACAATGTAGTTACACATTGCAGTGCAAAAATCTGTGGCACACTGAAACTCTATGGACAAAGTAAATGAATTGAATCTAATATACATTTTAATAACATAAGTTGCATTGTAATGAGTGTGCTGGGCAGAGGTAGAGTGACCAGACAGCAAATGTGAAAAATCGAGATAGGGGTGTGGGGTAATAGGAGCCTATATAAGAAAAAGACCCCAAAATGAGGACATCTGGTCACCCTAGGCAGGGGACAAGTTGAGAGAGATATATGTCTAGAATACTGCATGTGTCCACAGGGACAGTTTATGTATATGTTTCAACTCTCTCTCTCTCTCTCTCTTAATTGTAGAGTGCAGAAGGGCTATGGTCTGCATTAAAGTAAACTAACCTTATTAAATGAGGCGAACAAGCCAAGTTTGCTAATTTTTTTTATTGCTCTTCCAATTTTATATCAGTTAAAGACTGTTAAACCACTGGTAGGGTACAAAACAAACTTCATTTCTGTGCTCTAATGGAGCTACAAAGAGATTCGTTGTCTCAAAAGTAGAACTGAGGTTTCCTGTTTGCAGTTGTTTTGTAACACAGGATGCGAGTACTGTAGGGAGGCTATAGTTGTACTAGAGATTTTGATATCAGATATATTGCAATGCTGGAGAGAAAAGCAGGCAATGGTTACAGTTGTCATAAAGCATCCATTTAAAAAACAAAACCACCAACAACAGTACTATGAAAAGCATTTGAAAATCATCAAAGAGACAATGTCTGAAATAGTTTTTCTGGTAACATTAAATAGAATATCTTGAGATGGCCTGCATCTCAGATGATGGGTAATTGTGGTGACAAATACAGAAGAGAAAAGTGAGATGTCAGTGATTATTTAGTATTAGTTATGTGGTAGAAAATATTATCTTCATGTGCTTTTTCTTAAGCCAAGCACGTAAAAAGTGAAGCAACATCTCTCAAAACATACAAGCTAGTACTAGTAAGTTTTAAAAAAGAAAAAAACACTTGTAATGTAAACTATCTTGTAATGAATAAGAAAATGATTAGGTAAGCATAGATTAATAGATTTTTAAGGCCAAAGGGTGATCTAGATCTAGAAACATTAGAAACAAGAGGAAGACCAAGGACATGATCGGCCCATTACTCAATTGGCGGGGGTGGGGAGAACAGAAAATGTGGAAATGGGAGAGATGCTTAATGACTTCTTTGTTTTGTTTTTCACCAAGAATGTTGGACATCTAACGTAGTAAATGCCAGTTAAATGAGGTAGGATCAGAGGCTGAAATAGGGAAAGAACAAATTAAAAATTATTTAGACAAGTTAGATGTCTTCAAGTCACCAGGGCCTGATGAAATGAATCCTAGAATACTCAAGGAGCTGGCTGAGGAGATATCTGAGCCATTAGCCTTTGAAAAGTCATGGAAGAGATTCCAGAAGACTGCAAAAGGGCAAATATAGTGCCCATCTATAAAAAGGGAAATAAGGACAACCTGGGGAATTAGACCAGTCAGCTTAATTTCTGTACCCCAAAAGATAATGGAGCAATAAATTTGCAAACGCCTCGAAAATAATAAGGTGATAAATAAGAGTCAGTGTGGATTTGTCAAGAACAAATAGTGTCAGACCAACCTAATAGCTTTCTTTGACTGGGTAACAAGCCTTGTGGATAGGGGGAAAGCAGTAGATGTGGTATATCTTGATTTAGGTAAAACTTTTGATAGTGTCTCACATGACCTCATAAACAAACTAGGGAAATGCAACCTTGGTGGACCTACTATACGGTGGGTGCATAACTGGTTGGAAAACCGTTCCCAGAGAGTATCAGTGGTTCATAGTCATGCTGGAAGGCCATAATGATTGGTTCTGAGTCCGGTTCTATTCAATATCTTCATCAATGATTAAGATAATGGGATAGAGAGTACACTTA
>NC_133769.1:255441064-255485420 GCF_003597395.2 Chelonoidis abingdonii
CTGCAAGTCCTCTCGATTCCTATTCGCCCTTGCAGTCCTCCTGGGGCTCATATTTGGTGTTGCCTCCATTGACTCCTCCCCTCCTTCTGCAGGACTAGCTGCTCTGCTCTTTTTTTCCTTGCTCTCTCTCCTTCAGCGACCACCTGCTGCGCCCCTTCTTCATTATCCAACTCTGCAAACCTGTTCCTGAGTTCAATTTCTCCTTCACTGGCCCGTCTTTTCCTCTGCCTGGTTCTCTTAGTGTCATGCTTCCACCATCCACTTTCCTCACCCAGTAGTCTCTCCTCAGAATTCTTTGGTCCTGCTTCCATCTGCACATCTGAACTTATCCCTTCAGCCCCCTCGTGTCTGTGTTCCATCGTCTGCTCGAACCCCCTTCTGAACTCAACCAAAGTTTCCACCTGCATCTCCAGTCCTCGGATCTTTTCTTCCATCAGCTCTATCAGCCGGCACTTCATGCAGATGTCACCCTTTTCAGACACCTTCTCCAGGATCATGTACATGCCGCAGCTTCCACATCCAGTCATCCTCATTGTGTCATTCACTGCAAGCTCTGTGTCAGTCATGGCCTTCTCACTTCCTGCCTGGCAGTCCAAGCCACACAACACAGCACGGACTCCCAAGAGGCACCAGGCCGCTAGCAGACCACCGCCCGCTACCTTGTCAAGCTTGTTCGTTCCTCTGCCTTGGCCTTCCCTGGAAACTCCCTCTGAAACTCCCCTGTTAGCAGCTCTGTTTGCTGGCTGCTGTGCCACTGCCTGACTGGCTGGCTACTTTTATAGGACCCCTAATCAGGTAAGCCCCGCCCCCTAATCAGGGCTCAGCCGCTCTCCAGCACACGGCCCCTAACAGCCTCCATCCACACACACACACAAACTACACAATACAATCCACAAACTACAAAAACCTGCTCCTCCAACAGAACTCCCTCTGAAACTCCCGTTAGCAGCTCTGTTTGCTGGCTGCTGTGCCGCTGCAGCTGTCTGCATATATAGCAGAGAAAGATACAAAACCCTCAGAAGGGACAATTAAAGAATTCTCTGCTAGCAGGGAAACTTCTTCCTAATTCTAGACTGTAAGTAGTTGGTTTATAGCCTGGAGCCATGAGCATTTATATCAATTATACATTTTTATCCTATTCACTATAACTCTGTTGGGCTTCATCTTGCAAAGTGCTGAGCACTCCAACCACAGCTCATCAGTTACTTTAGCACATGCTAAACTCTAAGTCCATTGACTTCAAAGAGACTACAGATTACATTAAGTTAAACGTTTTGAAGTGTTTCATTGTATCAAGGTCACAGTGCCCAGCCCCTGGCAGGTTTGAGTCCATTTTCCACAGAAACGTTCTTGTAATATGAGAAAAGGTAAATAGGACTGCTTGATTTACCTTCACATTTTGTTTTGCATATTTTAAAAAAATCTCTTGTTATTAGTCTGTCCTCTAAATTGAATAATCCTGATCTGTCTTTTCAATATTTCTTCATATGGAAGTCCCCTCATCCCCCATCCTTCTAATGATTTTCATTGCTAGTGCTCTCTTTCGATTTTTGCTGTATCAATTTTCAGGTGGGATGACTAGGACTGTACACAGTGTTCAAGTTCAGGACATACCATCTTTCTTGTATAATGACCAATTTTTTATGTTTCATCAGTATAAAATGGCTATTTTTGTCAATAGCATTGATCCTGTTTTTACACATTTTGACTTCTTTTGTGCTTTTTGTGGGGGGGGGGGGGGGGGGGCGTGAGGGGAGGGAAGACCAGTTTACTATTTAGAAGATGTTAGGTTGACCACAGTGATATGTGGGTCTTTTGCTGAATAGTTAGTTAATGTAGAACTCAATGTGCAGAAGTCATTTTAGAGCTTTCTTGCTAGTGTGTATTACTTTGCTCTTGTGTTCACTGAATTACATCTTTCTTTATGCTGTATAATCATCAAGTTTTGTCAGGTCCCATAATTGTCCCTTTCAGTAGTTTCTCATCTTGACTAATCTAAATTTTGTGAGATCTTTAAATTTTGTTGTATTGTTTGAAAATTGTTCACCTCCTTTTTCAGACTATCGATAAATGTGCTTGTACAGGTTGTGCTTTGTAGTGAAAAGCCTTAAAACCTTTAGAAGCAGCCAAAAAAGAGGGTTATCATGGAACCTGTCATCTATCTGTTGAGCACCAGCAAGAGCTGGGATCTAGTGGTCTACTTTTAAAGCACAGGCTGAAGAGTCAGATAATCTGGGCTCTGTCACTGAGTCTTTTGTTCCCTTAGGCAGGTCACTTAACATCTCTGAACCTATGTTTCCACATCTATAAAACTTAGTTGATAAATTTGCACGTGTGTTGGATAATAAAGTACTTCGAGATCTTTTTGTTGAAGTTGCTATAAGAAGTATCCTTTTTTTGTTTGTTTGGGCCTCACTGATTAAAACTGATTTTATTCGCTGAAATGAAGACTTTAGATCTGCTTTTTTCTCGTCAATGTTTTTTTATTGGTAAAGAGACGTATTTGACAAGAACCTCTGAAACTGAGTGTTTTTTTTAATAACTAGAGCTGTATGAAATAGTGTATTTTTTAACAAGTTTTTATATGAATTCTTCAAGTTTCTGTTTACATGGTGTTTTACCCTTTGAGTTTTGTGTTCAAGTGAACCCTAGAACTTAGACAAACTTAGAATCATCTGAAGAGGTCCACCAATTTTTCCCTTATTTTATGTTAAAAACTGTAAATATACCCAGGCTGAGTTTTCCTTTGTGTGTGTGTGGTTTTATACTTGATAGAGTTAGATTCATGTAATAAATCAGCTCTTTAGATATTCTTCCTAATGAAAGTAAGACTGCACCATGAGCACAGCTGCTTAATATGACAGTGAGTGTTGTGGAGAGAGTGATTTTGCCATCCAGCATTTCCCCAAGGCATGAAGTTTCACCCACCTGCTGTGGGTCATGAAGGAGTAACTGAGTGGGCACTGGACATGTATATATTATGATGAGTAGGCCTTTAACAATACATGGTGGAGTACTAGGGGGCATGACTGGTTTAATTTTTCTGGAGTAGGGTGCTTAGCTTGTTTGAGAAATGCTGCCCTAATCAGCATAGTCCTAATTGCTCTCAAATGTCAGGTTTTATTTTCCAAGCATAATTATAAATAACTGCAGTAACATGCTCACTGAATGTATGTGTATATTTTTGTAACACGTAAGAGCCTCCATATCAGTTAATTACATTACCTATGATGTTAGTTCTGAAATTAAGACCCAGGTGTCTTGAAATTTATCCAGTTTACTAAACAGACTTAATGTTTTTTGCTAGCTGAATCCTTCACTTTTTACTAACAGTTTCTTTTATGTTTCCCAAGGAGATGAACTTCAAACAGTAATGTAAACCATTTTTCAGTCAATTCTAACCAAATGAGGATGCATCCCTAGTTTTATAATTGTGAAAAGAAAAAATCAAGGTTATTTTTTTTCTCAGCAGGTCTTCAAAGATCACCCCTTCTCCCTGTTTTTACTATTCTTTTTAGCCTGGTCAACTTCAGTCTTTCTCCCAATACCAGAGAGTTGAAAGTTTTCACAGCTTGTGTCAATAATTCCATTGGTGAAATTTGCAAAGTGGCAATTGGGAGCAACTTCTCATTATTAACAACTAAGTTTCATAATGAGATTAGTCTTTCTTTAGTCAGGCAGTCCTCATTCTCTCTAACTGTGTTTCATTCATTTCTTCTTCAACTGCTGGTTAATATCCAGAGACACACATTGCATTTCAAAGTGTGTGGCTTTGTGGAGGAAATGTATTTGAATAACCTCTATTCCCAGCAAGTAACTTGTCTTTGTTATCCTTTACAACACTGATTCTAACATCCTGTCTACACTGCTATTATAACTGAGTCAGGACCTCATTAAAACTCTGCTAAAAATTATATAATCATTAGACTCTGACTATGTTCAATAACTGGGCTGAAACCTTGAACTCAGGTCTTTAACCTAGTTGCAGGGATTCTATCTTCAAACTTCCAGTTTGATTGAAATGTAGGAGTGTGGTAAACATATCTCCAATATGCTCATAGATGAGATATAGGTGGGGCCTAGTAGAGCCATTAAAATGCTTTATTTTTAAAACTGCTACATACAGGAGTTCTCAGACTTTTATATTGGGGACCCTTTTCATCTAGCAAGCCTCTGAGTGCGACCCCCCTTATACATTAAAACACTTTTTTATATATTTATAACACCATTATAAATGCTGGAGGCAAAGCAGAGTTTGGGGTGGAGCCTGACAGCTCGTGACCCCTCATGTAATAACCTCACGACCCCCTGAGGGGTCCCGACCCCCAGTTTGAGAACTCTGTACTACAATGTTTAACTTATTTACAAAAGCTATAACTAGAGATGAGTGAGCTCCAAAAATCCCTCCTTGGTGAGCAAGATTTTTTTTTTTAATGTACTTAGTAGACTACAAGTAGTCTACTGCTTAATGAAATGTAATAGAAAATTATAAAGTTGTGGCAAATACAATAAAAATTATCTTAGGGTATAACATTCTAGGGAAAACTGGCAAGGACTAGGGGAGGGAGTGGAGAGTGGCGAAGCCTGATCTCTCTCATAGCCAGTATGAGGAATGTCTATGAACATAGGGAATATTTTTGTGGAAACTCTAGTTGGAGTAACATATGTAAGAAAAACAAATAACCACCTATCTGTTGCACTAATAAAGCTAAAAACAAAGCTGAACTCATACTGCAAAGTAAAGCATCCTTAATACTCATATGGTGAGAAACGGCGAAGTTTCATGTATAAATTGACAGCTGTGTTTGCAATTATATTTTTAGTTATATAAACATTTCCAAATGTGTGCTGAAATCTTTTAGAAAGTGACGTAATTGACCCCAGCCATAAGGGGGTCAGGGGCCAGATTCTTTACTTTGATCCAGCCCCTTTGCATTGCTTTGGCAGTATAAAGAGGCCAGAAAGCAGTTGTCCCAGCCAGTGTTCCCTCTAATTTTTCCCACATATGTGCAGAATGAATTTTGTTATGTGCACCAGTATGGAGGTGATATGTGATAATGGCAGCTCTGGGACTGGGGCTGTGGGATAGGCACCCCTTTCCTGGACAGTCCCAGCTGATCGGACTCCCTGAGCATGACCGCTCAGCTTACAGGGAACTTAAGTCCCAGCCAAAGATTTTCCTGGTGTGCGGGAGTCTCATTAACACTGCGATTGGACTCTTTTGCACTTGACTGGATTGTTTAAAAATATGTAATATACATAGCAGATCTTCAAAGGATACTGATGCCTTGGATTGGTGTCTAATTCTCTCGAAACTTTGCTGGTTGGGTTCTCCTCCATGTGCAACCTCCCCAACTTATTTCTTTCATTTATAGTCTGTTATATTCTCATATTGTAGTGAGAGATGCTATACCTCACATACATTAATAAAATTACCTTCTTCGTGTGATGGTCCCTATTGTATTCCACTGAGGGTAGTGCGCATCTGCTCAAAGTCGGAGCTTTTGAAAATAGTAGTGTCCATCAGTCCATGCATGGGCCCTTGCACAACCTCATGGTTTCGCCTGAGGTGATAAAGGGCAGGGTGGACCAATCATGTCTCCAGTTCCTTCTCACTGCATGCATGGTCTGGGTTGGAGCTCTTTCTTTCTTCTCGTCCTTGGTGACATATTTTGCTGAATATCATTTTATTGCTCTCTTAGCTCAGTATTTTTAAGTCTTATACTGTTTCTGAAAGAATTTGTGGGATTCCTTGTTTCTGAAAGTTCTACAGATTCTCTGGACTTGGGATATTGCTCCTACGGTGGTTCTTCTACTAAGCACTTTCTTGTTTTATTTTAAACACTTGTTATATTTTAAACACTTGTTTTTTGGTTTGTTTGTTTTTTTTTAAATTGTGAATGGATGCCGCTTCGGTGTTTTTTCTTCTCTCCCTCCCTCCAGAGCCCTGGTCTGGGTACTAGACTATGCAAAAGAGGCCAGAATTCAAGATCTGCTCTTCCTGTCCTTGCTTGTTCTCTCTCAATGACAAGTCCCAACGTTGTCTCTTCTGTTTAGGGGAAGCCTACGCTGCTTCCAGGTGCACATTCTGCCTCTTCTTCCCTTCCCGTCCATGGGAAGGCAGAGTTCTCCGTTTAAAAAAGCGCCTCCTGGAGGTCATGAGGGGCCACAGTTGGCCTCTGGCTGGAAGATCCCTCCATACGTCAACCAGAATAATTGAAGAGTGAACCTCTTGCTGCGGAGACACAGTCCAGCTCCGCTGGTACAAGTGCTATGGATCCCACATTGGGGCCTAGCTATGAGCTATGGAAGCATGCATGGAAGTATGGCAATATGTCTTGCTCCAACCCCAAGAGAGGACTACTGACCAAGAAGGGGCACATCATTCCAGGGTTCACAAAAGCTATAAGAAATCGCAGTGTTTTCCAGATGCTTTGGTTCACAGTTCAGACCCACAAGGCTTGGAACCAACACCCTCAGTGTCTGGGGCACTGTGGGTACTGATGCAAGTGACTTTACTGGCTGCAGCACCACCTGCAGTTTCAGTCACCTGGATGCCAAGTATACTCAGCACTAATGCAGAACTGCTCGAGCGGTTTGTGTTGCAACTGGGACAATCTCCACAGGCACAGGTACCACATCCTACAATAAAGTGTCAGTCCTCAGCATCGAATTTGCTGCCATTGGGATGTGTCCATATGATACCACCCGCTCCATCCACACTGCCAGCATTGCCGGACTCTGATTCCATCTCAGGAGCAGAAGGAACTGGTCATTCTATTTAAGGTGCCACCCCCTCTCAGGGGGCAAAGCTATCATAAAGTCCAGCCAACACTGTGACCCTTTCTTCCCGCAAATGAGAAGACATTAGTATCCGGCTCCTGGGCACAGAAGTGCAACAATAGAATCAGCCAGGGTTGGCCGTATTGGAACTCATGGGCCCAATATTCACCATCAGTACCATCCCGTTTGATACAGGGGGAATCCCTAGTGCCGATACTCTGCCTCTCACTAAGAAGACACTCAGAACTGGGATTGAATGATGCCTCGATCAGCCTATCCCCATTGGTACCAGCGGAGCTGGAAGGATCCTGATCATTGTCCCTGGACAAGCCCATGGCATCAACACCTTGCTCGCTAACAGGCAAGGGAGGTTACTTACCAGTAATCATTCTTCCTATCTTCCCCAACCATCATAGTCATAATGGACACATCATTCAAAGGTTGGGGTGCCCACATGGCAAAACACATGACCCAAGGCACTAGTCGACCAGAGAAGTCAGAATGCACATCAACATCCTGGAGCTGTGAGCAGTTGGCAGGGCATGCCATGCTTTCCTAACAACTATCCGCTCTCAACATGTCCTCATCATGTCGGACAACACCACTATGTTATCTTACACAAACAATCAGGGAGGCACGCGATCCCCTGCAATGTGTGTGGAGGCCATATGCCTCTGGAAGTGGTGCATGTCAAATTACATACTCCTTTTGGTAACCTAAGTCCCAGGAACTCAGGATATGATTGCCAATACCCTCAGCAGACATTGAGTGGGAGTTGCACGATTCAGTAGTCATGAACATTTTCAGTTGATGAGGAACCCCGATCAGGGACCTCTTTGCATCTCACCAATGCCAAGTGCATCCAGTATTGCTCGGGGGGTGGATTTGGCGCCCATTTTCAGGGGGACACCCTAACTAGTCAGACCAGTTTAACTATGCTTTCCCACTACTGCCTCTTGTACCATCTGCTCTGTACAAACTCAGATGGGAGAGGGCGATGGTAATCATGATAGCATCATTCTGACCACACCAGTTCTGGTTCACACTTCTTCTCCACGTATTGAAACACCCGCTGATACCACTACCAATGTTCCCTCTGCTGCTCACACAATGCAAGGGTAGACTCAAGAACCCAGATCCGAAGGTGCTCCAGCTGACAGCTTGGTTTCTGGATGGACACATCTGCTAATGTAGCAATGCTCATTGGTGGTTTACAACATTGTCTCCATCAGAAAGGTTTCCACACCAAGATCTTAGGTCATGTGGGCCCATTTCACCACTTGGGAACACCACAGAGACTTTGCCCCCAAACCGGTGGATACTCCTGTGTTCCTAGACTACCTGCTTTCATTAAAGTCTTTGGGACTCGCCCTCAACTTTTATCAAGATGCATAGAGCAGCCATTAGTGCCTTTCACCCTCCTCTTGAAGGGCACTCATCTTCACCCACCTATTGACCACTAGAGGGCCTTAAATGCAAGTAACTGCCCGTTCAAGCTGTCATCTCTCAATGGGACCTTAACCTAGTCCTCTCATCTTTAATTAATCCTCCCTTTGAGCCACTAGTCTCCTGCTCCTAATTTTTTCTCTTTAAGAAAGTAGTCTTTCTAGTGTGTATTACCTCTGCTAGGAGAGTTGGCGAGCTGGAAGGCATGATGGCAAACCCATCTTTCCCCACATTCCATAAAGACAAGGTCTCACTTCAGATACATCCCAAATTCCTATCAAAAGGTCCACCTCAATCAATCCATACATCTGCCGGCCTTCTTTCCTACACCATGCTCCTCTAACAAGAAACAATGCCTTCACTCTTTGGTTGT
Organism: Chelonoidis abingdonii; assembly: GCF_003597395.2. NCBI lineage: Eukaryota > Metazoa > Chordata > Testudines > Testudinidae > Chelonoidis > Chelonoidis abingdonii. The sequence continues at coordinate 255,449,667 of NC_133769.1, forward strand.
ACACAGAACACTGGCCTTCTTCCTTTGGAGGACACAGCCAATGCGTAAGTCTTCAAGACCCTTTGTGGCCATAGCAGAAAGAATTAAGGGACAGGCCATTTCCACACGGAGGATCTCAAAATAGGCATCAGGGTGCATTATGCTCTGCAATGAACTAGCAGGATGATCCCCACTGCATGGGGAAGGAGCCCATTGCATTCCACGACGTGTCCCTCATGAATATATATAAAGCAGACACTTGGAGCTCGGTGCATACCTTCTCTTCTCATTATTTCTTGCTGCGTGATTCCACAAAGGACGCTTTGTTTGGTACAGCGGTCTTTCGTTTCATGGTTCAGTCATCCTCCTCACACCTGCCACGTATATAGGTACTGTTTGTCAATCACCTTCAGTGAAATACATCACTTGAAGAAGAAGGGGAGCTTGGTTACCAGTAACTGGAAGTTCTTTGAGATCTGTGGTCTCAATCTGTACCAAACCCACCCTCCTTCCCCTCTGCTGCAGATCTGATAAGTCTGTGGTAGGTAAGGAACTGGAGATGTGGTCGGTCCACCCTGCCTTTATCACCTCCGGCGAAACCACAAGATTTAGTGCAAGGGCACAAAGTGAACCAACAAACACTACTACTGTCAAAAGCTCTGGCTCCGGACCTATGGCACGTTCACATTACCTTCAGTGGAATACAGATAGGGACCGTACATTCAAAGAATATCCCAGTTACTGGTAAATTACCTCCCTTTCTTAGCCCCTTGTGAGGTACAAATGGGAATATTGATGCAAACACTAAAAACCTGGCTCTGCTGAAGTCGTTGGCAAAAATCTTGTTGTTTTCAGTGAGAACAAGATTTCACCCAGAGAAACTGACTTGCTTAAATACAGTGTGTTGCAGAGATTAAGAGTTTATCTACGCTAGAAATTCTACAGCAACACAGTTGCAGCATTGCAGCTGCGCCACTGTATCACTTCAATGTAGAAACTGCCTATGCCAATGGGAACAGTTCTCCCATCAGCATAGGTAATCCACCTCCCCGAGAGTGCTTTCTACACTGGGACTTAGCTTGTCTTGACTACATTGCTCAGGGATGTGGATTTTTTGGGTCATTCTAATTTTCTAGCATAGATCAGTCCTAAGAGAATCCAGATTTCTTTATTCCCAGTTCAGTGACATAAACTGTGGATATTATTGTGGTTAACTTTAGTTTCTTATCCCAGTCTATCAAACGTTTGTAATAATTAAACTTATGAATGTAGAAGTGCCACTTGTGTCCTCTTTGAACCTTTCTGAAAAGTGAAGCTCCACCTTCCTCTTTTAAAACTAATTTTCCACTTTTTTTCTGCCCCCCAGTAGTGCAGTTTTATATTTTTTTGCTTTGTATTCCTTTCCCCTCCCTCTTCTTTTTCATGTCCTATGTGTTGAATCATGTCCTATGTGGGCAAGTCATTATAGTGGTTTTATGCGTGCCTTCCCTGCATCTCTGTAAAATCATATAGCGCAGTGGTCGCATTCTGAACATAACTTGACATTTTGCCCAATTCTGCATTAAGACAGCTACCTTTTTTTAACATCTAACTTCAGATCTTGGACCATGGTTCCCATCCTCTTTCACTGTTCCGATAGCACAAAGAGGTCAAAACTGCCCTAATAAGGCTGCTGGGAACTCCCTGATTTAGAGGAATCCCTTGGTAATGTTTTAGAGTTGTCAGTGTCGTCTTTACATTTGCTTTTCCCCCAGACATAAGGTGCATTCCTGGGTGTAGCCAGGTGGGAAGAGGGAACCTTTGTAGCTAAAGAGAACGTAGATCAGTTCTTAGGCTGCTCTAAATTATTCAATGAGTCAGTTCAGCCCTCTGGTCATCTCCACGATCAGAGGAATAAAAAACTTAGCTGTCCTGTTCCAGGCTCCCCAGTGCATGTTACGCACTGTGTCCTGTGTTCAGCACTGCTCATCTAAATCCAGGAATCTGCTCCTTGATATTAAATATGGTAGACCACTGTTTCTTTCAGTGCTGAAAATAGTTTTTGTACTTGTACGCCTTATCACACAGCTGCCTCTCCTATATCAGTGAGAGCACAAGGCTGCTGAGTTCTTAACACCTGATGTCAAATGTGGCAGATGTCAGTCAAGAGAATCTTTATCTTAACATTTTTTGTTTATATAAAGACTTGTAATCTTTGAAGTATGTGACAAATTCAATTTTAACCTTACTTTAGGTTTGAGCTAACCTTTATCAAAGCCCCAAACCTGGTAATTGCTGCTCTTCTGCACAACCATACTGTCAATTAACATTACTAGTAGCGTATTAGTAACTTTCTTTATGTTCTGCATATCCACTGGAGTAGTGAGAACTGCCTATCCCAGTTCACAATTGCTGAAAATAAAATAAACCAATCTAAACCAGAGAGAAATTGTATTGACAGCACCAACAACTGGAATGGGATCAACTACAATCTCCCTATGGCTACATCATGTTATTGATCTGTGAAGTGTTTGTCCATTTTATATAAACTGAAGGCAGAGATGTCAGTTTATCAGGAACTTGGTTCAAAAGCTCAAAACTGTACTATGTCTATCATTATCAGAGGGATAAAATTATTTTAAAAATTCAGTTTTCAAAGGATCTTAATACCACCTATTCCTTATTCTTCCTCCAGCAGGCTGCAGCTATTGTGAATTGTAAAGACTCCACTTATTGTCTGTAACTAATTGTTTCAAGTTTCAAAACCCTTTCTTAAATTCATCAGAAAGAATTATCTTTATACACTTGTGTTCAAACTCACCATCTCATCTCTAGCTGCTGCATGCTTCCTACTGTATCCTGTGCTCCGACAACTGAGAAATGAGGCTGTAGACAAACTTCTGGTCTCTTTCAGTATTTCAGAAAAAATTTCATGCCATGACTTCCATGTTAGCTACAAATTTTTGTCCTGTCCGTTGTTTTGGGGTGACAGTCAGTTCACTTTATCTTTTTTTAGTTGGAAGAATGGATCAGCAGTATCCAATACCTAGGCAACCGTAATTCAGTTCTGTAATGGCAGCATGCTATAATCATACCGTCATCATTAGGACATCGTAGTGTTTGTGGTCTCCTAATTCAATTATTTGATTTTTTTAAAGATACATTTGTCTTTTCATACTTCCCCTTCAGTTTGTCACAACAGCTGTGAGTTTGCATAGCCTGTACTGTAGGTAGGTACTATACAAGTTGGATCTGGAAATGAAGACCACCATAAACATGAACCCCCCAAAATACTATTTATGCAATCACATTTCAAAATTAGCCTCAATTCAAATATTATAATTTCCTGAGTGGAAAATGCCAAAATAATTGCTTTTATTACCTTACAGCTATATAAGAGCTCTTAAAATAGTTTGTAACATGTTACAATTGTAATAGTGTACTGGTAAAAACAAGGTACTAAAGACAAATGATATAAAGAAAATGTGTTCAGAGTTTAGAATTTAAAAGTATTTTAAAAACTGTTTCTACCAGATTGTAACACATTTGAGATGTCCACACATTTGACTTCATGCTTTCAAAAAAGCTACTGTACTATCCCTGAAAGATCAAAAAGCAATAATTCGATGGTGTTTAATTTAGAAATCTCATGTGCTACTTTTCAGTCAAAGATCACCAAAGAGTTATTGAGAGGATGAAATAAGGCAGACTCTTATTATTTATTTGAATGTTACTGTACTTATTATCTCTTGAAACGTATGCTTTGCAGGCTTTTTTATTATTATTATTATTATTTTAAAGAAAGTGTCTTACTTTTTAGGGCTAAATAGTTCCTTAACCGTACTCAGCATGATGTGAGTAAAGAGAAGCAAGGCTTCTCCTGCTCAACTGAGTAACAGCTAGTCAGATTACAGCTCCAGTAAATAGGTGGACAGAAGGAGTTACTCACCCAGTCTTGTCAAACCTCATGAATAAGTGGGCAAAGAATGATGAGGGGTGAGAGGAGCCTTGGCTGTGTGTTCCCCCTACTTGCTGACTCTCTCCTCTGCCACCTCCTGCCATGCCACTCCAGGGTACAAAAAGGAAGACGGGCTTCTAAGATGGCATAGCTATATTCTATCCCTTACCCGGGTCATTGAACAAAGGCTCAAAAAGCAGTAAAATCTTTAAAATGATGCAGACTTAGAACAGTGTTTCTGAAACTGGGGTCGCCACTTGAGTAGGGAAAGCCTCTGGTGGACCGGGCCGGTTTGTTTACCTACCCCATCCACAGGTCTGGCCGATCGCAGCTTCCAGTGGCCGCGGTTCTCTGCTGCAGGCCAATGGAGGCTGCTGGAAGCAGCGGCCGGGTTAGTCCCTCAGCCCATGCCGCTTCTGGCAGCTCCCATTGGCCTGGAGTAGCAAACTGTGGCCAGTGGGAGCCACGATTGGCTGGATCTGCGGATGGGGCAGGTAAACAAACTGGCCTAGCCTACCAGGGGCTTTCCCTAAACAAGCAGCGACCCCAGTTTGAGAAACACTAGACTAGAAGAACATAACTATTTTCACTGCTGAAGTACAAATTCATTATTTAATTAAATATACCCAAAATGTCACATCTTCCTCTTCAGGGGAAAAAAAAAAGCCCACACTCTTCTTTTTAAACCTAAGGATTTTGAATGTGTATAAGGAACATGTTAGAATGAAGGTCATTATAGAATGATGTAATGTAGAAAGTGTGATAATGAGGATGGAAAGTAAAAATCTTATTTGGACTGTACTACTAGTTTTCTTATTAAGAACAGGATCTTAAAGAATGTAGGAACAATTTTATAATTGTCTATAGAGACTATGTGTTAAGTTTAAAAACTTTTATAGATATTCTTATAACCTAATAACATTATATAATATTCCAGAAGAAGAAAGTAAAATACGTACTATGACTAAAATTTATTCCCAGGCTATCCTAATTTAGTGAGAAAATAAAATAATATTAGTTTTAAGAGAGGTCAGATTGGGATGATTTTCCTCAATTTCTTCTGTATATGCCTGTTTTTCCCCAAAGGAGTGTATGTTTACATGCTTTCATGTTGAAATAATAGAGGGGGGTACAAGTGTAATGTGTTAATTAACTTTTCCACTGTTTTATGGCAGAGGGACTCCATGAAAGATGACAGAAGAAGTTATTGTTATAGCAAAGTGGGATTACACTGCACAACAGGACCAAGAACTTGACATCAAGAAGAATGAGCGTCTTTGGCTGCTGGATGATTCCAAAACATGGTGGAGGGTAAGAAATGCAGCCAACAAAACAGGATATGTGCCATCAAATTACGTGGAACGAAAGAACAGCTTGAAGAAAGGCTCCCTAGTTAAAAATCTAAAAGACACATTGGGTAAGTCCGATGGTATTTTTGCTGGGGTCTGATAGAACCGGTGACTCTTAAATTAGGTTGTTAAAAATTAATTTGTCTTAGAAAAAATAATGCTCTGAGGGATTTTGCTATTCTCATATTGAGGGGTAGTGTTCAGTGTTTCAGAAAAAAATATTTGATGTAATCAGTAAAGATTTCTCTCACATCCATGTGAAGGTTAAATAAAACAAGAAACATTTTTTTCTTTTCATTCAGATGCCACATGTTCATAATGATAGTGCTTGATTTTTTTCATTAACTTAAGAGTATTTTCTAACTCTTCTATTCTCAAAGAAAGTACAAGTGGAAGCATGGAATTGAATATCAGAATATTTCAGCCATTATCTATATCTGCCCATCAATTCCTCACAAGAATGCATAAGCCACATAAAGAAAAGTGTAACTACTTACATTTTTAAGAACTTAGGTTGTGTTTTGGGGAGGTGTATTTGGAAATTAAGTAATACATTGTATGCATATGTTTAATCTTTTCACTACTAAATTCTTTGTTTTCATTTGCAAAATACTCTTGCAGACTGAATAAGAAGCATTCTGTATTGGATTAAGTACAATAGTGTAAATCTTGAAGGGGTTTTACTGTGAAATTAAAACACTTAACTGGGGCACTGTTATGTTGTTTTTTTAAACATGACTCATACAGGGCCTTATATATGCAATGTCCTTTAATACCCAGTATGTCCTCCCTGTGAAGGTACTTATGCACTGTGATCAAGTCACCTCTGTCCTCTTTTTGATAAGCAAAACAAATTGAGCTCCTTAAGTTTCACTGTAAAGCATTGTCTCTAGCTCTCCAAACATTTTTGTTTCTCTTTTCCACATCCTCTCCAATTTTTCAATATCCTCTTTAAAATATGGATGCCAGAACTGAACACAATTTTCCAGTATCAGAGCTAAAATTATCTCTTTCCTCTTCACAATTCTGTTTATACATCCAAGGCTCACATTAGCCCTTTTGCTCGTCTCCTATGATCCCCAAATCCTTTTCAAAGTCACTGCTTTCTAGGATACAGTTCAGTTCTGTAGCTATGGCTTGCACTTGTTGGTCCTAGATGTATAACTTTGCTTTCAGCTATATTAAAACATATTTTGTTTTAATGGGCTCAGGCTACCAAGTGACATGCCTTGTCCTCATCATTTACCATTCTAGCACTCTGTATCATCTTCAAATTTTGTCACTAGTGTTTTAATATTTACTTCTAGATCTGCGGTTCTCAAACTGTGGGTCGGGACCTGAAAAGTGGGTCATGACCCCATTTTAATGGAGTGGCTAGGGCTGGCTTAGATTTGCTGGGGCCCACGGCTAAAGCCCAGGCCCCACCACCTGGGGCCAAAGCCCGAGGGCTTCAGTCCTGGGTGGCAGGGCTCACATTACAGTCCCCCTGCCTGGGGCTGAAGCCCTTGGGCTTCAACTTTGGCCCCACCCTGTCTAGAGCAGTGGGGCTCTGGCTTTGCCCTCCTCCCGAGGGCACTGGGGCTTGGGTTGACTCAGGCTTCTGTCCCCCTCTCCTGGAGTCATGTAGTAATTTTTGTTGTCAGAAGGGGGTCGCGATGCAATGAAGTTTGAGAACCCCTGTTCTAGATCATATATTAAAATATTGAGTAATGTCAAGCCTTAGTACCAGTCCCTGCAGAATCCCACTAGGAAGGCCCGCGGGATTCCCCACTGATGACTACTTTTTGAGATCCATCAGTTAGCCAGTTCTTAATCCATTTCAAGTGTGCTCTATTGATATTGTCTAGCGCGAACTTTTTAGTCAGAATGTTATGCAGTATTAAATTAAAAATCTTACAGAAGTCTCAGTACTGTAGAACTTCAGAGTTACGAACACCTCAGGAATGGAGGTTGTTCATAACTCTGAAATGTTCGTAACTCTGAACAAAACATTATGGTTGTTCTTTCAAAAGTGTACAACTGAACATTGACTTAATACAGCTTTGAAACTTTACTACGAAGAAGAAAAATGCTGCTTTCCCTTTATTTTTTTTAGTAGTTTACATTTAACACTGTACTATATTTGCCTTTGTTGTTGCTGCTGTTGTTGCTCTGCTACTTCCTGACTATATCCTTACAGTTCCAAATGAGGTCTGTGGTTGACTGGTCAGTTCATAACTCTGGTGTTCGTAACTGTGACGTTCTGCAGTATATTACATCTATGCAGTTATCTTTGTCATCCAAACTTACAATCTCATGAAAGAATGAAATCATGTTTGTTTGACAAAAACCTATTTTCCATAAAATCATGTTGATTAATATTAATTACATGTCTATCCTGTAATTCTTCATTATTAATTTCTCAGCTTTTCCATTATTGATGGAGTTCCCCTGATGTCTTTAGCTTCCCTTATCAATTTTCTGCACTTCATAATGTCTGATTTATATTAACATATTTTTCAGATGTTATAGATTATTGTTTTATTTCTGATTGCACCCTGCACTTCACCACTGAACCAGGATGGTCTTTTAGCTAAAGTTGTCCCCTTTCTGAATTATAGAAGCATGGCTTTTTAGTCATCTAATAACTGCTCTTAAAGAACACCCAAGTTTCATGCACATTTTTCTGCCTACATTTTTCCTCGCAATTAATTTTTCTCATAATTTTCTTTGGTTTTGGGAAATTGGCCCTTTTGAAGCACCAACTATATAGATTACTGTTTGCCCATATTGAATGTAATTAGGTCATGATCACTGGTCACTAGGCAACCACCAACTTCCATTCCACTGATTGATCAATCTTTATCCATTATAATGAATTTGAAAATAGACTTGCCTCATGTTGAGGATAATATCTTTTGTGTTATAAAATTATCTATCATTTTCAGAAACTTTAATGATGTTTTACCACTAGCTGCATGAGATCTCCAGCATGTCGCCCAAACTGAAGTGCCCCATAAGAACACAATTTTTCATGTTTCAGTTTGTTGCTATAAATCTACCACACAGATTAAATGCCTCTTTCTCAGATGAACTATAAATAAGATTAAATGTTCCTCCAAGGATCACTGAAGGAACTGATGCTTTTATTAATTTTTGGCATAGATTTTAAGGCCACAGTGAACCATTATGATTATATAGTTCGGACCTCCTTTTATAGTATGGACCAAAACCCCCTCACTCATTAACAACTGGAAATGAAGTAAACTTTAAATCCAGTCAATCCAGTAAAGGATATACTGAAGTTACAGGTATTCTGGATTTTGTCCTTACCAGATTCTATGGAGAGTTTGCTTACTGTGTGTGATTTTTATGTAGGTGGGTATATATGTATATGTTGTCTTTGTCAGAGTGTATATGTTGTCAGTGGGTCAATTTCCAGATGCATCAGTAACCACACCTGTATTACTGATCCACCAAGATATGTAAGGTAGTATCATCATATTTTGTTAGCAGCTGTGGTGAGAGCAGTAAAATGAGCATCTTTGATCACTAAAATTGACCGGACTGTAGGCTAGAAATTTAGAAATTGGAGAGCAGGGATAATGTGCTCATGTTGACTCTTTCTGCTGAAGAGACATCTACATTCTACAAAAACTGGAACCTCTACATTGCTTCCACTTTCAGCTCTAAACACAAAAAGTTAAAATAGTCCATTCTGGTGGTGATGAAAGTGGATCATCGTCATCAGATTCTAATTCAAAGAGAAGAGGTGAAGTCTCCTAGCAATTTAAAGATGGAAGAAGGCATTTCTTATCACTACTACTACAACCCAGCCATGCAGCATTAGGGATGAGTCCAGGGTGTGTACCACTTAGAATAGGGGCAGATTTCTTCAATGATAGGATTTGTGTCCTTACCAGTCATTGAAACTTTTCTCCCTCATGATCAACATCACATCAGTCTTGCCTAGATTTATTTCAAGCTAGTTATTCTTTTTCCAAGTGTTGTTCTCTTGCAGATTGTAGCCATCTTGATAGCATTGGCTGTATCTATAGAAAATATTAATACAGCAGGATATCATTGACATAATGTTGAAAGACAGCCCACAATGTCTTGTTACCTTTCCATGTGATCTCAAATACTGAAGAGGAAAGGAGATGGGATTGATCCCTGTTTTACGCCTCAGATGAAGGATTTGGGGGAAGAAAAACAGCTGGCTGTTGCCACTCTATGAGCTCTATTAGAGAGGAGTGATTGGTGCTATTGTAGTGTTACTCCAACCATGTAAAGCAGGTCATCAAGATTTTGTATTGAGTCCCATATCCAAAATAAAAGAACTTGAAAGGGAACTCAGTGTATACATCTTGTTTTACTTTCATTGAGTACATTTCATTTATGCCTTATATATGATCAGATGAAATATTTGAGACTGTAAAATAGTCACAAACCTAGCATTATGGACCTAATCCAAGCCTATAAAGTTAACTGCATTTTCATAAAAATAAAATGTGTTCAATAAAATCGTAGGTTACTGAGAAATGAAACCCTTGGGCTAAGGAACGTTTTCTGACAAAGAAAATGAAGACATTACAATTTCTAAAGAAAAGTTTCTACAAAAAGCCAAGGAAAATATTCTGAAACTGTAGTGAGCAAGTTAATGAAAAAAGAAATATCATGGTACTCATTTATTGCCTGAAGCAGGAAACTTGAAGGTAGAGAAATGTATAATAAAGCATTGTGGTGGGTACTAGCACAATTCCCATTGTAGGGGTGCTGTTGAAGGATGAGAGAGAGGTTCCAGATTAGCAATTATTTTCAGGAATTTGACGAGAAAAATAATCGTTTTTAAAATGCTTCATAGAGACTCCTTCCCTTTACCTTGCTTTGCCAGATGCAGATGATAGTCCCTTGATCTGATCATATATTAAATGTTCAAAGCAGAACTGAAAGCAAAATTGCTGCATAGTGCCATGCCAGTGAACTTCAGTGCTTGGTGGCAAATGGAACAAAATGTATTCACATTTATCAATCTATAATTACATGTAGTGTATTATTGTCCTTGTGCGAAGTATATCTTATTAATATGTGAAATCTAACTTATACCCTACCACTTAAAGGATTTACCCTGTAAGTCTGAGCAGAACAATTTGTTATAAATCATAATTTACTATACGTTTTTAAAAACTTCTGTAGAATACATAGAATTACAGTAAAATACCGTAAAATTGAATAAACTGAAGTCCCAAGTGGTTTGATCCATGTTTTTAGGAAGAACACTACTGAATTAATTCTGTTTTTGTTGTTACAGTAGCACCAAAATGTGCTAGGTGCTGTACAATGTATGAGAAGTAGTTCCAGATCAGAGTTATAATCTAAATAAATCATATTAATTCTATTAATTTAATATAAATTTCTTTGTACTGCAAGGTTTTAGAAACAGTTTGTTGCTGTAAATCAACCACAGAGATGAAATGTCTCTTTCTCAGATAAACTGTGTGTAGATCTGTTTTTTAGGATTAAGGACACTTGTCAGGCCAGGGAACAGACCAGTTTATCATTTCGTAGTGATTTCTTGTGAAGACTTCTGTTACAACTTCATAGTTAAAATTGCTTTGAGATTTGCACTTAAAGCTGAATTAAAATCCTTTTGTTTTATAATTTAATGATTGAATTTAGTCTTCAAATTTAGAACAATAACTCATCATTTGATAATTGAATTTTCTGTGTATTTTGTATTAGTAAAATATCTATTACCTTTAGTAGAGGAATCCTTTTTAAAAGCTCCCTTTTTGAAATATTGCTTTCTTTCTTTTCCTCACATTTGTTTCGGTTTCTGAAGCTACACCATGATACCCATGAAGACTCAAATTTTATTACAAGGTGTGTGCAGGTACACCTCAGATCTGGTCAACCTTTGAAATTAAATAAATTTTTATCTCCTTATTCAGGATAACCTAAATAGGTTTTGACAAGATTAGCTGATGGCACTGTCATGCTTCTTTGGTGTAATGACAGTAGAACTAAAAATGCAGAAACATCTTTCTATTATTGCTGTTTCCATGTTTCTTCTAGTATCATAATTCACTTGGAGATTTTATTTGGCACCTTGAGCATGACATTTAATCTCTCTGCTATTCAGTTCCTCATCTGTAAAAGGAGGATAGATTTAGGTAGCGCAAAAGGCCTCAATCAAGATCAGGGCCCTGTTATGTCACATGCAAACATGTAAGCAGACGAGTGGGATAGCATGAGCAAACTGATCAGAGTGAAGGCATGTATTTTTAAAAATATTTGTGTTATTCTATGATTACTTAGTTTTAGGGATGATATTGGAGTGGGACACTTGAAGTTGGAGTGGGTGAGAAATTGAGGGAGACAGAGGTAGAGAGAGTAACAATTGACAGCTGTCAAGTATCAGAGGGGTAGCCGTGTTAGTCTGGATCTGTAAAAGCAGCAAAGAATCCTGTGGCACTTTATAAACTAACAGACGTCTTGGAGCATGAGCTTTCGTGAGTGAATATCCACTTCATCAGATGCATGTAGTGGAAATTTCCGGGGCAGGTATACGTATGCAAGCAAGTTAGAGATAATGAGGTTAGTTCAATCAGGGAGGATGAGGCCCTGTTCTAGCAGTTGAGATGTGAAAACCAAGGGAGGAGAAACTGGTTCTGTAGTTGGCAAGCCATTCACAGTCTTTGTTTAATCCTGAGCTGATGGTGTCAAATTTGCAGATGAACTGAAGCTCAGCAGTTTCTCTTTGAAGTCTGGTCCTGAAGTTTTTTTGCTGCAGGGTAAATGGATACCACAAATCAGATGATTAGGAATGGCAAGTTATACAAAACCTGTGAATTGAGAGAACACTTCAACCTCCTGGCTTACACTATAGCAGACCTTAAAGTGGCCATCCTGCAGCAAAAAAACTCAGGACCAGACTTCTTAAGAGAGAGAAACTGCTGAGCTTCAGTTCATCTGCAAATTTGACACCATCAGCTCAGGATTAAACAGACTATGAATGGCTTGCCAACTACAGAACCAGTTTCTACATGCATCTGATGAAGTAGATATTCACCCACGAAAGCTCATGCTCCAAGATGTCTGTTAGTCTATAAGGTGCCACAGGATTCTTTGCTGAATTGACAGCTGGAGAGTTGTAATTATTGGCAGAATGAAGGATGACTTGCAATCAGTGGGAGAATGGGAAATCAGTCTTTCTAAGTTGAGTGATTATGTGAGCCGGACTTGAAGGTTCCACCAAGCTATTGGAGAGGGGTGCCTGTTGGACCTAGTGCCCCATGTAGATTCCTATCAATTTGGTGAGTGTAACAGTGCGGACAAGAAATCCCTCACTTCCCCTCATGTCCTTAGAAGCAGCTGTTGCTGACTGATTTAGTGAAGGTTTTCTGAAGTTCTGTGGAATTTTCTCAATTATTTTTAAGACCCTTTTGTCCACAAAATCCACAGTTCCATTAATCAGTGTCTCCTGACCAACATATGGCCTATGTAGGCAGAACCAAACCATTGAGCCACTGGCAGAGAGGGCATGGCTAGCCACACTGAAGATCCTGTCAGTGTTTCATTCTGCTTCCGTAGCTGCACGAAAGCTTTAAGCAGACCTTCTGCTGCAGAGAAGAAACATCACACACACCCCCACCCTCCAAAGAAACGAAAAAAGAGCTTGCTTAGATACAGATTTTTATTCAGTAGTACCCAGTTGTGCCTCTGAGCTTCACTTCTCCCTCCCTTTTGCTGGAGATCTAAGAGTCCAGTTCCTCTCCACTGCTGGGACTCCATTGGTGCTCCTGGCCTACCTCTACGGAGTGCAACAAGGAGGAGAAAGACATGAAGGTAAAAAAGATGTGTTCTTGCTCCACCCCACTGGTAAAGTACCCGGATGGTCTCTGCATTTACAGCAATGAGGAGAAGCTTCAAATAATTAGCTTGTGCCAGAGGTCCTCAAAGTGCCCTCCCCTAGATGAAAGTGCTGACGCAGGAGTCCTTCACCAGCATTTTTGTCCAGAGTATATCAGTACTCATTGTCCTAAGAGGGTTTAAGAGAAGAAAGAGCTGTTGCAGACACAGGAGCCCTTGGGTAGCCACATGGTAAGACAGAGAATTTTCAGTTTAAACAGGAACCAGGAGGTGGAAAAGCCTTTTCAGTGAGAATTCTGTGATTTCTTAAGAAAGCAGTTTTAATTCTAATCAGTTTAGATCAGTGGTGGACACCCTGCAGCCTGTGGGCTGCACATGATTCATAGATTCATAGATTCATAGACTCTAGGACTAGAAGGGACCTCAAGAGGTCATCGAGTCCAGTCCCCTGCCCTCATGGCAGGACCAAATACTGCCTAGACCATCCCTAATAGACATTTATCTAACCTACTCTTAAATGTATTCCATGAATGGAGAGAAGGGGGGGGGGGGGTTTCCAGCAACCTCCTGAGGCAATTATTCAGTGTTTAACTACCCTGACAGTTAGGAACTTTTTCGCTAATGTCCACCTAAATGCTCCCTGTGCTGCAGTTAAGCCCAGTGTGCTTCGATTGTCTATCATTAGAGGTCTGATTGAACAAGTTTTCTTGCCGTCTGTCCTGATGAGCACCGCTTTTAATACCTGAGAAACTGCTATCATGTCCCCTCTCAGTCTTCTATTTTCCAAACTAAATAAACCCAATTCTTTTCAGCCTTCCTTCATAGTCATGTTCTCAAAGACCGTTTACATCATTCTTTGTTGCTCTTCTTGGACCCTCTCCAAATTTCTCCACATCTTTCTTTGAAATGCAGTGCCCAGAAACTGACACAATCTCCAAGTTGAGAGCCTAACCAGCGCAGAGTAGACGATAAGAATGACTTCTCGTGTCTTGTTTACAACACCCTGTTAATGCATCCAGAATTCACGTTGCTTTTTTTGCAACAGTCTCACACTGTTGACTCATAATTTAGCTTGGTCCACTCTGACCCCTAAGATCTCTTTCTGCCGTAACTCCCTTCCTAAGCAGTCTTCTTCCCATTCTGTATTGTGAGAACTGATGTTCCTTCCTAGGTGGAGCACTTTGCATTGTCTGTGTTGAACTTCATGCCTGTTTACCTCAGACCATTTCTCCAATGTTGTCCAGATCATTATTGAATTTTGACCCCGTCCACCAAAGCAGTTGCAATCGCCTCCCAATTTGGTATAATTTGCAAACTAAAAGCCTACTATTTCATGCAGACATCTAAGTCATTGATGAAGATATTGAACAGAGCCGGTCCCAAAACAGACCCCTGCGGAACCCCACTTGTTATACCTTTCCAGCAGGATTGGGAGCCATTAATAACTACTCTCTGAGTATGGTTATCCAGCCAGTTATGCACCCACCTTATAGTAGCCCCATCAGGGTAATCCGATGGTGGGCCACGAGACAGTTTGTTTACATTGACCATCCACAGGCATGGCCACCTGCAGCTTCCAGTGGGCATGGTTCACTGTTCCCAGCCAACGGAAGTGGCGCCCAGCACATCCCTGCAGCCTGCTCCACTTCCTGCAGCTCCCATTGGCCAGGAATGGTAAACCGCAGCTACTAGGAACTGCAGGTGGCTGGGCAAATGTAAACAAACTGGCAACCTGCCAGCGGATTATCCTGACAGACAGCAGATTGCCTACCACTGGTTTAGATTCTAGATCTGCCTCTAGAGGAAACTTATAAGGAAGACCAGGTCATGCTAATTGGCTAGTTTTTAGGTGGTCTCACATGAAGAACACCACTATTCTGAAGGCATCATCTCCACTTATGTGCATTTAGGAAGGCTTCCACTAATTTCTCTTGTTTTAGAACTTGGCTGAAATTTCAAGCAGTGGTGCAGGAAATGTGATCTCTTTCTGTGTCTTCTATATTGTAGATCTTGGAGTTCTTCCAGGATTTTTGAACAAGAACATCACAATTTCAACCTTAAAATGTCAAGTGTCTGCATTCTCTAGCATTGTTACCTCTGTATGCAAGAAAAGGATTTCTGTTTGTGCAGATATAAAGCACTTCCTCAGAACTGCATCATTAAATCATCCTTCTAAGATTCATTGAGCTTTTCCATGAGACCTTAACTTGGTTCTTTTATGCCCTGACGTGTCACATTCCTGTGAGCCCCTCAAGAAGGTAACTATTCATTTCATTGTTATTAATTTGGCCTGTCTGGTCACCATCTGTTCCTCCCAGATAGTATCAGAGTTTGGTGCCTTTTCTACTGAAGAACATTACTGCACAGTGATAAAGTGGTTCTTTGAACAGACCCAGCCTTCACACCAAAAATTAACCCAGTGTTTCACAGAGAGAGCCTGTCACAGATTGACAGAATTGGTGCTACACCCACAGCTCTGTAACAGTCTCTATGAGGAACCCCTTCAGTATGCCAGATCTCTGGGCCTTCCACAGTCCTGCTTCACACCATGAGCTCTGTTTTGCGAGTCCAACTGAGACAGACTTCTGATAGAGACTTGTACGCTCTTCAGGGATTAATGCACCTCACCAAGCATTTGCAGCAACCCTCACACAGCATTGTCAGAACAGTAGTGTTTATTCGTTAACTGGAACACAGTATATGAAGTCTTTAGGATAGAATAGAGAAATGAAGGATAAAGTATAGTCCATTCTGGTTAGCTGAGAGCCCAGCCAAAGTGTCTATCCATCTGACCTCCTTTGTCAGAATCAAGGTAAGAGCCCTGGCTCCTTTCAGCAGCCAGATCTTAACCCTCATCTCATACCTCTCCAGGCCTTTGATTTCGAGCTGGGGGATTGTTGTTCAGCTTCCCTAAGAACAGTTAGGGAAGGCCCTCTGGGTTGTTGGTTGTTAGGTGCCAACATCCTGGCAAATGGGTTCACCATCGTTTTCTCAGGTGCTCCATTAATATGGAGACAAATGTGTAGACTCCTCAGCGATACCCACACCTGTGTCTCTTCACATGACTTGAAAGCAAACAGTCCCCTTCCACTCACTAGGTAACAATGAAGCACATAGGGGAAACTGAGACATAGAGTCCTCATAAAAATATTCCCATGTCGTCACAGAATCCAAGTGATTGTGTTTCCCTTTTACCTAAACGTATCTCGTTTAACAGAGAAACTCTGGCATACTTTGGATATATATGGAGCATTCAAGATCTATGTACATCCCTAGCTAACCCTAAATCCAGTACTCTAGCCATTCTCTTCCATCTGGCATCTGAGAGAGAGAAAGTATCTAAATCTACTGTTTCCAGATGACAGATGATGCATCTACATGAGGCCTACCAGTTAAGGAGTCTCTCCAACAACAAACATGAAGCTTACTCGCTCAGAGCAGCACCAGTCTCCTTGTCCAAGAGGACTTATGTTTCATATGAGGAGATCTGAAGGGTAGCCACTTTGTCCATTCATGCCTTCCTAAAATATTATAAGCTGGATATTCAGACATTATGGGCCTCTGTAGGTAGGAAGGCTATGCTGTAGCTTTCAAGAAGCAGAGCAGTAGTTTAGGACCATAGATACTTTGATTTGACTCAAAGAATGTTGCTATGAAAATCCCAATAGTTGCTGGATCTGTGGACTTTGTAAATGAAAGGGAATAAGAAAATTTATATTGCCTAATGGAAAATTTCCATTCTCTGAGTTACGGGGTCTACAGATCTGAGCCTTCCTAACTGGAGTATATCATATGTTGGTGAGATATATTTACACTTAAAATTCATTCATTGTTCTTACCAGAGAAAATAATTAAGTTTATAACTATTTATAAGGATCATCATCACCAGGAGAAATTTTCTTTGCTGTGGAAGCTACTTTAATTGATGGATTCTTGAGTGTGGCTGGTTATGTCCTTCCCTGTCAGTGACTGACATGTCTGGTTCTGCCCATGTAGTGGTGTATAGCCTGAGTCTTGGTTAACAGATCTATGGACCTTGTAACTCAAAGAGGAAATTTTTGGTAAATCAAGATAAATTTTCTTATATTTTCGCTACTTCCTGGGGACTTTGAGAATAATTAATGTATGTGGTGCTCAGATGGTATAGTGATGAGTGCCATGTAACTAAACTAAATAGTCTGGATTTTTTTTGTTAGCATGCTGTGGTTCCAAAATGTACAGTTTTAAAGTAGTGAGGATTAATAGTTGTAGTAAAGCTTTGTGGCTCTAGGCAGTGGTGGGCAACCTGCGGCCATGGGCTGCTTGCGGCCCATCAGGATAATCCGCTGGCAGTCTGCCAGACAGTTTGTTTACATTTACACGGCTGCCCGAAACTCCCAGTGGCTGCGGTTCACTGTTTCTGGCCAATGGGAGCTGCAGGCAGCTTGCAAATGTAAACGAACTGTCTGGTGCCAGCGGATTACCCTGATGGGTCGCAGGTTGCCCACCGCTGCTCTAGGGTGTCTGACATCTCTTCCTGTGAAATTGCTAGGGTTTTAAATCACAGTTTTCAGTCCTCATGACTCCAGGTTGTGATACAGACTGTATGGCATGAGGTCTTTTATATCTGAAGACTTGATTCACACCTGGTCTCTTGACAGAACAGCTGTCTTGTCTTGTCTGTTTTTTAAATGTACGTTTTGGTCCTAAGAAAATCCTCTTTTTTAGTCAACGTTTATGGACCTTGTCTTTCAAGTACAAATATTGATACTGAATTGAGTAATTGTATAATTCATGTATTATCTAATTAGTTGGCTAGACTCAGACTTGTAGATCTTTAATTAGTCTAAAGTGAAATCCCTGCAAGCTGCATGGGTGCTTTTTAAAGACATCATAATAGAGGCCCAACTTCAGTGTATACTCCAAATTAAGAAACACAGTAAAAGAACTAAAAAAGAGCCACCGTGGCTTAACAACCATGTAAAAGAAGCAATGAGAGATAAAAAGACTTCCTCTAAAAAGTGGAAGTCAAATCCTAGTGAGGCAAATAGAAAGGAGCATAAACACTGCCAAATTAAGTGCAAGAGTATAATAAGAAAAGCCAAAGAGGAGTTTGAAGAAAGGCTAGCCAAAATCTCCAAAGGTAGTAACAGAATGTTTAAGTACATCAGAAGCAGGAAGCCCCTTGATGATCGAGATACAAAAGGAGTGCTTAAAGACGATGAAGTCCTTGCGCTGAAACTAAATGGATTCTTTACTTCAGTCTTCATGGCTGAGGATGTTAGGGAGATTCCCAAACCTGAGTTGGCTTTTGTAAGTGACAAATCTGAGGAACTGTCACAGACTGAAGTGTCACTAGAGGAGGTTTTGGAATTAATTGATAAACTCAACATTAACAAGTCACCGGGACCAGATGGCATTCACCCAAGAGTTCTGAAAGAACTCAAATGTGAAGTTGCAGAACTGTTAACTAAGGTTTGTAACCTGTCCTTTAAATTGGCTTCGGTACCCAATGACTGGAAGTTAGCTAATGTAATGCCAATATTTAAAAAGGCTCGAGAGGTGATCTCGGCAATTACAGACCAGTAAGTCTAACGTCAGTACCAGGCAAATTAGTCGAAACAATAGTTAAGAATAAAATTGTCAGATACATAGAAAAACATAAATTGTTGATCAATAGTCAACATGCTTTCTGTAAAGGGAAATCGTGTCTTATTAATCTATTAGAGTTCTTTGAAGGGGTTAACAAACATGTGGACAAGGGGGATCCAGTGGACATAGATTTCCAGAAGCCTTTGACAAGGTCCCTCACCAAAGGCTGTTACGTAAATTAAGCTGTCATGGGATAAAAAGGAAGGTCCTTTCATGGATTGAGAACTGGTTTGAGAACTGGTTAAAAGACAGGGAACAAAGGATAGAAATTAATGGTAAATTCTCAGAATGGAGAGGGGTAACTAGTGGTGTTCCCCAAGGGTCAGTCCTAGTACCAGTCCTATTCAATTTATTCATAAATGATCTGGAGAAAGGGGTATCTGTGTTTAATTCCTGAGTATAGTGGGTGAATGGAAAAAGTCATGAGGTACTCTTTTGTTATTTTGGAGAATACTTTATTTTGATTGTATCTTTCAAACAGTTAACATCTTATCCCCAAATTAATTTTATATGCATTTAATTTATAATCTTAAAATTGAAAGCATTGATACTACATGTATTTTTATTGGTTGGCTGTTTCTGTCATGCCCACAGCATGCTAGACATTGTATAAATTACAAAAGAAGGTACATTCCCTAACCCACATTGCTTTCATTTAAATTATGCCTTTATTGGTGATGTTGCATTAAAACATCTTTAGTGGAATGTAATGGAATGTTTATTATTATTTTGTACTGACTGCAAGTATTTAAATGCCATCTTTCACTATAATATCTGGATGCACAACATAGTTTGTTACAAGCTTTCGCACAGTATTTTTATTAAGTTCTTTGAGTGGAATTCATCTAGAGAACTTAGTTATAGTGGTGTTTGATCAATAGGAATTTTTTAAACAATATTCCTTGCCATATTTTAGTAGGATTGTGACATGACTTAAACCAGTCTGATTGTAGAAATGTCTGAATAATTTCACATTGAAGTTTCAACAAGGTCTTCTAGCTTTCTGATTGATATGGCATGTCTGTACCTGACATAGTGAGCTTCCTGAAGAATATACACAATTATCTTTATTAGGACTGTAAGCCTCCATTTCTATATCATAAACAGAGTTGGCAATTTCTGGAATTTACCGCAGCATACTTCAAACAGAATGCTATTTTTGGGAGTGTGAGAGAATAAACTGTCAAAATATTGAACACAGTATGTAGACATTTAGCCCTTGAAAACTCATTAAGAAACTGTTGGGTTTTTCCCAGCCTGAGAATATGCTAAAATATGTTCCACTCTCTTTCTCTCTCTCTCTCCTTCTCCCCCCTATGTGAAAGGGTTCTATGAGTGTAATAACTGCTATCCTTCACACTTGTTCACTTCCTGATCAATTCTAATTGCTTTTATTAATGTCAACCATTTTTTTCTGTGAAAATGTGATCTCCAAACTATAACCAGCAAAAACTTGTAGACATCCACTTGTGATTGACAGTTGAAGCAGTTTTTAAGCAGAAAGTGTGATTGAGATGAGTTTCCCTAAAAGAAGTGTCAGAGGGGTAGCCATGTTAGTCTGGATCTGTAAAAAGCGACAGACGGTCCTGTGACACCTTAGTATATAAGGTCCCTAAGAGAAGGGCACCAAAGGGGGATGAGGGAGGGGTGGTGAATGAAAAATATTCCAAATAGCTAAAATATTTGTTTCATTTAAAGGAGAATGTTGGTTTCTGACTAGAAATTGAGTTATTTGACTTTAGGATGTTCATCTACTATTCATTTCTCTTGACTCCTTCCCTATTAGAAGCTACAAGAAATACTGCATTTAAATTTAAAACATCTAAGTGCTGCCTAATGGCTATGTTAATCTCCTGCCAATCTCTTATATTTGTTAAGTAGTTTATTACCCCACATCAGGGCCATAGTGAGAAGTCATATCTCAGGCCTAAACAGTAGGAAGACTGTGGTTTTACTCAGGGCCTTCAGTAAGGCCATTTTTCGTTTCAGAAATCGTTGTATATCTGTCTAGATCAGCTATTATTCAATATCAGGTAAAGTTAAACCTCTTCTCTGGAGGCCTTCTTGCAGGGTCCAAATTAAGAAATAATTTTAACTACTCGAGATACAATTATGCAGGCCCTCATATTGAATCCTTTTGACTAGACTAGAAAAATTTCAATTGAAATGTGTTTTGTCTGAATTTGTTGATCATCAAAATCTAATTGTCCTGCATAACCATGTTGATTTCAGCTAAATTTGCCAGAAACCAGATAGGTTTCTGATGGAAACCTGCCTGCCAGACAAATTTCCTAGTGAAACCTGCCTGGTTTCCTGCTAGTTTGCCTACCTGGCTCCTTGGCAGCCTGCTTGGTGACTTTCCAGAGAGCTTGGGCTTCCAGCTCTTTGGCAATCTGGGCTCCCAAGGTCCTTGGCTCCCAGGAAAGACAGTAAGAGAACAGTAATTCTCCTTTTCAGAAAAAATAGAATTTTTTAATTTTCTTTCCAAATCAGAACAAACCAAATTTCTAAATCTCAAAAGACTCTGTAAAGTGGAATTGCCGTTCTCTGTGCAGCTCTACTTATGACTGTGAAAAGAAAGTTGTATTCTGATTCAGAAGTCCAGACAATATGAATTCCTGGATAGGCTGAGTAATGCAGAGCAGTCCATTTTCTGAAGTAAGAAAAAGCTTTTAGTATATGTAAATATAGAGAACAGATGTAAAACAAAGTAGTAGTTACTGTTTGATGCAAGGGTTGGCAATCTTTCAGAAGTGATGTGCCGAGTCTTCATTTATTCACTCTAATTTAAGGTTTTGTGTGCCAGTAAAACATTTTAACGTTTTTAGAAGGTCTCTTTCTATAATCTATAACTAAACTATTGTTGTATGTAAAGTAAATAAGGTTTTAAAAATGTTTAAGAAGCTTCATTTAAAATTAAATTAAAATGCAGAGCCCCCCTCCCCTGACCGGTGGCCAGGACCCAGGCAATGTGAGTGCCACTGAAAATCAGCTTGCGTGCCACCTTCAGCATGCGTGCCATAGGTTGCCTATCGCTGGTTTGATGTTTGTTTTAGCCATGGGTGTCTATTTGATTATCTTTATCAGACATAGGTTAATTTTAGTTGGTTTACAACTGTACAAGATCATATACTTGACAGTACAATATCTTCACAAGAAAATGGATAAAACTGTAATGCTGTTATTAATTGAATAACTAGCTCTGTACTACTATGAAAGATGAACTTATTCACGTATAAGAAACATAAATCATAGCAAAGTATTGTCAAAAACTTGTCTTAGGGGGGAAAAACGGGTTGCATTTGCTCAACAGCTTTTGCTATCAAATTTGCAGATAAGCATTACACACATTGTATTACTTTTAGATAAACTGACTTTATAGAATATGGGAAAGAAAGGGACACCACAAAACTGAAATCTAGTAATTCTTAAACAAAGAGTTAAAAGTAGCTTCAGGTAATAGAGCTACTCCTGAATTCCTATTTTAAAAGTTTACTATTGAAATTGTTATCTCCTGCTGTTTTTGAAAGAGCCACACAGACAACTAGAGAAATTAATTGCTGTCAAATGCAAAAAAAAAAAAAAAGTTTTATATCTAATCTCTCTAGTACTTGTAACAGTAATCGTTTTTTTTTAAATGTTCAGACTTAACTGTGATTTTTAAATGGATACATTTTTAAGCAAGTTCAGTGTCTGTTTTGAAATTAACATTTTGGAAGTATTTTGGCTAGCATTTCAGGATATCGTCTAAGCTATGTTTTTCCCCTCTCCTTTACCCCACCCTTCTATATTTTTGTTTTCTGCAGATACCAAACGTTTCTCCCACAGCCTTCCCACCAGCCCAGAGGTCCTGGTTTAGGTTTATTCTTTTTTCAGGAATTGATTTGATACACAAATGAACTATAGAAACTGAATCATTCACCCATCCTATTTGTACGTGATTTCCACACGTGTTAAACGTGTCGTATTTTGCACGGGCATATTGCAGTCTATGAGTTTAGGTGGCAAGTGAACAATGAAGTTTCTTGCTGTAGCTATACATTATTCAGTTTTTTTCTTTTGATGTGTCGATGTAGAATTGTGAGTTCTGTATGGTGAAAGTTAGTATGTTTGGACAAAAGTAATGGTTTATTTAAAATATTACAGAAGACACAAAAATATTTAATTAGTCATGGCCTGAGAAAACTGAGGGACTCCAGAGGGATCTAGCAGAGTGAGATGAATGGACTGTAAAATGCAGATGAAATTCACAAATGCCAGGTAATTCACACTGAAGAAAATAGTTTGAACTACTTAGGAGTTGACCAGAGCATAGACAAATCACTTAGCCATTGGGACAGGAAAGAAGGTTTATTGTATTTTCAGTGTCTTGAGTAAAAAGAGGATTCAGTATTTAATGATAGCTTCGGATGTGTGGGGAGCATGAGTGGTGTGGGAAGCATAGTTTTTTCAACAGTAAACAGAAAATGGAGATGCTTTTGGAGGAAAAAGAAGCTTTAATGTTTGAAATTAAACTTCTCAGAGTATTCGTGAATATAATTTAGGAAGTAATTTTGTGGTTTTCAGGTTTTAGACAAGATGACTAAAGGTCTCTTCAATCTCTGGTTTCAATGATGCATGTTAAGTAGCTCAACTTGAAATAGAAAATAAGATTATACGTTAAACAAATTTGGGGTATTGATTAGGAGAAGGGAGATACATTGCGTAGTCACTTTAGTGTTTCTGCTCTTCTGTTTATCTGAATGAGTAGAAATAGTCAAAGTGCAAAAATGTGATAACTCATCATCAGTAACAACCAAGAACACAAATATTCAGGAGTATGAGAAGACTTAGTAAATATAGACTTGCTTTGTAAATGTGCTTTTGTCTAGCAAAAATATTACATTGTATAAACTATAATTAGAAAATGGAACATAAATCTAAAGAAAAGGATGTGTTTGTCTGCTGCTAGAACAGAATTGCCAGATATGTGATGAAAATCACAGGTTCTCCTTCCTGATATTACCTCCACAGAGGCCAACTGCAGATACTGCAGGCCTAATCATAGAATCTCTTTTGAAGTTACATTTGATGAATGTGATGTTCATAAAGCTCTATCTCCTTGGGATCAAGGACATGCTACCCCCACTCTGAACTCAAGCATATAAATAGCCCAGGGGCAGGCAACCTATGGCACATGTGCCAAAGGCGGCACACGAGCTGATTTTCAGTGGCATTCACAATGCCCAGGTTCTGGCCACCGGTCTGGGGGCTCTGCATTTTAATTTAATTTTAAATGAAGCTTCTTAAACATTTTCAAAACCTTATTTGCTTTCCATACAACAATAGTTTAGTTATAGATTATAGAAAGAAACCTTCTAAAAACGTTAAAATGTATTACTGGCACGCAAAACCTTAAATTAGAGTGAATAAACGAAGACTTGGCACATCACTTCTGAAAGGTTGCCGACCCCTGAAATAGCCCATCCTAATGGTCCCCCAGCTCCTCTCTGTCTGGCAGGTATCTCCGTTTCCCTTGTGTTGTGTTGTGCAGTAGTGAGGAAAGCTGTTAATTCTAATTTCTATATAGTTCTTGAAGGTTCATTTAGTAGTACCTTCAAGTTTTTTTTGTATAAACTGAACAACTTTATCAATCTAACCATTAAGGCAGATACAACAAAAAACCAAAGGTTTAAAATATGCATATCTTGCCATGTCAGAAAGCCTGCTTCAGATGGTCATGTTCTCCAAGTCCTTTTTTGAAAGAGACAAAAGGCCACCAAACAGGAGTCCAAAGTCTTCTCCTTTGGGGTCCATTAAGAGTGCAGCCTTAGAGGCCTTTGTTAAAAAAGGGTTTCTGAG
The DNA here is from genome assembly GCF_003597395.2 of Chelonoidis abingdonii. Taxonomy (NCBI): domain Eukaryota; kingdom Metazoa; phylum Chordata; order Testudines; family Testudinidae; genus Chelonoidis; species Chelonoidis abingdonii. The sequence goes on from NC_133769.1 coordinate 255,474,255, forward strand.
CACAAAGTGGTGTGGCTATGAAACCCACCTTGGTGCCAAAGCCTGCTGAGTCTCTGCAGGCAGACTAGGGGTCCATCTCAAAAGAAGGTGGTCTGTAAAGATCACTTCATAAGATACTGCAGACTCCAAGATCCAGACCCCTTTGAGCTTTGGAAAATTCTGGTCTGACTTCCAGAGGGTCTAAAGAAGTAACAAGGAAAAAATCACTTGCTGGGGCTTGTTATGGTTTGCCTTGTCAGAACATACCATTTTTGACAAAGAAAGGGCCTCCTTGCATCCAGGCCATTTGGTTTTCTCCTCTGTTCTGAAGTGCCCATTGGATTGTAGGATTGATCTGCCCTTTCCCTGGATTCAACAGATTCCCATTAAGAGCATTAATAAAGGGGCTCTGAGAATTCAGCAGTATTGTCAGTGCCAGACACTGATTATTCCTTTGTGGGCTTGATGCTCTCAATTCTGTTGAAGTTTTCTTTGGAGTAGCTGTCCCCTCAGGTGCAAGAGGGTATCTCAGTACTGTGGGAGCCATGGTTCTGAGAAACTCCAGAGCCTGGTTTGGTGCTGTGAGGGTCTTGGAGCAGACAAGAATCTGCTCCTGGCTTTTCTGTTGAAGCTCCTCCTCAAATGGTGCCAGCCACCTATGTTTTGTCTCAACCCTATCTGTCCCTGTAAACTAGAGCTGCCAACCCTTTAAGAGGAAAATTTAAAGGGAGGAAAATTAACTAGTTGAATGGTGCCTCTCAAATTAAACGATCTGTATACAAGTTTCATTATTAGACATATTTACGTAAAACAGGATCTTTGCTACTTTGGAATTCATCTGCTTCCACTGCTTTTTCTTCACTTGAAATCTAATCCTTTGTGATTTTTATATTTGCCTTAGCAGCAACTAATTGTTGTTACAATGATTATGACTTCAAGTGAGGTGTAAGAAACAAAAGTAATGGGGATCTCCAAAACAAAGTTCCTTTTTTCATACAAATGCATCTATTAATGTTTTGGCGATACAGAGTTTACGTACATTTTTTTTAGGGAGCTATGATTACATCTTCATTATCACAGGTATGCATAAATTCTGGTACTGTCTTAACTTTGCTTTTACGTTATTATGGCCATTCTGCTAAATTCTCTTTTTCAGTTACAGAATCATTTGTCCAATAGAGTTGCACATAATAAACAAATGAAAGTTAGAGATGTTATTAATCCCTCCCACTCTGCTTGCTGCCAGTAGGTGACGTAACAGTTAGTTCAGTTCTTCTACTGGTAACGTCCAAGTTTAAAAAAAAAAAAAAAAAATTGCCTTGCAGTGATATCTAACTTCTCTACTCTGGTACTGTATCTAAGTACCAATCAGTGACTGACCGTCTTGTTCACAGATCCTGATTATCAATAGGTGCATAAGTTCAAACAGAAAGTAAAACAGTCTTTCTTTGAGCTTTGAAAGACTTCTCTTGTTTGTTGTTTTCTTTTAGTTTTTCTACCTTGCTGTGGTTTGTGGCATGAGCCAGGAAAAAAAAGTGCTGAAATACAATGCAAGAGGTGTTTTTTTTGTTGTATTTCTAGCCCAGCCTAACCAGAAAGTTCTGGAAATCTTGTGCAGAAAAAATAGCTTGTGAGATTTTCAGCCTGAATTTGTTTTCCAAGCAAAAAAGCTTTCACATCATCTTTTAAAATATCTAATAAGACTTTAAAGTGATAGTTGGGGTTTTTTTACACTTCAGAATCCAAGCTTCTTCTTAATGCACATTGTTAGAACAGATATACCTATCCACATTTCTGTTTACAGAACTGTTCTCTCAGTTCAGCTCCACCCCTTCTAATTAGCTCTTCACTCTAGTTTTGAAACAATTGTCTTCTGGCTCTCTAGCTGCTAGATCTTTTTGTTTCATGAATTATTTTATCCATGCCTGATCACTTTCTTCTAGGTGTCGTTACAGCCATGAACTTCTGTGAACTTTTGATATTTAATCAGCTCTTGCAGTTTAGTGCTTAAAGAGGATATGTTTGCTTTTCATATTCTGTTATTAAGGTGACCAGATGTCCTGATTTTATAGAGACAGTCCCAATATTTGGGGCTTTTTCTTATATAGGCACCTATTACCCCCACCCTCTATCCCGATTTTTCACACTTGCTATCTGATCACCCTAGTTACCATAGTGTAGAGAGTCTAAGAAACCATGTTACTTCTCCTATTTATGAATTGTATATAAAATTCATACTTTTAACTCTGAAGGGTTAATTGTAGTTGACCTTCCAGTGGTCTACATCTCCATATTGTCTTTTTGTGTTGATTCCACTACAGCAGTGTGGCATTAGTGAATTCTTAGGCCTAGTCTACTCTACGGAGTTAGGTCAATATAAGTCAGCTTACATGGGCCTAACTCTGTAAACATCTACACTAAAATTAGCTCCCACCAAAGTAACTCACCTACTACACTGACTTAATAACTCCACCTCTGCGAGAGGCGTAGCACTTAAGTTTACGTACTTAGGTTGACGCAGAGTCAGTGTAGACACTGCTTTCCTTACAGTGACTGTTGCTGCCTTCTAGAAACCATTCCACAGTGCCCCACACTGGCAGTTAAATCGGTGTAAGCATTCCTGTTGAGGATGCGCATCACCAACAAAAGGAGCTTAGAGTGGACGTGTAAAACTGATTCAATTACTGCAGTGGCTGTATGTCAACATAACTTAGGTCAATTTAATTTTGTAGTGTAGACATGCCCTTATTCACAATGAGGTCCACAGGCCCATGACATTGGGCACTCTGCTTGCTCTGTGCAGCCTTTGGATGCAGACCAAACCTCTCATTCAGAAGCAGGGGAAGTATGGCTCCATCTCAGAGAAGCTGCCAGATTCCGTCTGCCTCTCCAGTTGCAGGCAGACAGACCAGCTCCTCCTGCTGCAGAGCAAATTTAAAGAAGAAGGAAAAGTAAGGCGAGGGGGGGGGGGAAGGCTTTAAATCTTCAGGCTGTCAGAATCTGCCTTTATAGGCAAAGATTATTTCCTTTCTTCTCAATGGCTGGGATTCTCCATGCCCCCACCCACTCAGAGGGCAGCATGGCAGAGAATGGTGAGTGGGAAACCAGATGTTGTGTCTCCTCCATTTCCTCTGCTGATTAAATGCCTGCATGGCTATCTGTGCCTTTTCTGTAAAGATCCAGGCCTTTCTCAAGTGCTCAGACAGGCAGGATTTCCAGCAGTCTCCTTCCCTGGAAGCAGTGGCAACACATCAGGAGCAAAATGCACTAGGTCTGGCACAGACAACAGCAGCAGCTCCTGGTCCAGGACCAGCAAGCAGCAGCTCCCTCTTTTCCATCAGCACGGGGGAGTGTAGGTTGAAGCAAAGTATCAGAGATCCAGGGAATCTTCCCACCCAGCCTCTGGACCCACGCTCACAGCTGCGTCTGCTCACTGTGGAGCCTCTCCCCCATCCTGCTGCAGTATAGATCAGGCCTCAGAGTGCAGCATGGCAAATCAATGCAGAAAAGACCAGGCCACAGAAGTGCTGTTTCCTCTAAGCACACATACACACAACCCCCACATGGGAAAATCTCCCTGCTAGGAGAGGAAGCCCAACGCTCCAACTCAGAGCTGAAGACTCACATAATAAAATAAATACACCCCTCCCTACCACATACATGCACAGAGAAAAGACTTTCAGGAAAAGTGTACTGAGTATTGTGAACTACAGTTCTGAGATCTATAGATACCTTAGATAAACTTTAGCTAGATATCCCTCCTCATATACCCTGGATGAGCATGTAATAGTGGGATGAGGATGTCCTGCCATGGTTAAAGACTGGGACAACAATGGGGCTGTTGTCTTGCAGGTTGCCGTGTCTTAACTATTGGACTTTCATTCCCAGTCATTGCTGTGGGTCACCAGGCCCTAGTGTCCTGGTTATTGCTCTCAGCTTCTATTGCAGGTTGCCAGTCTTCACTATCACCTCCACCTCTGTCTCCAGTACATGGCTATGGAGTGATAATAGGGACAACAGTGTAGATGGGGAAGAAGCAGCAGACAGTGAGGGGCCTTTGGCTCACCATTACTTTCTTCTACCAACATGTCCCCGACCTCCATTTTACAAGGCTAGAAGGTTTCTTGGTGTTCACAGTCAAAATTTATCCTGGTGTCATTACCAAAGATAAGTGTGCCATTCCCCCCTGTGGTCAAGGGCTCATCATTTCTAAGTAGGGGAAAGAAAATTATCTGAAAGAGTGACCTCCTTACTATATAGGTCCTTTACAGGCAGCTAAGTCCAGGCATGCATAATCTCAGCCCTCTCCTTCCGACAGCAGGGCAACAAGGATAAGTAAATAAAACCAAAGAGAATTGTCATATGACACCCTAAGTGCTCCTGCGTGCTTTCAGAAGCAATGCTAATATGGGTGGACAGTATAGCAGGTATAGTCTCTCTCAGCCTATTAAATAAATCTGACAGCCTAAGAGCTTTTGCCTGAGAAGGAGTCAGGGTGTTCAGACAGCTATCCTAGATTTCCTGTGAATGGGGGCGATTGAACCTGTCCCTGCTCTTCAGAGGAGAAAAGGCCCTATTCCATATTATTCTTAGTTTAAAAAAAAGTTAGAAGGTTAAAGAGCACTTCTCAACATCAAGTGTCTCAACAAATCATTTAAAAAAAATCAAAATTCAGTATGGAGACCTTAAAATCCATACCATCTGTCATTGACCAAGGGGACTGTATGACATCTATACATGGGAACAATGGCAGTATACATATCTCAATTTAGCAATCTCACAGATGCTTCTTAAACTTTGCCCTTGAAGCACAACATTACCAGTATGGGCCCTTGCTCTTTGATTTAGCAGCAGCACTGCTGTGTTTACAAAAGTGCTGGTACTGTTAATATCACATCAGAAAGGAAGTGATCTCTATCTACCTCTTCCTGAGTGACCTTATCCAAGCCTCATCCAGAATCAGTCATAGACTATATTACCAAAACAGGATGCTCCAAAGCCACAATTTTGTGAAAGTCTCAGTTAACAGTCTTCTCTTACTCCCAGTCTGTGAGTGGGAATGGTTACTGTTTTCTACAAATTTGTTACAGAAAAAGCAGAAGCGGAGAAATCTTATCTAAACAGTCAACCTGTCAAGAGGAGTATCCATTCATATGCTTCAGTCTCTTCTGGGATCATTGATCTCCCATGTAGATATTCTTAATGGGACAGTGCTCACATGAGGCCACCACAGAGCTTTGTCTTATCCCTCCCTAAACTATTCCTTATCCACCCATCAACCCACGCTGGGAGGATTCTTGGGTCATTCACAGGGGGTCAAGGACCGTTCAAGGAATCAGGTTCAAATGAGAGTAAGCACAGCATAAACTGGCGAGAGCTCAGGACAATCCAATATGGTCTCAAGGCTTATCTGGACTGGTCTGTCATGATCAGCACTTGAGTTAATACCTCAGCCGTGTCATATGTCAACAGACAAAGAAAACAAAGTCTACAGTCCTTCAAAGAGAAGCTCACCTCCTGATGACTTGGGAAAAGGAAAATGTCCAGTCACTTTACTCCCTTCCCAGCCAAAGCAAAATTGAATATTACGGCTGCCTAGCTCAACACACCAAAGTCAGATCATCCAGAATGGGAACTACACTCCTAGAGGTGTACATCTCCTGATAAAGAAATTTAGTATCTCAGCAACAGGTCTGTTCGCCTTCCACCTGAATCATGAAGTTTCAGTGTTTTTTCTCTTACCAGTTGAGATCACAGAGCCAGGGCAACAGATGCTTTGTTGCAAAGATAGCCAAAGGGGACTCTTCTATGCCGCCTCTTTCTTATTCTCTTCTCAGCAGAATGCTGCAGATGAGGATCAGAAGCAGCACTGGTAATTCTGGTATATCTTTCTCTCCTCCCCCCAAAAATCATCTTCATGGTACCACAGATTCTTAAATTTCTTCAAATTGGATTTGGGTTAGGCCTGTGAGTTCTGACTTTCATAGGTCAAGTTACTGCTTTGTCTAGCATCCTCTGTGCAGTAAACAAGACAGAGAATTTAATTTTATCCAATTGCATTGTCTTGTGTTGCTCTTACAAGAAATCACATCTCTTCTACATCCTGCTGATGTGCATGAGAATTTCTTTTCTGGGATCTTACTTTATTCTGTTGCTCACTCCCTCAAAGCTGTGGAAGCTTCATGGGGAAAAAATCATGTGCCTTATAGAATAAATCTGTAAACACCCATCTGGTTATCTGTTCATATGACCTTCAGAATTCTATAAGTTGGACGTTCTCATCATCCAGTGCTGCCATCAATAGACTGGTGCTTCTCCCTGTAGCCATCCCAGTGACTGTTAGAAAGAGTTATCCTCATTTGCATCTCTACACACATCTGTGTATAGTTCCCCGATGAGTTTATACTGCTGTAAAAATCTCAATGTCATGAATCTATGGATCTCATTACGAATATAAATAGGAAAATTTATCCGTGTCGTACCTGAAAATTTCCTTTCTTAGAGTAATGAGGGTTCACAAACCTATCTTTGACTGGGTTGTTAATTGGAAAAAGATATTGAATTTTTAATTGGTGCTCAGTTTGCTATTCACTGAGTTCTTTGCTGTACAGAAGGACTGTTCTGTTTAGTCTAAGTGCTTAATTTTCCTTAGAGTGCTTAGTTTGTCCTAGGCTTATGAAAGTGTCCCAACTAGCGGTTGAGCCACAATCCCTCTTATTGACAGATTTGGTCTGTCTCCAAGGCTGTGCATAGAGCAGAATTCCCACTTTTCTGGATCTGTGGACCTTATTATTCAAGAAAGGAAAATTTTAGATAAGTTTTCCTATACATTAGTACCAGAAATTGAGGTTTCCTGGAACTAATAGAGAAATATTTTGAAATCTCAACTACTAGTATGGATTGTTTTTGGGGTGGGGCGTGGGGTTAAATCACATCTCAGTCATTACATTTGTGCATGAAGAAGTAATGAGGTCATTAACTTCAGACTTGTATTTTTGTCCATCTTTTCTACATAGTAACAAATGTTTTGTTTGCACATAACCTCCCTAATTAACTTCCACTTAGTTCTTGTATTCTTTTGGTTGACAGTCATTGCTAAATAGCTGAGATTGGAATTTTTCATCAGAGATTGGACCTTAGCCAACTTCCTACTCGAGTTTACTTAAAGAGTAGAAGTGCTGTTATCCTGTTGTATCCCACAAGGCAATAAACTAGTCTCTCTACTGTCATCTTGCCAAGGAACACAGCCACTCATTTCCAGCTGAAGTGATATGGTTACAGAAGGATTAGCAGGATGGGAAAGCTGGATGAGCAGGCTCTATCAGGGAATGGGTAACCACTTGGAACAGGTCAGAGAAGCCTTTTGAAATCCTTGGAACTTTCTTCAGTCAAAAGTTATAGTTCTTGATCGTAGTTAGATCAGCTTAATTTCTTTCTCTTTTTGAGGCTACCTAAATATACTTACAGTCTAGCAGACGTTTATGTATGTTGCTCAAAAGAATAACCTGTAAGAATATACCAGGTGGGTTCATTTGCACTAGACAAAGACTTTTGCTGAATTGCTCTATTTGCAATTAAGCAATGATGTCAAGCAAAATTGGTATTGTAATCACCGTTAAATTACATATATGGCTACATCTGATGAGACAATTTCTTTTTTTAAATACTGCAACACTTCTGATTTTAATTGCGTGTTTCATAGTTTGTTCTTGTCATCTTAGATACATTGCTCCCTGCTAGTTGAATAATGCTCATTATAGGATCCTGGAGCATAGAGGAAAGTACAAAATTGTTAGATTTTGCATCACCTTTGTTTTCTGTCCATTGTGTTTGATTTCTGAATGCTGGCTGGCTTGTGCTGTATTGGGGTTCCATCTTAACAAATAACATCAGAATTTAATTAAATCATTTGCAATTCAGAAGAGCAAGCTACTACTCTTCTGTACCAGTCTGTTTATATATACTTAGGCAGTGTTTGGTATAGGTGTTTGAAAATGATAATGTCTGCAGAACTGTGGAATTTTCTGATTGACATTCTGAGAAGCCACACGAATGCCAAAAATCTCCAGTTAAACATACACACACAACTTCATTCCTTTTTTAATATATTTTCCATTTCCTAATATCATTGAAGGTAATTCAAAATGTAGATTTCTTGAAAATTATAGAACCTGAAGGTTACTTGTAGTTACTCCACCTATATAGCCTCATATCTGGCATATTCTAGGTGCTCAATTCAACAGGAAACTTGTCAGTTAGATAGTTTCAGCTGAAGTTTGTTGGAGACTGAAGAATGAAATAGGGCAGAATGTAGTTTGTTCAGAGGACCCTTTTCACTGTGCTAACTTGTTTTTTTTATTTTTACTTTTTTCCAGACCAGTTTAAGTGCTTGTACACCTCTACCTCAATATAATGCTGTCCTCGGGAGCCAAAAAATCTAACCGTGTTATAGGTGAAACCGCATTATATCGAACTTGCTTTGATCCACCAGAGTGCACAGCCCTGCACCCTCGGAGCACAGCTTTACCACGTTATATCCGAATTCGTGTTATATTGGGTTGCGTTATATCAAGGTAGAGGTGTAGTTATAATTAAAAGATATGATTGACTGATTGGATTTTAGAAGACATAACATCCCTGGAGGACTAATTGCTTATGTAAATGATGTGTCTTTCACCACTCTGTTTCTCACTTACCATTAAGTGACTTTGTAGAGAGACACATTAAAAGACAAATTAAAGCTTATATTTAGAAGCTGAATCAATAGACAAACAACAGTTTCTTAAAATATTAAGACATTGATATTTTCCGACAGTCTATTTCCAATGTTATAGTTATGAGCTGTACATCTAACATTTTTGTTAATGACGGGGAAAGCACTTGGCTAATTTCATAGTTATGCATTATAGAGACTAAATTTTTTATTTTTTCTATTTATATTCTAAATGCCTACTAGAAATTTCTCTTTTTATTTAACAGGTTTGGGTAAAACAAAAAGGAAGACAAGTGCACGAGATGCCTCACCTACTCCTAGTACAGATGCAGAATATCCATCCAACGGTAGCAGTGCAGATCGGATTTATGACCTTAACATCCCAGCCTACGTTAAATTTGCCTATGTGGCAGAGAGGGAGGATGAACTATCCCTTGTTAAAGGATCCCGAGTCATTGTTATGGAAAAGTGCAGTGATGGCTGGTGGAGAGGTAGCTACAATGGACAGATTGGCTGGTTCCCTTCGAACTATGTGGTGGAGGAAGTTGAGGAAGCAACTGCAGATTCCCCAAGTTTTCTAAGTTTAAGGAAAGGTGCATCCATGAGTAATGGCCAGAGCTCAAAACTACTTCACGTTGTTCAGACACTGTATCCATTCAGCTCCGTCACAGAAGAAGAGCTCAATTTTGAAAAGGGGGAAACAATGGAAGTCATTGAAAAACCAGAAAATGACCCAGAATGGTGGAAATGTAAAAATTCCCGAGGGCAAATTGGTCTTGTTCCTAAAAACTATGTAGTAATCTTAAGTGATGGTCCTGCCATTAACACTTCCCATCCACCTCCAATAAGCTATACAGGGCCATCTTCTACAGGACGGTTTGCTGGAAGAGAGTGGTATTATGGGAATGTTACCCGGCATCAAGCAGAATGTGCCCTAAATGAGAGGGGAGTGGAAGGGGACTTCCTTGTTAGAGATAGTGAATCTTCGGTAAGTGACATTCGACACTTGAATTTTTATTATGTGCTTTATATAAATAAAAAAACTGGTGTATGGTGAAGTAGCAATGATGGTAATGAATAATTACCTTACATTAGTACAGTGAGTGTCTATCCAAAAGAAGTAAGCAATTTACAAATTTTACAAAGTGATATTTTTGCTGTACACTGGGGTCACTTCATTCACTACTGAGGTGCAACCATCTTTGGAATGAAACACAACAATTGTAAACTAGTTTGTGTACTATTGTGGAATCACAAGTCATAATTCCCTAGTAAAGACTGAATTCCATTTTGAACTTAAAGCAGGGATTCTCTTGTTAGGTATGAAAAATACAGCATATGCTCCCCAAATTTACCACACTTACTCTTAGTACAGGAACTCCTCACTTAAAGTTCTCCCGGTTAACGCTGTTTCGATGTTAAGTTGCTGATCAGTTAGGGAACATGCTCGTTTAAAGCTGTGAAATGCTCCCTTCTAACGTTGCCTGTTTTATCCACTGCTTGCAGGAAGAGCAGCCCATTGCAGTTAGCTAGTGGGGGCTTGGAACCAGGGTGGACCAGCAGCCCCCTTATCAGCTCCCCCTATCAGCTCCCCACTCCCCTAAGTTCCTTGTGCAGCAGCTGTCCCTTCCCCCCACTGCCATGTGCTGCTCCTACTCTCTGCCTTGGAGCTGCTCCGAGAGACTCCTGCGTGCTGCATGGGGAGAGGGGGGAAGAGGGGAGCTAATGTCAGGGTGTCTCCCCCCTCCCACCCCCGCTCTTGCATCCCGCTTACCCCATCTTCCATAGAGCAGGGGGGACACACGACGGACGGAGCTTCTAGGCAGTAGCTGCGGATCTCAGGTCTCGGCAAGTTGATTTCATTAACAAGGCAGTGTACTTAAGCCTGGGGTCAGCTACTTAAAGGGGAGATGTGCATTTTTTCTCTCACACACAGGTTGTGTATCTCTCTCTGCCCTCCTTTCCTGCTGCCTTGTAGAGTGCTATGAGAGTTAACCCTTGAGGGCTTAGTCAACTGCTAGTTCATTTAGCAGTAAGGCATTCCCTGGGAAATGTTCCACCCTCTGACTCCTCCACCTCCACCAAGCTTCACAGTCATCATCACTGTGTACCAGTTTGTTTGTAAATAGTTTGTTTAAAACTTATACTGAGTGTGTGTACGTGTATATATATGGACTGGATAGCATAGTGGTTAAGAGCGCCGCCCTTTGATATGGGAGACCGCCCTTTGATACGAGAGACCGGGGTTCAAATCCCAGTTGGTACCCAACTTTCCAGTAGGGGTCCTTGCGCAAAAGACCCCCTAATGCTTCACCTGCCTGCCTCAAATATGAGAGTGACATGAACTAGGAGAGTCATGCCGGCTTGGACGTCGCTGGATTAACAAGGTCCGCGCCAGATGCTGAGGAACCAGGACAATCTGACGATAAGTGGGTTACTGGAACAAACCATTCATGGACGAGACAAGAGAACCT
>NC_133769.1:255488398-255543587 GCF_003597395.2 Chelonoidis abingdonii
GTCCAGAAGAGTGCGGTGCTAGGAACAGCTAAGATGCTGCGCAGAACCCTCAAACTCCCAGGCCTCTGGTAGAGGACCCGAGGTTGAGGAAGACACATACCACCCATAGGGGTGAGAGGGAAATTTTTTATATATATATACTTTTTTCTGGTGAAAAAAATTCCCTGGAACCTAATCCCCTCGTTTACATTAATTCTTATGGGGAAATTGGTTTCGCTTAACATTGTTTTGCTTAAAGTAGCATTTTTCAGGCACATAACTACAATGTTAAGTGAGGAGCTCCTGTATAAAAATTAATTTAAAATGGGTCCTTTAAGAAATTTAGCATCTGTAGCAGACTTTTCTTTGTCTTGAGTGATCTTAATAATGAAACAACATCTTCACACCTTCCATATAGTTAAAATTTCTTGAAATCTTATGTATAGGTTATATTTGAAGAAATTAGGTTGTAATAAAGGAAATTAGATTGTAATTAAAGATTTTATCTAATTTTTAGGATTATAATAAGCTGCAGACAGAGTCAAGTAACTCTTAAGTTGAGCCACAGTGACATCAGCGGCATGTTGTAATTATGTCAAACTAAGCATTACAAATGCAGGAAATTCAGAAAAAGGTTACACTTAAATGTGTTCCAAATATGCTAAGGTATGGAAATATATAGTTAAGTCAGTCAAACAACATGAACTCTGCCTTATAGTGACATCATGACAAGAAAAAAATGTAGTTAAAATCCCTTAGTGTGTCTTTTAAAAATAAATGTTATCTAATCTGGGACTACTAATACTAAAAAGTCTTAATCATTATCGTATGGTTATTGCATGGCATCAGCCTAACTCGGTCTTAGGGTTTATATACATACTATTTTTGTATGCCATAACTGTATCAATCTGAAACCAGCATAAATACAGTCCCATAAGGTGGATACAGTATAGCACTCTAAAAGTACTTATATTCCCATAAATTTAGGGTGCCAGTATTAAAGCACCTTTATGTCAGTATAATTGCATCCACACTATGAGTTATACTGATTTAACTATACTGGTTTCAAAGTAATAAAGTTAAAGCAATATAAAAAACTGTGTAGAGGCTAGAGCTTAGTATAGTTTTTTGTCTGAGAATATATACCTTAAAGAGGCCCAGCTATTGGAGCATTAGATCAATTGTAGTAAACATTTCTACATAGAATTTCTGACTAAGATTATTTTTCATATTACTTATTAATCTGATAACAACTGTTTCTGTGTTGTTTAGGTTCTATAAAATGACTTCACAGAACAATAGTACATGTTAGTTAGGGTGACCAGACAGCAAATGTGAAAAATCGGGACGGGGATAGAGGGTAATAGGAGCCTATATAAGAAAAAGACCCAAAAATCTGGACTTTCCCTATACAGTCGGGACATCTGGTCACCCTAATGTTAGTGTAAGTACTAGTTGACAGATTGTGGCTTTTCATTAGTTACTATTAAAAAAATCTAAACTTACCGTATATACTCGATCATAAGCTAGTTCGTTTATAAGGTGACACCCCACCCCACCCCCCAAAGATGGATAAAAATTCTATAACCCGTTCAAAAGCCAACCCTATAATTTAGGGGTCAGCAAACTTTGGCTCCCAGGCCCTCAGGATAAGCCACTGATGATCCAAGATGGTTTGTTTACCTCGAGCGTTGGCAGGCACAGAGGTAAACCTAAGTAAACAAAATGTCCCAGCGTGCCAGCTGCTTACTCTGACAGGCCGGGATAGCAAGTGGTGGGGAAATTTTTTTGGTGGTGGGGAGAAGCTGGGACTCAGGGGAGTAACTCTTGTGACCACCCCCCACATGACCCCACCCCTAGCCCGGGACTCCCACACTTTCCATCCCATCCCTTCCCACCTTATCTGGGGAGGGCCAGGGGAGGATGTCTCTGACCTGGCTGGAGCTGCTCCGGCAGGCTGGGCAGCGTGCCACAGCCTGCTCCAGTGGGCCAGACCAGGCAGTGCAGACGCAGCATATTCCAGTAGGCTGGGCCGGTGGCATGGCCACAGCCTGCTCTGGGGGGTGGGGCGAGCGGCACGGCTGCAGTCTACCAGCCCCAGAGCTACAGCTAATTTGGAGGCTGGGGGGAGAGCAGCGTGGCCAGAAGCGGAGAGACTATGGCCTTGCCTCTTCCCTTTTGGCTGTGCTGGCTGTGCTGCCTCTCCTTGCTCCCTCTGTTGGAGGGAGGGGCTGTGTCCCACCTCTCTCACTCTATACCCCTTCATAAGCCGACCCCCATCTCTGGTACTTCCGTTTTTTTACTGAAAGAATTTGGCTTATGAACAAGTTTTTCGGTAGCTTGTAGAAATTGAGAATATTTTAGTTCTTCATGCTTCTGTTGAAGTACATTTTGTATTTCACATGCAATAATATGCTGGCCAGGTGAAGGTCAATTTAAATCCAGCTCTTAAAATGGATTCAAAAGTCTGCGCCCCCCCCCCCCCGCCCCCCAAATTTGATGCAGAATGGCCAGGTTGCAATCATAATCACTTCTGAACACAGCTCGTGTTACTCAGTTCTTTTTTGAGAGAGTGTTTCCAGGATTAGCAGAAATATCCTATAGTAAGTATAAATTTATTCTTGAGTTTACTGGAGTTTGTTTTTTTAACTCAGTGGTGTACTTTAAGTTGAGATTTGCTAGCATACTTTGTTTCTGCTGGTAAGATTGTTGGTGTCAAGGGAATAACAATTTAAAGGCAAGAAAATAGTTTTTAAAAATTGCTTCAACTTTTTTCTTTCATTTTTTTAATTAAACTCTCACAAAATATTGTTTTATTTTCTGAAACACATTTACTGCTTTATTCTTACTGAGATTAGAAGAAGTGGGGACTGACATGTATTTCCACACCCTATAATTCTCATTTCATAAACAATAGTATTGATGACATACTGATGGTGTCTTGCAGAATGATTGTGGGTTTCAGGCCTCACAACCTACGGTTTTCCCCTGGTAGATTACTGAGTTTTAGTTCCTTCTCTGGGGGAAACCCATCAAAATGTGCTGCTTCACAACTTAACTCTACCTCTCTGGGACTGTTCATTTCTGTTTCTTTTCCCAGATTTTCTAGACATGACTTTGTGCAGCCTGTCCGTTAACTTACTTGCAAAATGGGGGGAATAATAGTTGCCTGTTGCTGTCGTGGGGATATGAGGATATGAGGCCTTAGTTAATAAAAGCTATGAAGTGCACAGAAATATTGACAGCAGTCATTGAAAGAAGAGAACTTGAGGCTCATGGTATTCTGGCTCCCAATCCTCAGTGATCAGTACTCTAGGGTGATGAATATTTTGTAGGTCTTTATCTATTTTATGTGGATTCTGCCCATAAGGTAAAAATTATCTCTACACAACAAAGTATTATAGAAAAGTAATTTTTTTAAAAAAGATGTAAATTGGGTTGGGTGCTGTATATCGGGAATATCTAGCCCCAACTGTGTACTACAAATTCTATCCCAGGCCCTGAACCAGCATACCAGTTTTCAGGCTGATCTGACTGTTCATATGGATTTTACAACAGTTTGAAAATATTGCTAAACAGAAACACTTTTGCAACGTTTACTAACGTGGCTACATGCTGCCCCATAATGACCACTGTGTTACAGTTCTTTTTTGTTGCCTAGATCTAAAAAGACTCTTTGACTTCTATCTGGAATATAGAAAATACATTAGCTTTTTTATTTAATGACCTCATATTTGATAAAATGGTTGCCAAATGGTGGGTCTCACGCTCTGCAGTAAAACTGTCGCTTGTGGGGCATACCAAGACTCGGTCAAGGTATAGCTAGTCAGCTGTAAGTCAGTGCACCATGGAATTTACTAAGCTCTTCAACAAACACATGATTGCTGCAATGCTACACAGAAAGTTTAGGTTCAGGCTTCTTCTGAATTGACATTTCCATTCTCTCTTCAATCCTGGTCTCTTTAATCAAAATGTTTCAGTCTGGTCGTGCAGATACTACATTTCTCTAAACAGAAAGCTATACTTCTGTAGTTGGGATGTGTGTGTCTGCCTTTGGTTTAGTATCATTTAGGAATTATGTTTTTGTTATGCATTAGGTTTAGGGTATGTCTGTACTGGTAAGTTTCTGCGCCAGAAGTTATACCACTTTTATTAAAATGCTGGAATTAAACAGCTGTTGTGTGTGCACACTGTGCTCCTTGTGATGCTGAAGCGCATCCACATTAGCAGCTCTTGCAACAGCAAAGACAGCAGTGCATTGTGGTAGCTATCCCACTGTGCAACTGGCCGCAGGGTGCTTTGGGAAGGGTTTGCAATGCCTCATGGGGCAGGCACAATGTTACATGATGCAGGTTTCTCAATCCCATTGTTCCATGGGCATCCTACATTGCCAGCTGCTTTTCAACTGAAGTGGGGAGGGGGGGCGGAGTGTGTGTGTGTGTGTGTGTGGAAGGGGGGAGAGAGAGACAGTGTGTTTTGGGGGACAAACCGTGTCAGCATGCTGTCTTGTAAGTTCAGACAGCAGCAGGAAACAACCAGTCCTTAGGCAGGGGGAGGGGGAAACCCTGATGTCAGCCCCCACCTTTCTCCCTGGACTCTCTGCACAGCAGGTACGCTCTCTATCTCTCTCACACACATTCTCTCTCTCTCTCTCTCTCTCTCTTTCTCTAACACACACACACTCTCACATTCACACTCTCTCTGTGTTCAACAGCACGAGCATTCCACATTAATGTTTTGCTTTGTGTCCTGGAGCAGATCAGCATAGCACATAATGGCTGTCAGTAATGGTGCTTTCTCAGGGGAGGAGCGCATGTCTCCAGGGCAGCCGAGTTCAAAACCATGATCAGAGTGGTCACTTGAGGCATTATGGGACAGCTCTGGGGCCAGTTACAGCACAGAAAGCAATCAAGTGTTCACACTGGCAATAGAGCACTGGAGACTCTCTGCGCAAATAGCCTTACGACTCTCCTCGAGGTGGGTTGTTTTTTGTTTTTTTGTTTTTTGGCAGCGCTGCAACTGAGGAGTTTCTGCACACAAAGTGGCTTGGTAGTGTGTACGCATCTGCAGTTTGAGCGCAAAAAGCTCTTTACTGTGCAGAAACTTGCCAATGTAGACAAGCCCTTAGTTATTTCATTCCAAATTTGACCTTCCTTAATTTTTTATCTTGTTGCCCATATCTTATTATAATAAAATTATTGTAAAAATCTTTTTACATCTTATTGCCCGTATCATTCTTTTATATAAATTTTAACACATTCTTGACTACTGCTATTGTGTTAATAAATTCTAGAAACCATATAGTAAACAAGAGTGCATAAATGTTGTTGACAGGGAAATAGGTAAAGTATCATCTCTTTCAAGCTTCCTGTTTTTAAGCGGACTTTCCCTACCATGTGAAATACATAAGTCAGTGGTTTTAAAAAGAAAATTGTGCAAAAATTCCATCATATGCAACCATATGGATCTGTAGAGCTAATCAGATTAATTTCACCCCCTGCTGAGGTAGAACCGTGGTTCTAAACCAGGGGTATGTGTATCCCTGGGGGTACTCAGAGATCTTCCAGGAGTACATCAGCTCATCTAGATATTTGCCTAGTTTTACAAAATAGGCTACATAAAAAGCACTAGCAAAGTCAATACAAACTAAAATTTCATAGACAACGATCTGTTTATACTGCTCTATATTCTATGCACTGAAATGTAAGTACAATATTTATGTTCCAATTGATTTATTTTATAATTATATGGTAAAAATGAGCAAGTATGCAATTTTTCAGTAATAGTATGCTGTGACACTTTGTATTTTTATGTCAAATTTTGTAAGTTTTTAAGTGGGGTAAAACTTGGAGGTACAGAAGACAAATCAGACTCTTGAAAGGGGTACAGTAGTCTGGAAAGGTTGAGAGCCAATGAGATAGAATATACAGTTCCTTGCACATGTTGCCTGTTGCCGCAATAGTTCCTGTCATCATTGTTGCTGCTTCACATGGAGAAGCAATATTGTAATGAGTGGGTTTGAGCTGTGGAAGAGGGGCCTTGGATCCTGGTGATGGTGGATGTGGGGCAGGAGCAGGAGCCTCAATGCATGAAGAGTTTCATGTGTGCATCAGTGGGGCAGATAAATTGGTGAATGAAGTTATGGATGATAGGTGAGAGTGGAGGGGCGGGATGAGACAGTGAAGGAAGATTGAACATAAGAATGCCCATACTGGGTCAGACCAGAGGTCCATCTAGCCTAGTATCCTGTCTTCTGACAGTGGCCAATGCCAAGTATCCCAGAGGGAATGAACAGAACAGGTATCATCAAGTGATCCATCCCCTGTCATCCATTCCCAGCGTCTAGCAAACAGAGACTAGAGACACCATTTCTGCCCATCCTGGCTAATAGCCATTGATGGACCTATCCTCTATGATTTTCTCTACTTCTATTTTGAACCCTGTTATAGTCTTAGCCATCGAGATCTAAGACCTAGACTAGATGGGGAGAAATTGGGAGTTTGAAAGACCAGTAGAATGGGTTAGAGAGGTATAGATGTAATTTTTTCCCACTCTGCCCTTTACAGTGAGTGTACCGTATTTCTTTGAGTGCTTGCAGTGTCCATTCACGTTAGGTGTGTGCTCACTTGGAGCAGTCCTCAGAACTTTTTCTCTCAGTGGTACCATTGGGTCAGCCCTAGTACTCTCTGGTGCCGTGTGCTCATAAGGGGTCCAGCCAAACCTCAGTTTCTTTTTTCCGTCCATGATGGTTGCTGGAACTGCTCTTCTTTCTTCAGCAAGCTGTCCTCAGTGGAATACTCTTCTCTGTGGTCTCAGTTTACTACCTTCCCTTTGTTTCTTTTGTCCTGGTTCTTTATTTCTAGTTTGGACAGTTGTGAACTTGTTGTACATAGTTGGCATTTTCACCATGTTAGCGGAGTCTTTCATCTGCTCGTGGTACCGGACATGCCTCAGTCCCTAGCTTTCTAGTTATGCGCCTCCTGCAGTAAACCTATGCCTCATCGTAGCCAGTTCGGTCAGACTCAGCACCAAGTATGATGGCGTCAATGCAGAGTGCTCCTCTCACCATGAGTCTCTGCACCATTCACCTATCACCAGTGCCAAAGAAAAAATATAAGAAGCTGTTGGCTGAGAAGGGGTATTCCCAAACTCTAAAGAAAGTCAAGTGTGGGGAGTGCTGTCTACTTCGGAGGTGTTTGTTGCAGCCAGGGACTTGTGGGTGCTTTTGGTACTGGTAGTGATAGCAGTACAAGAGTCAGCGACGTCGGTGCCAGGGAGCAGAATGGAACATGTCGCCCTGAACTCCCATTTGATACTTTTAGGGGGGAAACCGTCCCTGCTGTCTTCAACATAGGTCTTCCCGACTTCTCAGCATTCCTCAGGACCAAGTGGTCCCTGGAGGAAGTCTCGTTGTCGGATTCAGAAGTGGAATCATATCCCCAGCCGAGGAATGTTCTCAGTACACCCCCACATGCACATCAGTTTATCCAGTTGTGGATCCATGTGCGGCGATACACCGGAATGCTTGGCACAGTGGGCATTCACCTATGTAGATGCAATGACCATTTTGGAAACTTTGGGTTTTTCCCCCAGTGCAAGGGCTCCCTTCCAGGCACTAATACTCGGTGGTCTCAGAGAGGAGAGCACCTCCATCCTATCGAGCAGCACCGAATATGGACTCCAGTACCAAACCCGGTACCATTCCTCAGGACTGGATCAGAGCAGAAGAAGAAGAGGCTCTCCCCTGCTAGTGCAGAACTCCTCATCCTCTTCTCCAGATAAGGCAGTGTCAGGGGTGGGCATGTCACCTCCCCATGCTGACTTCAAAGCTCATCAGGAGCTCTTGAAAAGAGTGGCCTTCAAACCTCTTGCTGGAAATGGAGGTAGTTAAAGAGCCTTCCCACAGCCTGGTCAATATTTTGACTACGGCAACCCTGTCAAAGGTGGCTCTCCCTCTCAATAAGACCCCCATGGGCCAGTTAAAGGTCTGTGGAAAACCCCATCTTCCTTGCCTTCCACCTCAAAAAGAGCCAAAAAAGTATTTTGATCCCTCTCATGGGTATTAGTACTTGTACTCCCTCTCCCTCCAGAGTTCCTGGTGGTCTCAGTGGCCTGCAAGAGGGACAGACAAGGGCAACAAGCAGGACCTCCCAAGGCAAAAGACGCAGAGACTAGACGTTTTTGATAGAAATATTTATTCTACAGGGATTCTACAGCTCAGCATCTCCAACCAGCACACTTTGCTGGGGAGGTACGATTTCATTGTGTGGGATATTATGTTCAAATTCAAAGACTCGCTTCCCCAGGAATTCAAACAGTAGTTCTCTTCTCTGGTAGAGATGGGGAAGTCTGTAGCCAGGATTTCCTGCAGGCTGCCCTGGACACAGCAGACTCGGTGGCTAGATGCCTAGCTTTTGCAATAGTTATGCAAGATGCTTTTGATTCAAATCCTCATGACTGCCAACAGAGATCCAGCAATCAATTCAGGGCCTTCCGCTTGAAGACACTTCACTCGTCTCAGAGCAAACAGATGCGAAGCTCCATGGCCTGAAAGGCTCAGAGCCACCCTTAAGTCCTGGGTCTTTACACCCTGAAGCCTTCAACAAAGCACTTCAGGCCTCAGCACTCCAGCCGTTTCTCAGCTCCACTTCCTCTTCAGGACCTGCAAAAGAAACAAAGCAGGTATTTTGTACACAGGCAGCTGCCCCCATCTACCTCAGTGTCTCTACCTGGCCTGCTCAGATACATGGGGGCAGCCAAACGGAACTTTTGATGGGATGCCAGAGGTCATTATATCAGTTCCCATGCCACTGGATCCTGTCCCTTTTTTGTTTTCGAACCACCTTTCCCACTTCGGCATGACATGGTCTGTTATCACCATGGAGTGCTGGGCGCTGTACACTGTAGAAAAGGGTTACACATTCTAGTTTATTTCCACTCCCCACACATTCCTTCCCTCCTCGTCCCTCTTCAGGTACCTTTCTCGTGAGCAGTTTCTGGTGCAGGAGGTGCAACTCCTCCAAGTGAGAGCTGTGAAGGAGGTTCCTCAGGATTTAAGAGGGGGAAGGGATTTTAGTCCCAGTATTTCCTAATTCCAAAGGCCAAGGTAGATCTCTGACCCATTTTAGACTTGCGTCATCTCGATAGTTATCTCAAAAAGCTGACTTCTGCATGGTCTCCGTGGCTTCCATCATCCTCTCCCTAGTTTCAGGGGACTGGTGTGCCACCCTCGACTTGAGAGATGCTTATTTTCACATCGCAATTTTCCAAGGCCATAGGAGGTTTCTCAGGTTCATTGTAAATCAGATTCACTATCAATTTAGGGTTCGACCTTGCAGCAGCCACAAGCACTTTCACAAAATTCATGGCAGTAGTGGCAGCCTTCTTGAGAAAAAAGGGGTATAAGTCTACCCGTACTTCGATGACTGGCTGGTCAAAGTCCAGGCTCAGGCCCAGGTGGGGGCCATTATCCAACAGCATATAGTTAACCTTTCAGGTGCTAGACACATTTATAAATGAGCAGAAGTCTACCCTTGTCCCTGTACAAAAGATAGAGTTTATCAGAGCAGTGCTTGATTCCTCACAGGCAGGGCTTTCCTCTCAGAAGCCTGCTTCCAGACAATGGTGTAATTAATAGCCCAAGTCAAGGCCCACCTGGTCATAACAATCCATTCTTACCTTGGACTTTTAGGCCACATGGATGCATTCACATAAGTAGTGCAGCATGTGAGGCTATGCCTCAGATCTCTTTAAGCTTGGCTGACCTCAGTGTACTCACCCAGTCACCATCACCTGTACTCGCTGCTCACAGTTTCTGCCCCAGTCCTCGCTTCCCTTAACTGGTGGAGGGATCCTCTCTTAGTCCACTCAGGCGTCCCTTTCACAAAACACCAGACCTCATTATCCCTAGGTTTAGATGCTTCAGATCTAGGATGGGGGGGCTCACCTACAGCATCTCAGCACGCAGGGCCTGTGGTCCCAGGAGGAGCTCTCCTTAAATATAAATGTCAGGGAGCTAAGTGAAGTCCACCTGACCTGTCAGGTGTTCTTGACCCACATCATGAACAAGAATGTTCTAGTGGTCGCAAGCTATGTTCTAACCCAGCAGGCAGGCAGGAACTCTCTGTTCCCTATGTGAGGAAACTATCCACTATGGGAGTTCTGCACTTGTTCCACTTAGAAGCTTCTCACCTTTTGGGGAGCCTGGAATGAACTGGCAGATCACCTCAGCACAAGTCCCCACAAGTGATCCCTTCAGTCTGATGTAGTAAAGGTCAGTTTCCAGTGGTGGGGGACTTCACAGGTAGACCTGTTTGTCACCAGGCAGAACAGGAAATGTCACCAGTTCTGCTCCCTGAAGACCATAGCCCAGGCTTACTCACAGATGCTGCCCTGTTCCGTTGGACTGGACACCTGTTCTACACCTTCCCCTCCATTCCTCTAGTGCAGTAGTTCTCAAACTATTGTACTGGTGACCCCTTTCACATAGCAAGCCTCTGAGTGCGACCCCCCTGATAAATTAAAAACACTTTTTTTATATTTAACGCCATTATAAATGCTGGAGGCAAAGCGGGGTTTGGGGTGAGGTTGACAGCTTGCGACCCCTGTATAACAACCTCGTGACCCCCTGAGGGATCCCGACCCCCACTTTGAGAACCCCTGCTCTAGTGCAGAACCTCCTACTGGAGATCAAGCGAGACAGAACACGAGTCATTCTCATAGCACTAGGCTGGTCCCACCAACACTAGTTCGCCATGCTTTCAGTATCGACTCTGATGCTTCTACCTCTCCTCTTGGACCTGATATCGCAGGACCACGGTCGAATACTCCCCAAACCACAACACCCTCCACCTGACAGCTCCATGGCTAAATCCTGAGGAGTTGGCCTGTTCGGAACGAGTCCACCAGGTTCTGCAAGGTATCAGGAAGCTCTCTTCCAAAGCTCTACATGCCTTGCCAAGTGGTAGCACTTTTCCATTTGGTCTTCCCAGCAAGGTCTCTTGCCCTCACGGTCATCTCTGCTAGCTGTTTTGGACTATATGTTACATCTGTACTATACAGATTTTATATGGGAGATCAGTATTTCCCAAACTGGGGGTCCCTGACCCAAAAGGGCGGGGGGAACTGCAAGGTTATTCTAGGGGGTCACAGTATTACCACCCTTACTTCTACACTGCTGCCTTCAGAGCTGGGCAGCCAGAGAGCGGCAGTTGCTGACTGAAGGCAGCAGCGCAAAAGTAAAGGGGGCAATACCATACCATGCCACCAGTACTTCTGCCCTGCTGCTGGCAGCGGCGTTGCCTTCAAAGCTGGGCTCTTGGCCAGCAACCTCTGCTCCCTGGCAGCCCAGCTCTGAAAGCAGCGCTCCCATAAGCAGCAGCGCAGAAGTAAACTTGGCAATACTGCAACCATCGTACAATAACTTTGCGAGTCCCCCATAATCCTCTTTTGGGTCAGGACCCCTACTGTTACAACACCGTGAAATTTCAGATGTTAATATCTGAAATCATGAAATTTACTATTTTTAAAATCCTATGACCTTGAAATTGACCAAAATGGGCTGTGAATTTGGTAGGGTCCTAATAATCAGGCTATTTTTTTGCCGTCCCCTCCACCCCCACCCCGAAACTGCACACAAACAGGGAAGAGCAACGTCTTCACACAATAGACGTTAGCTGTATGGTATAGATAAAACTATACCATAGATCTACGTAGCTGTTTGTGGCAGTAGCAGACAAGATGAAAGACCTTCCTATTTTGGCTGAGCAGATCTCATCCTGGATCACACAATGCATTCACACAAGCTACAAGCAGACGGGGGTCCCAACACTGGCTATAGTGACGGCCCATTCTGTGAGATCCAGGTGCTGATCCAGGGCACCTGCAGAGAGGTGACTTGGTCATCAGTACATACATTTTGTTCCCGCTACACCATCACCCAGCAAGCTAGAGATGATGCCAGGTTTGGTTGAGCCATGTTGTGGTCAGCATGTCCATGAACTCTGATCTCATCTTCTATGGTACTGCAAGGGGGTCACCAAATGTGGAATGGACATGTGCAACACATCTCAAAGAACAACAGTTATGTAAAGGTTAGTAATCATTTCCCTTTCATTCTGAAAGGGGGAATAGGAAGATGAGATCCCTTTTTCTTCCTACTTTCCCAGCATCTTCCCTTATACTCCACTGAAATGCTTCCTGTGGCAATCCCCACAAAAAAGTCCCAGCTTTTTTTTAATGTTTATAATTTATGAATGTTTCCAGCTGCACCAAAATACCGGATTCTTCATAATACAAAAACTAAGTAAAGAGGATTAGGGTAAAGGGAGGGGAGGGGGAAGCAGCATATCTATCTTCAGAGTCTACATTAATTATAGATCCCTAAAAAGTCAGCCCAAACTCCTTAGTATGTTTTGGGCATTCCCCTTCTGCAGAATCCCAGTCATTTGCTATCTGAAAGGTGAGCCAGTCATCAGTGTTTTGATGCCTTCCAAACATTTCTGCAGGATTCATTTTTTAGTGTCCAAAGCTGCATGTTAGAATGATGCGATCTTGTTACCACATAATCTTCAGGTATCAGGAATATATCCAAGAACAAAATTGAAGGTGGTGCAACTCCAACTTAGCATCTAGAGTCAGATTGGGCCAGTGAACCAACTCATACCAGAAATTTGTGATATAGGAGCACTCCCAAAACATTTGAGCTAATATAGCAACAAGGTAGTTACATTTCTGATTGTAATCAGCATTCATGAGGCCCATTAGCCTATGTGGAGACCAGTATATTTGAAAAAGAATCTTGGTGAATAAGCCTTAGTCTCAGGTCTTTGGTTGCTTTTTAACATTAAATACAATCGTATTCCATTGGGTTGGAAAAAAGTCCCCGTTTTTTACTTTTGAAAATAGGTTCAACCTGCAGTGGAGAAAAATAGGGATGGGGGAACAGCTTTCTAACTGCAGTCTCCTCACTTACTTTGGGCATCAGCCACCTCTCTGTCATCCCATTAGATCAGTACTTAAAGGTGGTCTGAAAAGAGTTGGAGGTCTATCATAAGTTGGAAGCAGCAGCTTTGGAAAGGGTGCTAGCATCCTTTGCTGACTTGGCTCAATTTTTAATTTTTTGCTGAGTCTGCCACCCCTTATGATCTGCTTCTCTCCACTTTAAGCACTGCTACAGATAAACAGCAATTGAAATCACAGGAATCCAACACAGTTTTAAGAAATAGTGCATTTTGGACTGAAAATCTGTAAATGTGTGGTTTTAATCTTCAATTTTCCCTTTTAGTAATTTACAGTTAGACTCTGTAATTCTCTTCCATCATAACTGGAGCCAGTGTTTTCCCCAGAAATTGAAATTAGGGGGGATGTTCGAATTTACAGGGGAGAGATGGCCAAAGAGAGGTGAGACCATGAGGGTGAAAGTGGGCTGTATGGCACCATAGTAAAAACTGAAAAATGTTTCATGACCATTTTTAGATTTAACTCATGTTTTAAAATAATCACAAATTAAAGTTGGCTACTCAGGCCTATTATGAAGCACAACATCAACATCCTTCTTGGTTTCTTGTTGTAATTTTCCACAACTCTGTTAATGAACTTCTCAAATGCAGTGCGTTTATCTTTGGTGGCTTTTCATGTGTCCGATGCTTCCAGTCCTTCATGATATGCTCATGATCAGGCAGAAGGCAACTAATGTGAGAAGTATGGGGAATAAGCTGGAAGAACTCAAAATGGTAGTAAATAAACTCTGACATAGCTGGCATCACAGAGTCTTGGTAGGATAATACACATGACTGGAATATTGGTATAGAAGGGTACAGCTTACTCAGGAAGGACAGGCAGGGGAAAAGGAGGGAGTATTGCCTTATATATTAAAAATGTCGACACTTGGACCGAGGTTGAGATGGAAATAGGAGACAGACTTGTAAAAGTCTCTGGGTGAAGATAATAGGGGTAAAAAACAAGAGTTATGTCATGGTAGAGGTCTACTTCAGGCCACCTAACCAAGAAGAAGAGGTGGATTTGACTTTTTTTAAACAACTAACAAAAACATTCAAAGCACAAGATTTGGTGGTGATGGAGGACTTCAGCTACTCAGACATCTGTTGAGAAAATAATACAGCAGGGCACAAATTATCCAACAAGTTCTTGGAATATATTGGAAACAATTTTTTATTTCAGAAGGTGGAGAAAGGTACTAGGGAAAAGGGTGTTCTAGATTTGATTTTGACAAATAGGGAGGAAGTAGTTGAAAATTTGAAAGTGGAAGGCAGCTTGGGTGAAAGTGATCATGAAATGGTAGATTTCATGATTCTAAGAAATGGTAGGAGGGAGAACAGAACAATAAAGACAATGGATTTCAAAAAGGCAGACTTTAGCTAACTCAGGGAGTTGATAGGTAAGATGCCACAGAAAGCAAGTCTAAGGGAAAAACAATTGAAGACAGTTGGCAGTTTTTCGAAGAGACATTATTAAGGGCACAAGAGCAAACTATCCCACTGTATAGGAAAGATAGGAAATATGGCAAGAGACCACCCTGGCTTGACCAGGATATCTTCAATGATCTAAAAATCAAAAAAGCATCCTACAAAAAATGGAAACTCGGTCAAATTACAAAGGATGAATATAAACAATTAACACAGATATGTAGGGACAAAATTAGAAAGGCCAATGCGCAAAACAAGATCAAATTTAGCTAGAGACATAAAGGGTAACAAGAAAACATTCTACAAATATATTAGAAGCAAGAGGAAGACCAAGGTCAAGGTAGGCCCGTTACTCAATGACGGGGAAAAAACAATAACAGAAAATGTGGAAATGGTAGACGTGCTTAATGACTTCATTGTTTCGGTTTTCACCAAGAAGTTTGGTGGCGATTGGATGTCTAAGGGCTTGTCTTGCAGCTTTCTCGCTCAGGGGAGTGAAAAAACACCCCCCTGAGCACTGCAAGTTTTATCACCGTAAAGCGCCAGTGTAGACAGTAACTACTTCCCTCATGGGGGTGGGGGTTTTATAGCCCTGGGAGAACTCTCTCCCTGCGCTATGCTGTGATTACACAGCCATGTTGCAGCACTGCTACAGCAGCACTTTAACACTGCTAGTGACGACATGCCCTAACATAGTGAATGTCAGTGAAAATGAGGTGAGATCAGAGACTACAATAGGGAAAGAATAAGTTAAAAATTAGACAGATTAGATGTCTTCAAGTCACAGGGCCTGATGAAATGCATCCTAAAATTCTCAAGAGCTAACTGAGGAGATATCGGAGCCATTAGAAATTATCTTTGAAAAGTCATGGAAGACAGGCGAGATTCCAGAAGACTGGAAAAGGTCAAATATAGTGTCAATCTATAAAAATGGAAATAAGGACAACCCGGGGAATTATGGACCAGTCAGCTTAATTTCTGTACCTGAAAAGATAATGGAGCAAAAAATAAAGCAATCAATGTGCAAACATCTAGAAGATAAGAAGGTGATAGGTAACAGTCAGCATGGATTTATCAAGAATAAATCTTGTCAAACCAACCTGATAGCTTTCTTTTAACAAGGTAACAAGCCTTATGGATAGGGGGAAGGTGGTAGACATGGTATATCTTGACTTTAGAAAAGCTTTTGATAGTGTCTCGCATGACCTCATAAACAAACTAGGGAAATGCAACCTAGACGGAGCTACTATAGGGTGGGTGCAAAACTGGTTGGAAAACCATTCCAAGAGAGTAGTTATCAGTAGTTCACAGTCATGCTGGAAGGGCATAACAAGTGGGTCCCACAGGAATCCGTTCTGGGTCTGGTTCTGTTCAGTATCTTCATCAATGATTTAGATCAGGGATTCTCAAACTGCGGGTTGGGACCCCTCAAGGGGTCGCAAGATTATTACATGGGGGTTTGCGAGCTGTCTGCCTCCACCCCAAACCTTGCTTTGCCTCCAGCATTTATAATGGTGTTAAATATAGAAAAATGTGTTTTTAATTTATAAGGGGGTTCGCACTCAGAGGCTTGATATGTGAAAGGTTTCACCAGTACAAAAGTTTGAGAACCACTCATTTAGATAATGGCACAGAGAGTCCACTTATAAAGTTTGCTGACGATACCAAGCTGGGAGGGATTTCAGGTGCTTTGGATAGGAGAGGGCTAAAATTCAAAATGATCTGGACAAACTGGAGAAATGTTCTGAAGTAAATAGGATGAAATTCAGTAAGGACAAATGCAAAGTACTCCCAGTGACTGCCAAGGAAGGAGTACTGCAGAAAGGGATCTGGGGGTCATAGTGGATCACAAACTAAATATGAGTCAACACTGTTGCAAAAAAAGAAAACATCATTCTGGGATGTATTAGCAGGAGTGTTGTAAGCAAGACACGAGAAGTAATTCTTCCACTCTTCTCCACTCTAAGTAGGCCTCAGCTGGAGTATTGTGTCCAGTTCTGAACACCACATTTCAGGAAAAATGTGGACAAATTGGAGAAAGTCCAGAGAAGAGCAGCAGAAATAATTTAAGGTCTGGAAGACATGACCTATAAAGGAAGATTGAAAAACATTGGATTTGTTTAGTCTGGAAAAGAAAAGACTGAGTACTCTGAGGGGACATAATAGTTTTCAAGTACATAAATGGTTGTTACAAGGAAGAGGGAGATGAATTGTTCTTCTTAACCTCTGAGGATAGGACAAGAAGCAATGGGCTTAAATTGCAGCAAGTGAGGTTTAGGTTGGATATTACGAAAAACTTCCTAACTGTCAGGGTGGTTAAGTACTGCAGTAAATTGCCTACAGAGGTTGTGGAATCTCCATCATTAGAGATTTTTAAGAGCAGGTTAGACAAACAGCTGTCAGGGATGGTGTAGGGATGCCATGAGTGCAGAGTACTGGACTAGATGACCTCTCAAGGTCCCTTCCAGTCCTATGATTCTATAATTGCACAAAATTCTATTCAATGAGGAAAAAGAATGCTTAACCTTAACTGTTTTGACTGGAAGTAGCAAGAGATGAGTTCCTATTTCTTTCATCCCCAGAAACAGCACAAAGATTGGATAGAAACACTAGTCATGATAAAGAAGAATTTGAAGTCAAATCGACATTCATTCATCATAAGATATTCCACTGTGTGTTCAAATTCTCTATTCTGTCCTGATCACATAGCAGCCCTATTGCTGGTAGTGCCTCACTCCACTCAGCTGTCAGTGTTTTATAAGACAGGCATCTGTAAAAGCTATATAGAGATTGAGTACAATCCAGAAGTCGCTGTTGTAGATATGCAAGTCAACTGCTGGACTGAAGTCTTTGCTTTTTCGAGTATGTTTTCAATGGATATCTCTCTGATTGATCCAAGTTTAGCTTCTATTGCTGGACAAAGATCTACTACTATTATAGCAGATACCTGGATGGCATTGTAACAGGAGACTTATGAGCAGGGCTTTGGAGCTGTGCTCCGGCTCTGCTCCAGCTCCAGGCAAAAACCTGCAGCTCCCCTGCTCCAGAGCTGCTCCACGCTCCAGCTCCAGGCTCCACTCCAAAGCCCTCCTTATGAGAGAGAATGGCAATAGTCCTTTCTGAACTTAAGTAGTCTCCCAGCCTCAGTACTTTAGATCTGTCCCATCTCAGTAGATACTTTCCAAAGCCAGTAATAATGGTTGCAGTCAGTGACTTAATATTTGATGCCTATTTGAATCAGTGCATTCATCAGCCATATATGCACATTTTTTTTATGTGGTCAGAGAGTTCTTCACTTTTTCAGCTGCTTAGTCTTCCACTGTTGCACAGTATGCATCTAACCAGTCAGTTGAGTTTTTTGCAGAAAAATGGTGAGCATTTGCCAGTTTTGTTAGGAACCATTGTCCGACTTCAGGATTAACGAGTGACGATGTACTTAACATTGGCCTCCATTTTGTAGTGTGTGATATCTCTTGCTTAAATAGAAAGTATGATGTGACTGCCATGTTTGTTCACATAAACTGTGTTGCGTCTCCAGCATTCTTAACGGCCTCATTAAGTACTTCTAAAATTGGCTTTGACTATGACTGGCTTATAAGGCTTTTTCTATATGTCAGTTTAGTCCAGAGGCTTGGTATTTTGCTACTTTTTCACGTAATTTGCCAGCATTGGCTTTGTTGATCAGTTTGGCAAACCAGGCTCCTCCACTTTTACTATATAAATCCATGGTACCCCCAAATCTTGAATATTGGGTGCAGTTCTGGTCACCTCATCTCAAAAAAAGATGTATTGGAATTGGAAAATGTGATGAGAAGGACAACTAAATTGATTAGGAGCATGGAACAGATTCCATATGAGAAGAGATTAAAATGACTGGGACTTTTCATCTTGGAAAAGAGACAACTAAGAGGGGATATGATAGAGGTCTATAAAATCTTGACTGGTGTGGAGAAAGAGAATAGGGAAATGTTATTTACTCTTTCACATAGCACAAGTATTAGGGGTCATCCAATGAAATTAACAGGCAGCAATTTTAAAACAAAGAAAAGGAAGTACTTCTTCCTACAATGCACAGTCAACTTGTGGACCTTTTTGCCAGGGAAGTTGTGAATGCCAAAATTATAACGAGGTTCTAAAAAGAACTAGTTAAGTTCATGGAGGATAGGTCCAGGATGGTCACAGATGCAACATCATACTCCAAGTGTCCCTAGCCTTTATTTGCCAGAAGTTGAGAGTGGACTGCCGGGGATGGATCACTCAATGGTTGCCTGTTCTGTTCATTCCCTTTGAAATACCTGGCATTGGTCACTGTCGGAAGACAGGATACTGGGCTAGAGGGACCCCTGGTCTGACCCAGTATGACTGTTATCTAAAAATTAATTATAATATAATAATAAAAATGTTTAATATAGAAACTGCCCAAGATAACAATCTCTTGAGATAATGACAATGTGAGATAATGATCTTGGCAAATAACGCATTTTAAAAATCTTGGCCTATTAGGAAATGTATATTTATATAAGTTTCCCAGTCACAATGCTGGCATTCTGGAGCAAAATCATGATAACATAGTCTAATAATGTTCCTTTAACATGCCTCTCCCTTTTCCCTCTACTGCATTCCACTCATAGTTGTTATCCTTGGTCAGTGGAGACCCAGAGTTCAGAGGTTCTTTTGTGTGAGTTCACCTCCCACCTTGGATAGTGGTGGGGGAAAAGGCACTTTGCTCATTCCCGGAGCTGCTCGCCACTAGCTCAGTCGGCAGTGGTGCTGCGCCATCAGCTTCTGCCGCCACCTGCCACTGTGACCTCTGCAAGTCGGTCCCTTGAGGTTCCACACAGCTCTCAGTGGGAGAACTTCACTGCTAGAGGCTGGGCTGTCTCTTCCTCCGAAACAGTCCCCCAGCAGGTCTAAGCACTTACACCTGATTATCTGTGATTTCAGCTCTAGTGCTCACTTTAAAAAAAAAAAAAAAAACACAAAAAGCTCTCTATCAAGTGTAATCAGCTCTGTCTTTAAACGAGGGAGAAGGGTAGGTCAAATGGTGCCTATGATTCTTAGGCAGAGCCCACAACACTAAGTAAAGTACGTGTCCCCACCCCTTCTCTCTCCCCCCTCCCCCCCCCCGCTGGGATCTGGCATCCAGACCCACTACTTAGCAAGTGCAGTTCAGTTGAAGGTGGGTGACCCTTCATTCAGGACAGGCTAAGTACAGCCCTTCTGGCCTTTACTCATACAACAAGGATAACGTTCCATTACCCCCACATTCAATACTAAAGTGATTTGTAACCCAACACCAGGCAAAATCGATCATTTGGGCAAGATAGCTCTGTCTGCTAGATACCTAGGCAGAGTAGGTGTGTTCATGTAAATATAGTCTGGTCCTGAAGCCTTCCTGCAACCCCACCCTCGAGCTAATCATTAGCTGTCAGGGGAGAGCTCATTCAGAACTTGCTTTCAAATCATAATTTGAAATTATTAGGTTGGCCAACATCGCCAAAACAAATGCACCAACCTTCTCATAAAAAAACAGCTATGTGAGGAAGCTAGTCTCTGTTCATGCTTTTCAAACCTATTATGCTTTTTCAGGTACCAGTGTTTTATCATCTATTGTTTATGTTTTTAAAGTGTGTACTGTTGACCACCTCTGGGGGCAGTGGGGGGTGCAGGGTGATGGGGAAATTCAGGTAGATCCCTGATGGGGGAGAAACACTCACAGGCTCCCTGCCATGGTGCTATGCTGTATAATCCTGCTGCAAGATCACCAGACAACCTTTTAGGTTCTAGAGACTCAAATTTACTTGAAATGTGCTTTTAGGGAGTGTATGTAACTTCTGAGGCTTTTATGCAAGAGAAGTTTGCATACAATCCATCTAAATGTAGCAGTTAATTCAAGTGGGAGAAGAGAGAAAATCTGCCAGAAGCTGAAAGAGAATGGCCTAAAAACAGTTTTAAAAATAAACAAACTTGGAACAAATCCAAGGACAGAAGGGAACCAATTCAGGCTGTGTTCAACCACCACACTGTAGCATGGCAAGATTAAGTTTAAAGAGCAATAGTTTACATAGGTATTTTTTAAAACTTGTTCTGAATATTTAACTTGTATATTTGCAGTGAGAAGGAACCAAAATAAATACGAGTCCAATTATTTTCACAGATTCTTCTTGTATTCTTGTTACTCGCTAATTTGAGGCCAATAAAGGGGTTTCAAATTTTTTGCAACAGCTGTTCAAGCTCTTCCATCTCTTTGTACCGGATGATGGCTCTCACAAGAGAGTTATACAGGCTGTTCCACAGTTTTAAGACTATGAGTTCATCAAAAGGGTGCAGCTTCACAACATGCTGTGGTGAAAAATAAGCAATGCTAAATTCTTCTATTATACAAAAATCGAATTAGCAACTTTGAGATTGGAAAAAATATGAAACATTGAATATTCAATCAGAACTGTATTTCAAGTGTCAGAAAAAGCAAAACGATGTGATAATAGTGCGATAACATACTGGAGTTTGTGTGGCTACATGACATGGTAGCAAGTGTGGGCCAGTGGCTCGGGTGCAGGACTGACAATCACAGGGCGTAGGTTCTGTTCTGAGCTCTTCCACTGACTCACTGTCATAACCTCTCTGTTCATCTTTATAAAGATAACAATACTTACCCACCTTTGTAAAGAGCTTTGACATGTATACTTGAGATCATAGCTTTGAGGCTGTGATAACAACGCTGCACCCGACAGGAGGGCACTAAATCTACATAAGGCTCAAAAGGTTTAGCTTAGTTGTTGGTTTTACTTCAGACATGATGTAGCTTTTTCAGTTCCATATTCTGGCATTCTGTTTATACCCGTGTCTTCAGTTATTATAGTGATTTTTTTTCAGGTAGTATTTTTAAATGAGTTTTTCCTAGGTGTTCCCTACAGAAGAAAGAATTAGAAGGACTGTAGTATTAAGGTTTGGTCTTGTTTCTCAGACTCACAAGCTGGTGTTCTATTACTCTCTTCCATGCTAGCCCTACTAAATTGTTTCCTACAAGCCTGTGGTGTTAGCTTTCGTATTTAAAGTAAAGTTGGTGGCATGCTATCCATTGCCAGTGCCCTTTGACACTTCTGTGATTCGGCAGTCATAGAATTTTCTGCGGAATTCATCCGTTGCTGCAAAATCATACTCCAGTCTCAGCTTTTTTTTTTAAGTGAATGGTTCTAGTTCTTATGATTATGAAGATGATCTTTGAAATCATGAACAGATTTGAAACCAATGCAGTGCAGAGAGCCTGCAACAATAGCTCTGAAAACTGTGAACTTCCCAATTCATCTCAGTTAGGGCCCATGGACTCTGCAGTTCCACAGCATCTGGCTTTTGTGGGCAAGCTCCTGATACTTTGTATTCAGTTTCCCTTCTTGGTCAAGACTGGTCTGCAGCTGCCTCTTGTCTTCCAGTGTTCCTCGCTAGGGGGAGTTAATCATATTACAGTGAAAACTCTGCACTGTTCCTTTGAGCTCAGGCAGGGGGGGATTAGAGCCAGAGCTAACATACAATTTACAGCCAGGGAGTGGTGATGGGGGTTGGGGGAGGAAGAGAAGGGGAATGGAATCTAAGAATTTATGCTGGCAAATAGAGCTAGTTTGCAAAATTCCAATGAAATATTGTTCATCAGAATTTGTGGATTCATTAAAAGCTAAACGTTTCACTGAGATGGTTCAATTTCAGCAAAGTTCCAGTTGAACCCAGGCAGCGGTCCGCCAGAACCCTGCCAGCTTCCCTGCCCAGCTCCTCAGCAGACCACATTTGAGGACTCTTTAGTAGAGAATTTAGAAAATGTTGGTTTTCATTCCTAATTGGAACAAAACTAAATTGTGAAATATCAAAATCCTCAGTGAAACTGAATTACCATTCTCTGCACAGCTCAACTGGCAAGTTAAACTGGCTGGGGAGTAGTGCAGTAGCTGAAGCCCTTGGATCCAGGGAAATGAGATGTAAGACCATCTACAAGCTCTGCACTCCTGTCCTCCAAATTTCTTTGACACATGCAGACAAAGGGATGGCCTGAACCGAGCTGCTTGGACAGCATCACAGGAGCAAAGTCCCAGGGAGTAGAGTTGGGCTGCCTGGAGAGCATAGTGAAAACTCATCCACAGAAGTAGTCACTGTCAAAAATAATCTCTCATGAATGTTATGCCAATACGAATTTTCAGTTAAAATAGCCATAGTTCTGTTTTTGTGTGGGAGTAAATGGGAATAAATGTTTTTTTGTGACAATGGAATAAATTAATATTATTGTGGAATTTAGAGATTGTTGCCACAGAAATTAGGAATTGTTGCCACGTGTTGTGAACCTGGGCTAATTGTGTCAATAAGTACACGGGACTTAGAATATAGAATGCATTCACAGGGATGTTTGTTTGATTTACCGTAAGAGCTGTGTTTATGTTCTGTACCAGAGACATTGATAGAAAAGTAAATTTAGGCCATGTCTACACTACAAAATTAAGTCAACCTAGCTTCCATCGGCATAGAGCTGCTGCAGTAATTACACCACTTGTGCTTTTCCACACTTTGCTCCTTGTGTCAGCAGTGTATGTCCTCACCAGGAGTGCTTTTATTGATTGTACTATCAGTGTGGGGCATTGTGGGATGGTTCCTGAAAGCCAGTAACAGTTGATGTAAGTAATGCAGTGTCTACGCTGATACTACTTTGACCTAATTACTTCAACCTTAACTCTATGCCGCTTATGAAGGTGGAGATAAGTCGGCGTAGAGGGGCAGTTACATCAGTGAGAGCAAAATTTAAGTGTAGACTTTTCCATAATTATGTCAAAGTAAACTGCCTTGCATTGATCTAAATCTGTAGCGTAGATCTGATCTTAGAGGTATAGTCAAGTGGACATTCACTACGTAACTTTTGATTTATATAAATGTTGCTATCATTATTAAATATTTATACTACAGAAGAGCCCAACTTCAACAGTTGGGTCCAAAACTACTGGGAAGAATTTAAAGTGAAAATTAGTATTAAATTTAATGAACGTTCAATGAAATAAAAACTACAAATTGGAAGTTGACTCTTTTTTAAAATAGAGTGGCAGTAGGATGAAGGAGTGGCCAAACCACATGCGAGCAGGCGGAAATGTTGTAGACATGGAGAACATTTGCAGCCATTTATTTATGTTCACTTTAGTGCTATGTACTAAAGCAATCAATGTGCTGGTACATGGAATAAGTTGCTAGATGTCAAAAATAGTAAATGGAATAGTTCTGTTTTATCTTTCAAATAATTGTTAAAAAAAATTGAATTTCACTGTATGCGGTTAGTCTTATATTTGGGTGATTTGTATTGTAAATGTGTATTCTATGTCCTATACTACTTTCTTAAAATGAAAATAAACAAGAGCTGTTCCTCATATATTTTTTAACAAAGTTAAAGAGTGAAAAGTTTT
Organism: Chelonoidis abingdonii; assembly: GCF_003597395.2. Lineage (NCBI taxonomy): Eukaryota > Metazoa > Chordata > Testudines > Testudinidae > Chelonoidis > Chelonoidis abingdonii. The sequence continues at coordinate 255,512,235 of NC_133769.1, forward strand.
TTCTTTTGTAACACAGAGCAAGAAAGGCCCTCTTGTGGTCATGATTTTTAAAAGACGTGGGAATTTTCCCTTCTGTGCCTTACCTCCGCTAAGCAATATTGTAATAAGAATATTGATTTTAGGGAGAGTTTATCAATAGAAAAAACCATACATGACACAAGTCTTTTTCTGGTCTTGTCATTCTATGTAGCTGGGGAGCTTTCCATTAACTGCACATATTAATAATGGGGGAATTTATTTATTGAATAATAGATATTTGGATTTCTTAAGTAGCTAAAGCACCATACTATTGTACAAAGAGTAGAGTATATTGCAGTTACTTTATATCACAGTTTGCTCCTTAAACCACAAATTTGTGTTTTCTCGTTGACCACTTTGCAATAATTCTTCTTTTCTTTCTCTCTTTCAACAGCCCAGTGACTTCTCAGTATCTCTAAAGGCATCAGGGAAAAACAAACATTTCAAAGTGCAGCTCGTGGACAATGTCTATTGTATTGGCCAGCGTCGATTTCATTCAATGGATGAATTGGTGGAACACTACAAAAAAGCTCCCATCTTCACCAGTGAACACGGGGAAAAGTTATATCTTGTGAAAGCACTTCAGTGACGTTGAAGACAGACTATGCCACCTAGGCCTCGTATAACTTTCAAGCCTTAGGTCCTAATTCACTTTTATAGAGCAGAGCAATCTACTCCCTGAAGCAGGCTTAAAGAATGGGCCCTTTCCAAAGTGTTTGCTCTGTTGGTGGTTGTTGTCCTTTTTCGGTTTGGTTTGGTTTTGTTTGCCTATTTTATCTTTTTGGTTCTGTTAATCTCAGATGACTTCCCCTCAGGTTGAAAATTTCACTTAAATGGGGTTGTAAGCACTCACTTTCATGCCTGAGTTCTAAACTCCCCTCTTCTGTGTACGTTTACATAGTTAGTTCCAATAAACAAGGGGTGTTTTCAATTCAGAACAGTGTTAATCTGTTCAAATTGCTCATGCTGACAGAACTGTTCATTTGAGAGACATCGGGCACAGTTTGAATGCACTGAAGCTGCAGCTAATTAAGTGAGATATAGTAGACATAACAGTTGTGGCAGTGAGTTCTGTAGCTATTTTGCTTACCAAGTAGTATATTACAAAAATTCCTAGTTCCTAGAAGCACTCTTTACACTGTACTCTGCTATTACATTGCCTCTTTAACTCTTTATAAAGAGTACACTAATTAAAGCATTTTGTAATAGTACTTCTTAATCTACTATGGTAAGATTGTAGTAAAAGAAAACTATCTAGTGTATTTTGGTCTGTAATTGCAAGAGAGAGGAATTTTCTTTTTTACATTGATTGCTAGAGAAAGAATCATTGAATTGTAAAGGCTGAATGTTTTAGTAATCTACAACCAAATGTGCCATCCACATAATGCTTTTTCCTCTTGCCCTTCTGCTTGTTTGAATTAAACAATTATGTATTTAATTCTCAAAGTAATATGTATCTGTAGCTGATTGTTGACACTAATACGGAAGATTAATAAAAACTCATCTTGGGGTAGGGTGGGCAGGTGGTGTTCTCTTTGATCCTTCTGGTCAATGGTAGGGGCCTGAGAGGGCTTCGGCTTCCTAAACCATGGAATGCTGTTCTGAGAAGGATTGCTGAGAAGANCGGGCTACCAACACTATTCTATATATAGATATATATATATATTTGCTTTATAGAGAAAATCTTCAGGGTTTACAGATGGTGGGATTGGTAGTAGGAGACACACAGAATGTTTATGAAGAAAATGCATTTTCTCTTTTCTTTACATTTAAACTCCTTTATGGTTTAAATATACAGTCTTGAGATGGCACATTCCTGAGACTGAAGAAGGGATCTTGAGATCTCAAATTCTTGCATACCCAGTTTTTTGGATATTGTAATAAAAAAAGATATTATGTCAAGATGGAGTACTGGATTTATCCTTGAGTGGTAGTCATGGTGTTGGTTTAGTAAGGTAAAATAGTGTAAATATGGAATTTGTGTATTTTGAATTTAATCTAAGAAGAAAAAAAATTAGCAACATACTAGGTAATGAGATATACTCTGTAATGTTGTCAGTATTGATTACTATGATGAGGAAGACCATGAACTGCTTTAATGAAAGTGCAAAAGGAAGCTATTTCCTAAGGCCTTCACCTTTTTGTTTTATTTGTTGTTTTATCTGTCATTGAAATATGATTCCTTGTTTACCCTGGGAATTCAGCCACTGGCTGAGACTCTGTAATGTGAACAGGATTTATACCAGTGCAGCATGATTTACTTTGATTTAAATCATCTTTGCTATGCACTTGCACAGGTGGCTGAAAACCCAGTTTAAGAAAGGCTTTTAAAGAGGGTTAAAAAAAGAACAAGATAAATTCATGGAGGATAGGTCCATCAATGGCTGTTAGCCAGGATGAGCGGGCATGGTGTCCCTAGCAGCTTTCCCAGAAGCTGGGAATGAGCAGCAGGGGATGAATCACTTGATGATTTCCTGTTCTGTTCTTTCCCTCTGAAGCACCTGGCATTGACCACTGTCAGAAGACAGGATACTGGGCAGGATAGACCTTTGGTCTGACCTAGTAAGGCCATTCTTATGTTGAGGGGCAGACACTGTTTTGGAAGTTTTACAAGCCTATTGTTTTCTTATCATGCCTGTGTGTGCACGCTCGCGCTCTCTCTCTCCCTTCCTCTCTCCTTTTTTAGATTGCTTCATTTTTTCAATAGAATCTATTAGTAAAAATCAGACATCTGCTTGACTTTCTGTAGGACAGCTCTGTAGTGGCACCACTGATTAAGAGTGACCCAGATCTGTATAGTCACTTTGCTATCATAAAGAGTCCTAATTTGTGTACTGGCCTCTCCAGGCAGTGGCCAAACATTAGGAACATAGGAATTTCCATACCAAATTAAGGTTTTTTTCTTCACCCTTCTCTGGATTCCTTCTATATGGCGATCTAACTAAATACTTTACTTTAAATGAGGGGATACCACAAGTTTATATAATGCCATCACAGTCTTGGTGTTGTTTTCTATCCCGATCTTTATACATCCTAACATTGCTTGGTTTTGACTGCTGCTGTGTATTGAGTAGAGGTGTTCATTGAGCTGCCTACAGTGAGAGGACAGGTCTTTTTCTTGAGTGGTTACAGTTAATTTATAAGCCAGCAATGTTATATGAGTAATTCATATTATCCTTTCTAATGAGTTTTAGCTTGCCTTTGTCAGTGCTGAATTTAATCATGCTGGTTTGTTGGGTCCCTCTGCAATTCCTCAGTCTCTTGTAGTCTGGACTCCTTTTTCACAGTTATTTAATGATTATACTAAACAATACCGGTCCTAATAAAGATTGCTGGGATATTCTACCGTTAGAATATCTATTTTAGGAATAATTGGAAACTATTTCTGTTTCTCAGTCAGTTTCTACTCCCTGACATAACCTTTATCTGTCACTCCATGACTGCTTAGTTTCCATAACAGCCTCTTGTCTGAGGTTTCTGGGTTTTTGTTTTGTTTTTTAAGGTTAAAGAAATTAATCCACTTGTTCTTCAGCTCCTTTTTTCATTTACAACACTTAAAGAATTTTAGTACATTAGAAAGACATGATTTTTCTTTACATAATTATTCTGGCTTTTCCAAATAATGTCAGATTTTTCTAAGTGCATTTATTCTATTTTTAATTATTTCAACCAATTTTATTGGTGCTGCCATTTAATGTTTTTCGTGCCTTTCACTTCTTCTTTTTTTTTTCATATAGTCATATGCACATCTTCTCTGAATCCATTAAAGTACACTGCTGTATCTAAATGCTGTAATAGTTAAAGGATTCTAATTTCCTCACTATGATCTTTTTGATTAGCTGCTGCTTTTCTTTTATTATTTATTTGTTTTGTCATTATCACCTAGGGAGCCCTGGTTATTGACCAGGACCTCATTGTGCTAGTGCTCTACAAACACAATAAAAAATAGTCAAATCCTGCCCTTTGTACATTTGAGCGTCAACGGTCTAGTATGATCTAGTATGGCATATTTGTAGTCTTATGATTTAGAATTTATATGCTGTTGAATGGTCTTTTCTACTCAGAAATTCTCTCACAAATTTCTGTGGAATTTTTTAAATCTAGTGCTACACCTCCACCCTTTTGCCTTATGCTGTTCATCTTGTATAATTTATGACTTGGTATAGCAATATATGCTATTGATTTTTTGCATTCTACAATGTTTCAGTAATGCCTGTTCTTCAAGTAGTGTCCCTGTGGGTGCTCCACTTCAGTTTCACATGTACCTTGAGCCTTGATTGGAGATTTTTTGTTAGCAGCCTCCATTTAGCCCAGGCATGCATTCTATACAATCTTGTGCTTCACTCCAAGGGTATATAGGGCTGTGAGGGAAAACCACCCTCAGTTCTTTCTCTGCTACCTTAGCCTGAGATGGAGCTGTGGTGTGTCCACCTCATGTGTTCCTCAGCATGTTTTTCTTTAGTTAGTTTAGTTTCGTGTTGTCAGTCTAAAATTAATTACATAGCACTAAGAGATTTGAGATATTTTTTCCTATCCTTTTTTTCTGGGGAGCTTATTTGGCCTGGCTGGGCATGCCTGGCTCGCCAGGTTTCAAACAGTGCATCTTTTGCCGGGAGGCTATCCAAATCACTGACAGCCACTCTAAGTGTATCCACTGCTTGGGAGAGTCCCATATCTCCCAGAAGTGTAATTTTTGGCTGGCTCTCAAATCTAGAGCATGGAAGAATCGGGAGACCAAATTGAAGCTTCTGGCGATGGGGCAGTCCCTACACTTCAGTACATCTGTCTCTGGACAGATCTGGGGCCCCTTCAACCTCAGCTAAGGTCTCCCTTAAGAGGGGGATGGCCTCGGAGGACCCAGGGAAGTTTCAGAAGAAGAACTCTTGTCTCCCACCACAGGAACTGGTTTCTAGGTGGTCCCAATCTCCTAAGTCTATGGTGTGGGAGGCCTCAACCTGAGTCAGTATCATGGAGGTGAAAGATTCTGCCTCTGGTATCATCGGAGCAGGGAGATCCCAGAGCACTTCAGAAAAACACAGCTCTAGCAGACCCTCGGTACTGATTGTGAAACACCGGGCGGTCCAAACACTTCTCTAAAATGGGACAGTCTACATCAAATTACCAATGGTGCCTTCCCACTCGTCTCAGTTGGTACCAAAAAGGCTTTAAAAAGAGCTAACTTTTTGTATAATTATAAGAAAAACAGTTTTGGAAAAAACAAAAAATGGTTTCTGCTCCTAAAAATGAATCAGTTTACCCAAAAATAGATATCCTAGTAACTTTTTTTTTGGAATTTAGACTAGCAACTTGTTGGCAAAAGCAACTGGATAGTTACTGGTTATGATTTCTGTTCACTACTTGTCTAGGTTGGACTAATAACCTAAAGTTGAAAGGATTTCTATGTCATTTTCAGTCCCTGGTCCATCTAGTTTTTACCCCTTTGTCAATGTGTACAAGTCAATGTTTGTAAATTATAGTTTATAATTAAATTTAGGGCTTTTCTACACAGTGGAGGAATGCTCACTACAGGGGTATGATTTCTGTAGAAACAACAGAGCATTGTTTTAAGTAATGAAAATATAGGATGGACTCAGGAATTATTTTTAATTATTTTCCCTTTTTCTCCTATGAAGGTTACTTTTTGTTACTTAACATTGAATTTTTGCATAATAAGCCAATTCAGTGTATATTTTATAAATTTACTACAAGAGTTAAGCAAGCAGTTATATCATAAATGTAAATTTAAGTGAAATATATTACTAGTTAGCTTATCGTTTTGCTCACTTAATTTACAAAGGTACAAATTGAGGTTACAATTGAGATATAGGGTATGTCTAAACTATGGGATTATTCCGATTTTACATAAACTGGTTTTGTAAAACAGATTGTATAAAGTCGAGTGCTGCCAGCACTAAGCAATTAATTTGTGGTGTGCCATCCATAGGCCGAGGGCTAGTGTCGATTTCTGGAGCGTTCACTGTGGGTAGCTATCCCATAGCATCCCTATAGTTCCGAGTCTCCCGCCCCATTGGAATTCCTGGGATTGAGATCGCAATTGCATGATGGTGTAAAAACAGTGCGCGGGTGATTCTGGTTTATTGTCCGTACTCATTGTCCTTCCTCCGTGAAAGCAGGCAAGACAATCATTTCACGGGCCCTTTGTCCTGATTGCCCCTCTGGCAATGCCATACCGCATGGCAACAATGGATAGTCGTTTTGCCTTTTCTCACTGTCACCGTATGTGTACTGGTATCGCTAAAGAGGTGTACCTGCAGGCTACACAGCAGCATTAATTTGTCTTTTGCAAGATAGCAGAGATGTACAGACCGTCTTTACCATGTCTTGTGCCATTTAAAGTTGGCGATGAGATGAAGTTATCAGTCCTTCTGTACCGTCGCTGCGTCACTGGGTGCCTGCCCTGGCTGAGGTCGGCCGGGGCGCAAAGACAAAAGATGGGAATGACTCTCTGGTCATTCCTCCTTTATGTTTGTATCAAAAATCGTAGTCATCCTTGCCTAGAATATGAGGCCAGTGTGCTAGAGAACCAGTTATCCAGAGAGCACAACCTGCTCCCCTGTTAGATCTCGCAGAAGATGATATAGCTACATGCCATTAGCTAGGGGGTGCCTCCTGCAACAACCCCACGCATTGCTTCGCCTGCTCCTCCAACCCTCTGGCTACTGTGCATGTCCCACCATTGTGTGATGAAGTCATAAAGAACACAGGAATAAGAAACACTAGACGTTTCAGTGAGATAAAATGAGGGGTAGGCAAGCATCCGCTGCTTATGATTGATCCCCAGGATGGAATCATTTAACGTGTGGGGGCGTAAGAGCCCAGCATCCACTGCTGTTGATAGTCCAGGCAGTCACACGAATCTTTTCTTGAATGAAAAGGGGGGGGGGCTAATATGGCTCCGCCCCAGTTGCTATGATGAAGACAGTTACCTAGCTCGTTCTGTACATCTACCGGAATGACGAGAAGTCATTCCTAGTTTTACCCAGGCAGCCCCTGCGATGACAAGGATGGCTATCATCCTTTGTACGGTACCATCTCCACCGGGGAAGAGAGGGGAGAGGATGTTCGTCACGATGCAACTTGCAGGCACCGTGTCTACCACTACAACTGCAATAGACATAGAGTGGACATATATAAAAGTCAAAGAAATGTTTTTCCCTATCTTCATGGGGCAAAGGGGGGTAAGATTGACGAATATACCCTGAACCACCTCCGGACAATGTGTTTGATCCTACAGGCTTGGGAAGCTTCACCAAGATCAAAATGATTTTCGAGACGATGGACTGTGGATAGCTGGAGTCCTTCGGTACCCCTCTTCCCTCCTTGAGCTGTCGCATTTGATTTTGGCTTTCGTTAAATACGCTGTCACACAGCCACTGTGCTGTGGACTCCTGTATCAACATAGCCTGGAGATATTTCACCATGCTTTGGCATTTGTCTTCTACACGGAATAGAACAGATTGTCTCACCATCACAGCAAACTCCCAGATCCACTCTCCCCATACAGCCATCCATGCTGGAGCTCTTTTTGGATTTGGGACTGCATTGCCACCCGTGCTGAACAGAGCTCCCCGCTGGGCAAACAGGAAATGAAATTCAAAAGTTCGCACGGCTTTTCCTGTCTACCTGGCCAGTGCATCCGAATTCAGATTACTGTCCACAGCGGTCACAATGGTGCACTGTGGGATATCGCCTGGAGGCCAATACTGTCGATTTGTGGCCACACTAACCCTAATCCGATATGATAATACCAGTTTCAGCGCTACTCCTCTCGTCTGGGAGGAGTACAGAAACCAGTTTAAAGAGCCCTTTATATCGATATAAAGGGCATCGTTGTGTGGACGGGTGCAGTGTTAAATCCGTTTAACGCTGCTAAAATCGGTTTAAACGCATAGTGCAGACCAGGCCTTAATCAATAAGTAGTCAATGGTTCAATTTATCTGGCTTGCCAATTACTGAAGTTAGCAATTAAATCAAACTGCAATGAGCAATTTGAAGAAAACTGTCCTCTTCAAATTTTATAGGAAGATTAAGTGGAGATGTTCTTCCCTTTTGGCTTGAGCAGTTTATCTCAGTGTCTGCTAGAGACAAGGACTGCCTGCCTGCCTTGATTTTAGGGAAGTACTCTTAAAATAATTTCTTTATAGCTTCATTTTGGCTACTTTTCTCCCATTAAGCTTCACTGTTCACAAAGATTACAGTAAGCTTGTCTTGTTTTAATGTATTTATCTCCCCACAATGCCTACATCTTTCTGGCAGTCTGGCACAGACACCGTGATTTCTGAATTACCAGATTTATAGCAGTTTTAGAATGATACTGGTTTAATCCAGAGATCTTTCTGTTTCAATAACAGATTTATGGGTTTAGTCTCTAGTTTGGGGAACAGTAACACAAAAAGAGACCCATGCACTAGTGGGTGTTAGAGCAATTTGACATTCTTGAATTGCTCTACAGAAAGATTTTCACACTTTCTCAGTGTCACATGATTGGTTTTAGCTTGGGACAGGTTAATATTTACTGCTGTCTTCATCAGTTATAAGATGTAATTTAAGCTTTCACATGTGATGGGCTTAATCTTTCCTCTCTCTTAGCTGCACTTTAGGCTGATCTCAGCTAGTGTGTCTCTTCCTTTGTGTGGCCCGTCCAAGGAAGAGGAGAGCAGGACACCACTTTGGGTGTTGTGTTGATGGGAGAGAGGCCCCCCCTCTGTCTGCATAGTTGGCATCTTTCGTAGGGGTCATTGATTCCTCTACTCCATCCCAGCGGACACTCTTGTCCAATTAGGAGTTCCAGCATGTTGGATATATCTCCTTGTGAACCAGTGACCTGTCACCTTAATCTTGGAGTTGCATTGAAGATTCCATTCTAGCGTATATGTGTTAAACCTATTTGTTGCTAACTGCAAACTGGTGTCTCTCAAAAACAGGACACAAGAAGATGCCATATGATAAGGAGCTGGTAGGCAAACTTTTACTTAGGTTCTAGATATAATGTCTTGATTGATGAAATAATTAATGGCTAGTCAGCATTCACTCATTTCAGCATATTCTTGTGACAGGAGATTAATTATGACACTTGCAAAGTAGTCTTAAGAATTGAGGATAGTGTTTAGGGCAAGTCAGTGGCCTTATCCTAATAGTCTTTTGCCTACATACCAAAAAGTTTCTTCAAGTATTCTTTAGAAATGCTGACGTGAACATTTGGCCTACCAAAGTTATCCAGGTGTAAATCCAAATATGGCCTACGTTCCTTAACTTTTGAAGTCCACTAATATGTTGCATATTAATTGGTCTGTATAGATCCTACCGGTGCACACTAAATTGTTGTTCATAATTAAACAACTCATTTCACAGTGCTTACTATTGTTGGTAAAACTATTTAAGATGACTGAAAGGTGTATTGATTTGCAGAAGTAACTCAAGCTCTTAAACTGTAGCAGGAACTGTAAATTCTTATATACCTTTAAAAATTATTTGGTGTCTCTTAAGTGAAAATTTCCATATAAATAGATTTTTTTCCCTCTTCATGCACAGTCCAGATTACTATTACAGCTGACCTGTTCCATTACAAAAGGCTAACGGCTCGTTGGAGGGAGAGGAGAGTCAGAATTATTTACCCTAGCTTCATTGCTTGTTACTGTTCTGTAGAGGAGTGTTTTAGGTAACAACACAATTGTGCACTGAGAACTTCAGAAATGTATATTGCTGTGTAGCAAATCTCAATCCAATATTTACTTAATAGGTGCGCTACATTGTACAGTAATGATGTCTGATACTTGCAGAATCCTGTGAAATGAGCATATTACAAAAACAGTAGGTTAATTCCCTCACTGCTGATTAGTAGAACCAGGCAACGTGTACATTCAGATCTAGAACTACATCTGATTTAAAATCCAACAAAGAGTGCAGTTTGTGGACAGAAAGGGACAGAACATGAAATATAGTCTTTTTTTGTTTGTTTGTTTAAGTAATAGTTTCAGGTACCACACTTGCCCTGGAGGCCTCTTGACAATTTTTGTGATTTTAAAATTGTTTTTCTTTCTATTAAAATAGGTTTTCTCTCCCGTTGCTGTGTGAAATATCCACATAAAGAGAAGAGGAAGCTGATTTTACCACAGAAAATTAATGATTCATAACAAATTGGAAAAATAGATTTTTCTTCTTGTAATTTCTTTGTTATGATAATATTAAGTGTTAGCTATAAGAATAAGAGGTTAAAAAGGTAGACAAAGGTATGATTTTTACATTGACAGGCAGATTATAACCCAGCAGTGGATGTCCATATCAATGGATGCTTCTGTTATCTGAGAGAAAAACTACAGGTAAGAAATATTTTTTTTCTTTTTGCTTGAACAAGTCTTGTATGTGGACTTTGACATCTGATATTGTGGTGATATTTCCATATCAATGTGGTTTGGAAATTAATATGTAAAATTCTAAACCTATTGTTACCTATGCACTCTTCTCTTAGTGGAGAATTAGATCTGCCTCTCACGTGATTTATTCTGCTGTCTACAAAGTAGATCTTGTTCCCTTATCCCCTATTCTGACAGTGACCACCAACTCCATTCACTGGATGTGAGGCTTCTAGGCCTGAAGAAGTGATGTCAGTCTTCACGTCAAGATACAGGAATGTTGATAGTTCTCAGAAGGGGAGAAGATAGGCTATTTAGGTCTCACTCCAGGAAACAGTTGCAACCCACTTTTGTTTCTGAACAGCCAGAATTTTCCCTCCTTCACAGCATGTCAGGTCAGCATCCTCTTAGAAATTAGCCAGTCCTCATGTAACACCCACTGGAATAAGTCTCCTCACTGTAATTGAAGATGTAGTGAAGAATAATGGACCACACTAATAGATTTTATTTTAAATTTTTATTTCCAGCGTTGAGTTCAGCACAGTAGTAGTGCTGTGAAGAACTCCTTGAGTGGAATAGTGAGAACTACTCACATCCTTGCAGTATTTGGGTCTTAGCTGAGATGAAAACAGGAGACAGCAACACTGATAGGTTGGGACTGGGGATACAAAGGTTAAGACAATGTGAGCAAGTGGGCCCTCGGGAGAGTAGTGTAAAATATCCTGTGGGTTTCATAGAAGAGTTTTGCTTATTTTCATTTAAATATATACGAAAGTAGTTTATAAACCTTGCATAAGTGAGAGAGGAGGGCTTAGAAATAGGTTCTAAGCATAGGAGCTGCATGAGAGAAAGCAGACATTCAGGCCATGTTAAAAAAAGTCACACTATTTTAGCAATATCAATGTTGTTGTTCTGTTGTAAGTCCTTAATACAGCTGCTTCGCTCCAACACAAAGTGGGGTTTGCTTTGATGTTAACAGATGATGCTATGCTGTTGTAAGCCCCAGTTTGAGCTGCAGCAGCACATCTAGTCCACTAGTATGAATGTCCTTAATGTGGACAGGAATTTGCTCTCTACCTTGAGCAAAGACAACAAAATAGGGAGCAAATGTGAACTGAATAAAAGAGATAAAATTCCTTTTTTAGGGAAAATTATCATATGTTCTATAATACCTAATTAGAAAAAGTTACCCTCTTTAAATTTACTAATTTACCAATTTCTCTCTCTAACTGAGGGTTTCTTTGTTTTATTTTATCCCATCCTTGACATTTCTTTTAATGCAGTTTGTTATTTATCTAAGATTAGATTTTTAACAGTAAATGTCGGTAAACATCAATTTCACTGTACGCACATAAACTGACAAAGGCTAATTCCATCGATAATAATCAAAGTATACAGCTAGGCAAAGTAAGAAAATGCTGCTTGAGAAGTTATTAGAGTTTGACTCCAGGATATTTACTTTATATATTTTGATATGTGATGTTGACAATTTGTGTTTTAATGGTTATAAACCCTTAACTTTCTGGATCTCAGTGTCCATTTTCATTAAGTAGTCCGACTGCCCCCATTGTCTGACCCTCCCATATTTTTCCGTAACTGTGCAAATTAAAATAAATAAAAACAATTTAAAAGCTTAAAACCCTTAATTTTGTGCAACTGTGAGCATTTAAATTGATAAATTGAAAAAAAAAAGTTTAAAAATAAGCATTTATATTATGAGTCAAAATTATAAAAAAACCTAAAATAAAATTCTTTCAAGCCTATTTATATCCAAGATGATGCTGACAGGACTTCGCTCCATAAGAGGCAGGAGTAGTTCGTAGAAATTGCTGGATCAACCTCCAGCAGAAATGTTATGTGCTGTAGGAAGATCGTTAATCAGTTATTTTCAACTCTTTGTCCTTATTAGATCAGCATCTGATGCCAGTACTCCCACTGTTGGGCTACTCTGTGAATTTGAGTTGGTAAGATACTGAGTCACTTCTCCCAGTAATAGCTAACATAGGCTGGACTTGCTAATTTTTTCCAGCATGTGTCCTTGAAAACCTTGTACCGTGGAATTCATAACGGTCTCAGGGAAATTTGTGGTCCAGTTTTTACTTAAATTCCTAATGCAATATAGCACAGATACTACAAATCTAGTTAATCCTTTGATGAAAATTAGGGTATCCTGTTGTGGTAATGGGAGAAGATTCTGACCATCTAGAGTGTCTAGGTTTAATAATCCCAAGTCCTGTGACCATATTGATTATCTAGTCCATGGTAACCTCTCAAATTTGTTTCAATATTATAACAGGACCTTGGGTTTTAAGTGTCCGTGAATGAATGTGCATATTTTTATATTCAGTCCCACCCCCAAAATGCGCCTACACACGTCTCCCTCTGGCAAGCATACTAATTTCCTGCAAATTAGCACAACTGCACTGATATTTTGTGGAAAACCTGGGATATTTTGTGTGCCTAAAGCTGAAGGTTTCATTGAATACAGGCCCAATAGGAGATAAGTTTATTTGAGACAGTTTCACAACTTTAATGAGCAATATTTTGAAAAATACAAATCAAAGATTTTTTTTCCAGTTTCTGTTACTCTGTTGGAAGAATAAGTACTTTGCTGCTGTTCTAATGAATGTGCATGGTTCATCCCATTAGTACAAAGAAAGGCAAACTGTACCAGCCACTAAATCAAATAATTTTTAAAGTAAAGTTAGCCATGTAACTCCAAAAGAGTAGGGAAGCCAGTGTTCATCCTCTTAATAACACACAGGAAGTAGAGTAACTTCTGAGGAGGTGAAAGTACTGATTTCTAAGGTATGTCTATACTATCCCCCGGATCGGCAGGCAGCAATGATCCAGCGGGGGTTGATTTATGGCGTCTAGTCTAGATGCGATAAATCGACCCCCGAGCACTCTCTCGTCGATTCCTGTACTCCATGAAAGAGAGAGGCGCAGGCAGAGTCAACGGGTAAGTGGCAGCTGTCAACTCACTGCAGTGAAATGATCTAAGTTCATCAAATTCAGCTACGTTATTCACATAGCTGAAGTTGCATAACTTAGATCAATTTCCTCCCCTCTTCCCTACAGTATAGACCAGGCCATAGTGGCCATATGTACCACTCCCCAGCCTTAACAGAATTAAAAAATAAACACAACTTCTGAAGTCTCTAAACTTCTAAAACCAAAATGTGTAATAGATGTAGATATAGATATTTAAACTTTTAAAAGCATAGGAAGAAAAACAAGGGCGCACCTCACACAGACATTCAATGTATGTTCATATTTAATGCTTTGTGCTAGATTTGATGGCACTGGAGAATGAAATCTGCTATTCTTTCTCTAAGGCAAATCCACAGAGTCTGACACTGGGTCTTCATTCTAGGTGGTTGAGCTCCCTTCTTTCTTACCCACCCTATACTCCAGGGGTCGGCAACCTCTGGCACACAGCTCGCCAGGGTAAGCAGTTTGTTTACCTGTTGCACTGGCAAGTTCAGCATACCGCGGCTCCTACTGGCCACTGTTCGCCGTTCCAGGCCAATGGGGGCAATGGGAAGCCGCAGCCAGTACATTCCTCAGCACTTCCCGCCACCCCCATTGGCCTGGGATGGCGAACCACAGCCAGTGGGAGCCATGGTCCGCCAAACCTGCCAACGCAGCAGGTAAACAAGCTGGCCTGGCCCACCAGGGTGCTTACCCTGGCAAGCCGCATGCCAGAGGGTGCCGACCCCTGCTATACTCCATTCCTTACCATGGGTCTCTGTCCTTTTTCACACACCCCTACTGGCTGCTTGTCCTTTTTGCTCTCTCTTCTCTCATTTATATTTTGTCCCTTACCTTCTTTTCTCCTGCCCCTACTTCTTCCTTTTCTCTTCTGTGGTTCTCAAATCCACCGAATCCTTTACTTTCTCCTTTGATCTTGACTCTTCTTCGATCTCCAATCTTGTGGTCTTTGGATTCTTACCCTACTGTTTCATTGCCTTTGATCAATGTTCTGCTCCTCCAGATGTGTATTGTGCAGAACCGGAATGGCTTCTGTGCCTGGCACTCTGCTGCTTTGCTTCAGGTAGAGCGGGGAGTGGAGAGCTAAGCAGCTGCACTGAGCCAGCAGATGTGACAGTAAGAAAGCAGCATTGAGCCACACTCCTATCACACATCAAGTCTGTTTTGTCCCTACCCACCACTTCTCATAACCCAAGTAATTGCTTGGAAAGTAATTTTAGATGCCTCAATATTTGGGTGTCAATGTCAGATACCTTGGAGCTGAACTTCAGAAGAGCTAAGCAGCCACAATGCCAGGTGAAGCTGGAAGTGGGAACTGCAGGTGCTCAGTACCTCTGAATATCAGACCCAAATTCTCTCAGATTGGGCACCCAAAAATGGAGCAATGTTTGAAAATTGACTGCATGTGTTTGGAGAGAGGGTGTTTTTCTTCGTAATTGTCAGGTGGTAACTTCTCCTGAGGAGGCAGCCAGGTAAAGCAGAAGAGCAGCCCCATGAAAGTTGGGGTTCAGCAGTAGCAATTTTCAGGAAGTGACATGGTTTTGCTTGAAGCAAATTGATGCAAAGTTAGCTTGACTGAAGTGTAGGCATTGTACTGATATATAAATAACTTGAAAACCATTGTGTTTTTGTAAAATGACAGTACATTGGGATTATTATAATTATAGTGTTTGTTAATGCAGAAAAAATAAACCTCCATTCCGAAGGCTGAAACTGTAAACACAATCCTGTGATTAAAAATATATCAACCCACATACAAAAGGAAAGAACAATGCAAACCAAAAAGAAGAGTACAAAATAATTACTATATACTCTGCAGTATAGATAGAGAACAGACAAAAGAATCCACCAAGAAGCCATTGAAATGAAATGTAGTGAAGGGATGATAGTGACAAATATGCTGTTAGTAATGTACCAACCCAGCTGAATGTAGCTATACTTATGGTCATGCTGATGAGCAGAGGGGAATTAAAAAATGACTGCACAAAACCATTGTTAACAGGGCTGGCCTCTGAGGTTCAAGGAGGGGAATACTGCATTTCATTTTGAAAAGTCTAGCCTTTTTCCTTGCAATAATAGCTGTGGGGACAAAAACTGGATATATACAGAGAAGTAGAATTGAAAAGTGCATGCAGCAGGTCTTTTCTACTTCTGCAGCAGGAAGCTGGGGACGCTTAAGGACTTTTTCTGTCCCCAGTACACAGATACTTTTTATTTATTTAAATGATTTAGTTAAGTTTTGATATATTTCAGAATGAGCTTTCTAACCCTTCCCAGAATTCTTAGCCCCCCTCCTGCACACAAAAATGCAATCACAGTAGACAGAACCAATGTACATTTGAAAAGTTTGAGGCCTGCCCCAAACCTCAAAGGCTTGCTTTCTTTATTGCAATTTTCTGCCCTCTCTGAAGCTAGCTCTGAACTGCCTGCCGCTTGCACAGGTAGCTGCCATGTTGCAGTTGTGGCCACAGTGGCTGTGCTATGGTAGCTGCTCTAGAGAGACATTACTCCGCTACCAGAAGTACATTTGGGGGGCATCATATAGCAACATATTGCTCCCTGTTAGCTGTTCCAGAAGTGCGTGGAGGAGCAGGAAAGAGGTCCTGTTGAACTGAGTAGTAATCTTGCAGCTCATCTCTCAACACTGATACATGCCCTGCCCCACCCTGAGCCCTAAGTTTAAAGGGTTTGACAATTTGAAAGAACTTGGACCTTCCTTTCCACACATCAGCTGTTCCCATCTCCACAGAAAACAGGATTTCCGAGCCAGCCCCCAACACACACTCACCAAGGCATCTGTTCTTTCCATCCACACCCCAGCTGACCATCCAGCCCACCCCTAGTGGCCACCCAGGAGCTACCCAACAGCCACTCTACAGCCAGAGCAGAATCTGCCTATCACCCTCATTTTTGGTCTAAAGAATAGCCTATGAAGAATCTACCTGGAACAATCTCAGTGGGGTCCATGAGAACCAGTTGTGGGGATAGACTGTTGGATTTGAAAGGTGATGGTGGACGGCTTGATGAATTTCTCTGAGGGGATAGGGTTTTTGAGAAAAAAAATATATATATAGCGACTGGATAGCGTAGTGGTTAAGAGCGCCGCCCTTTGATACGAGAGACCGGGGTTCAAATCCCGGTTGGTACCCAACTTTCAAGTAGGGGTCCTTGGGCAAAAGACCCCCTAACGCTTCACCTGCCTACCTCAAATATGAGAGTGACACGAGCTAGAAGAGTCATGCCGGCTCGGACGTCGCCCGGATTAACAAGGTCCGCGCCAGATGTTGAGGAACCAGGACAATCTGACGATAAGTGGATACTGGCAAACACATTCTGGACACGACATGAGAACTGGAGAATGATGGAAGCTACTGAAAAACAGTAGCTAATGAGAGGGATATATGAAATGTATGAGGGAATTATGGATGGCAAAAGACCTACATCCACACTTACTGAGAAACAGCTAGTTACCAACGCTTCAACATAGTAAAGAGGAAGCTTGCTCTCACATTGGAGATAGAGCCAACTCCATTACATCCCAGACTCAAGAAGACCTGGAAGAACAAGTGTGTGCCGCCACAATGAAGCTGAAACTTCACTGAGGCATGAGATCATGGAGAAACTAGCTACAGCTAATCCGCGGACGATACCAAGGCTCAGTGGAGAAGTACCATCAGATAGTATGTTGAGAAGATGCAGTAGAGCCCTCATGACAATCACTACTACCACCTAAGTCAACCAATGAACTGGTATACGCTCATCGCTCTAACCTGGAGATGCTTGCTACACGATAAGAAGAACAACAGTATGTACCACCTGGAAAATGAGGTGGAGGATAAGATCAAGGCGACCGGGAGAGAAGTTATTCAGCTGGTGGACTATAGAATGGTGTAGAGATTAAGGATAAGACTCGGCTACGGAAAAAATACATGCCTGACTCATCTGAAGCCCTAGAGACTGCTAAACAAAGGCTCACAGCACTGGCTACCAGGCTAAGGAGATACACTAGAGAAGCAGAGGCCAAAAAAGTAAATGCCCTGTCTCCAAGAAACATCCAAGGTGTCTCCCAACTGCAATGCAAAACACATAAAGCAGAGCCACCAGCAAGAACTGAACAGTACTGGAAGAACTATGGGAGAAAGAGAAGACTCATAACACCAGTGCAAGTGGCTGCAGGATCTGAGAACGGAGCACAGCAATCTCCCAGAACGAACTCTTGGTTGCTTTTTTTTTTTTTTTGTTTTTTTTTTTTTTTATTTTTTTTTTTTTTTTTTTTTTTTTCGGCGATCGGTTAGACTCAGCCCAGGGGGCCAGGCATCATCACGCTCACCGTAAGTCCGCCCTCCAAACTTTCCTACCGATTATCAGCAGATGTCGCTAGCAGGGTCAAGAAATGAAGAGGTGGAACAGCACTGGACCAACAGGAAATCAATTATGGTAAAGCTAAAGGGAAGTGCATCTGAATGCTAGCAGCACAGATGAACCACTGTTAGCAGCAGGCTCCCACCAAACTGGCTAACACAAGGAAGGACAGGATTGATCATGAAAGACCCTGCAAGGGACAGAACCCTCAATACCGGCCAATAAACCTGCCTCCGCCACAACGGTGGAAAAGTCTTACAGACATCTATAGCTCAAGCACCCAGGCAATCATGGCAGTCACTGAGCACGCTCAGAGAGTTGGGAACAACATCAGAGGCTCAAAACACCAGTTTCATAGATAGAGCAGCTCGCCAGACTCAAGATCTAACAGACAATCTGAGCACAGCCTGGATGACTAACAGAAAGCCCTACGACTCAATGCCGCACACGGGATGTGAGTGTCTGGCGCTATACAAGTCACAGGACACTAAGGACCTTCCTCAAGAACTCATGGAACTATGGAAGACACTACTGGAAGTCAATTCAAGGCAGCTTGCACAAGTGGCCATCAAGTGCGGCATATACCAGGTGATGCACTGTCCGCGTGCTGTTCTGCATAGGCTTAAACCCCTCGGCCAGATATCATAAGGATGGATACGGGTACAGTTCAGGAGTGGAACTACCATCAGTCACCTCCTACATGGAATCATCAAGCTGTTCGAATGAATGAACGAGCCATCGACTCGCTAATCCACTGACAGATCTACAGTGAGGAATTGGGATGTCATTCGGACTGGAGAAGTGTGGCCGGATGGTAGTGAAGAGAGGGAAGGTAGTAAGCTGATGGGTGGCTACAAGCGGGCCACATAGCAGACATACAGACAGCTACAAGTACTGGGGTCCCACAGTCACATGAAACAGATGAGGAGCAAGGAAGACAGCAACATCCAAGTATCACAAAAGATAAGACAGGTCTGAAGAGCAGCTCAGTGGAAGAACAAATCCAGCCAACAACAGAATGCCCTGCGGTCATCAGATACCCGTTAGATGAGCTGGCCAAAGGAGGACATGGAAGTGCCGATGTGAAGACCGGAGCTCCTCACAATGCAGGAGGTTTCCACCCAGAAGTCCAACCCAGAAGACTGTATACCACCGAGAAAGAAGGCGGGCGGGGGCTTGGTGAACGCAAAGCCACTGCCGATGAAACCCGAAACACAGGAGTACATCAGTAAGATGCGCCCCAAAGATGAGCGCTGCGGCAGAATGCCTGAGGCAGAGCAGACATGGGAGAGACCAAGCAGAAGAAGTGCCTGGCAGACAAGACCCTGCATGGATTACATCCGATGAAAAAATGAGCAGGGTGACTTGGAAATCTAACCAGTGGCTGGAAAGGGCTGGACTAAAGACAGCACTGAGGCACTGATACAAGCAGCACTAGAAAGTCATGGACACAATGATCCATTGAAGCAGGGGTCTACCACTAGAGAGGACCCAAGGGCAGACGGTGAGAGAGCCTCAGAGACAGTCCAACACATAGTGGCAGGATGTAAGATATGGCAGCGCAGAGCAACCGCGTAACTGAACGCACGAACCAAGTGGCTGGCCATGTGATAGGACATCTGCACAGTTGTATGGGAGATCCTCCCAAGACAGATGGAGATCCCAGAAGTGTTGGAATAGGAGGGCCAGGATCTGTGCGAGTCCAGATCCAAGAGGAGCAGGCAGGTATAGCATAACCAGCTATAGCTCCGGCGGACGTCGGACGGAATCGCTATAAAAGTCTGCCGATTTTACTTGTCGTGCCCGCCCACAGAGGCGGTTGGTGCGGGGGAATGGGTATGAGGTGGTAAAGACAAGGACGAAGAATTCGGGGTGAGGAGCGAAGGTCGGCGGGGATTAGATAATAAATGCCAAGTGAAGAACTATCTGGGAAGAAGGAATATGAGAAAGCTGGAGAAGTACCATGGCTGAAAGGATAGAGAAGGCAGATGTGGGAAAGTGAAGGCAAAGTGGTCCAATTGGTGGAGGAATCGGGGCTGTGACCTAACTGGGTGAGTGCTCAACGATCCCAGGAACAACATCAGAGCTCTCTGTCCAGAAGAGTGCGGTGCTAGGAACAGCTAAGATGCTGCGCAGAACCCTCAAACTCCCAGGCCTCTGGTAGAGGACCCGAGGTTGAGGAAGACACATACCACCCATAGGGGTGAGAGGAGAATTATTTTTTTTATATAAAATATGGCTTTATTGACTAACTTCTTGTAGTCTTCTTTGAAGAAAAGTGTGTTAAGGAGGGATTTGAATGAGGACAATGTAGTGGCCTCGCTGGCCAGCTCACCTTCAAAAGTTCAGTTTATAGTGTACTACGTTACCAGCATCTGTATGTGTGACATTGCCCAGGGTACAATCTGGACTGATGAAAAGCTGTGTCCCCCTCAGTTCTCCAACTTGGGGTGCCTTTACACTGCTCTGCTGTGAGAATGACCACTCCTGGTCCACTCACATATAGCCTCCAGCATGTAAATTACTCCCATCTGTATTATATGAGTGCTGTAGCCAGCCACTCATGAATTACTCTGCAACATCAGCAAATTCCAAGTCCCAGACATTCCCCCAGAAATGTATGTCTTGTGCTGCCCAGCTCTCTCTTGGACAGTATAAGCGCATATGAAGTCTGTCATTTTATTAATAGAAGATGATATGCACAAATACTGTTATCCTTAATGGAGTTTCCCAAACACTTCAAAGACACTGGTTTAAGTAAAACAACAAAACAAATTTATTAACTGCAAAAGATAGATTTTAAGTGACTACAAGTAATGAGGTGCAAAAGTCAGAATTGGTTACAAGGAAAAAAAGGTAAAATGCAACTAGTACTTAACAAGCTAAGTGAATTCAAAGCAAAGATCTCTCTCACCATCTTACACAGCAGTCTTACTGGCTGAATTCCTTTGTCAGGATCCCTCCCCCATTCCAGTGCTGCTTTCTTTGTTCTTCAAGTATTGTCAATGCATGAGTAGAGAAAGAGGGAGTGTCTGCTCCCCCATCTATAGCGTTTTCTCTTCTTTGAGCGTCATCTTCAACTGAGTTTCAGGAGATAGGAAGTCTGTGTGGACAGGAACGCTCAGCTGTTCCTTTAACAAGATGATGTAGATTTTTGCCCACATCCTCTTCCTTGCCAAAGAATGGCCACTTACTCAGGTGATGGTCCATTTGATTTTGTTTACACTTGGTTGAGGCGTTGGCTAGCCTTTTGTCTCTGGGGAACTGGTTTGTGACTGCTCTCCAGCCTTGTAACATATTCTTGGAAGGGGAAAGAGTGAGGATCAGGACTGGTGCTTCCAAAAATTTCAATCTGCATTACCTCCCAACGTCTAAGAAGTCTTACTAGTGACAGACAAACTCTCTGTTGCTCTGGATGGAAGTGAAAAATGGAGATACCTTCCCACCCTTCTGGTTTGTTCCAGCTGAAGTCAATAAGTTTAAACAAGTTTTTAAAAGTGACGCAATGACAATCTTGTTTTATGTGATTAGAGAGTCATTCACTGGGCTAACAAACTATGTAACTGAGCTCAATGAAAATGGGAACACTGAATGAAAATACTGTATCCTTTCAGAATGTTGCCCTATTGTTTAATGTTGCCCCAGAACTTTGCCTGTCTGGCCCACAGAGGAATCCATCATGTCTCCTCCTCTCCCCAGAACACTAACTGAAAACCAAGGAAACTGACTTGTCCTCAAGCCTTGTCCTAGTAAACAATGTACAGTACATGTTTGCATGTATGTAGTACATACTCATATACCAAATATGTGTGCAGTGCAAGTCTGGCAACGTGTTTTTGTTACTTGTATGCAAGTGAAAACACTAAACTCCTAAATCATAAATCTGTTTATTACTTTTGTAACTATGCTTTATATTTCCTATCACACATTATACAGTTTAGCACGTAAGAGTTTACTTAATATTTTGAAGATGTGCTTGCTAGACTTGTAACTACCACTTTGTACTTACTGCTCTATTACACATCTAGTACTATGGGTTTATATCCCTTAATTGACAATTTGTATTGGACTTTATTAATATTGCAGTATTTAATGGACAGTAGGCTTAGAAGTAGATGGAGAGCTGAATTTATCACAGCCTTTACAAAGAGTCTTAAGTCATTACACAGTAAGCATTAACAATTTATTTTGTATTTTTTTCTAACGGCCTGAACCAAAGCACACTGTAATTAATAGAAAAATTCCCAATGACCTCAATGGGCTTTTGATCAGACCCTAATACAGTTCAATGTTCATGCGACCTTTGTTTGACATTAGAAAAAGTTTAGGCACTTACCTCTAGGAGTTTGAGGCCTACTTTCAGAGGAAGGAGAGGAAACGTAAGCCTCTGAACTGCTGGAAAAGCTGACTGAGTTGCATATATGCAGTTCCCGAACTATCACAAGTGTATTTCAACACTCTCATGGAAGGATAAAATTCACAAATCTTTGGTCACAAATCTGCGAAGAAGGTCATCTTAAAGCCGATTTCATGGTTACCTTGACGTTAACTGTTTGTGTGCTGTTTAACTTTCAAGTTTTTTCTGATTCAGGAATCCTGTGGCCTTTTCAGAACCATCCAATTATTAAATCGTTCAGTTCTCTTGTTTTAAGTTTTTCTTTGACTTATAATTTTCACCAGCAGCCTTGCTAGACTCAGTCTCAGATAATACAGGGTGCGTTTGTGCTGGGCAAAGGACTCCAACCTTCTGCTAGCAATGAAATTTTAAGGAATAGTAAGTCTCTTCTGGACTACAAGCCGCAGATTAGGCAAAAACACGATTTGTTGGTTTCGATTTCCTTTGGTTCTTGCTACCTTTTGGATACAGTCCCAACTGTGCAAGACTGATATAATAGCACTGTGTCTGAGCTCTAGTGTTCCAATCACACAGGGATTCTGTATGTGAACTCTGCCTCTAATGAGCTGTCTTAAATAATAAACACTGTAAAAATTATGGAATCATAGGATAAAAGGGAAATCATTCCCCTTCACTGCGTGGTTGGTTTGCTGAAGTTGCCAACAAAAGCACCAGTTGTGGTGGTTTCTGTGGTGTGGACATGTCCATGAGGAACTACATTGACTATTCCACATAAGCCACTGAGCACCTGCCACTCAGCAATAACAGTGTTCTTTCACTTTAGATCCAGACCAAATTTGTGCTTGTGAGGGGGTATATATAAATACCGTGAATCATCCAGTCTCCCTCTTGTTGTATGTGTATAGATTTCAAACAGGAGGCGGGAGGTGTTTTCATTCACTGGTGGTGGTGGAATGACACTCTGCAGTGAAGAAGGAAAAGCTGGTTGTGTTGCAAATGGGACATTTAGTGGCAGCTGAAAACCTTAGATGATTGTTCACACTGTTTCAGCATGTGTCAGACAAGTCTAAAAACTTTCTCCTTGAGGACTGAATGTGCTATTGGCTAATTAAATATTTCACCAACTTAGGCAGTTGAAGGTTGTTTAATTAAAATGGAGTAGGTAGCACATATTACATCAAACATTTATTTTAACTCTGAAAACTTGGGAAATGAGAATTAATAGATTCATGCAGGAGTGTACTTACAGGGGATTAATGACTTCTATAAAAATGGTGATTATTCATTTACATTTGAATACATTATTGAGTGTGTACATTGAATGCAAAAAAAAAAAAGTGACTAAGAAGAAAAATTGGAAGCAAGGAAAGCTAGAGCTGAATTGTTTCCTTTGCTTTCGTGACCTGGAATAAAATCCTGGACTGAAGCTTCAGATCAGATTATGATCATCATTATGGCCCCGCAGAACCTCACTTGGAGCTTTATGCTCAATTTTTGGTGGATCATAGTACAGGGGAAAGGTCACAAAGAGGGCAATAAAAATAATGGCCATCAAGCATTAGGAGAAGCAGTGTTATGTTTAGATGATAGACAAGAAACCTGATTGAGGCAGGTATAGAATTTCGAGGCATCTAAGGCTCAATCCAACTCCCATTAGGATGATCAGATGTCCCAATTTTTGGGTCTTTTTCTTATATAGGCTTCTATTACCCCCCACCCCCGGTTTTTCACATTTGCTGTCTGGTCACCCTAACTCCCATTAGAGTAAAAGCACACAAAAGACCAGAGTTCACTGGAGAGACCAGATTTCATGGTTCATGATGCATTTTTCGAGGACATGAATTTGGTAGGGGCCTACTCATTAACATGTAATACAGATATAGACAGTTTGGGGCAAGGAATCTGTCTACATCTGTATTACAAAGACCTTATAGTCTAACAAATGGAAGGATTAGGGGACAGAAGGGAAATACAGTATAATTATGCAGTCTCTGGGAAGTCTAATACATGACTTTCTGGAAATCATGCCCGTTTTAGCAGTCATGGGAACCGAAAAAGTGAAGCGTCCATAATCATTAGCTGCTTTAAAAAAAAAAAAAAATCTTTGCCACAGATGTCTGTTTTCCTAATCTGCTACCCCAAGCTTGGCCTTCTGTGATGTACTGCTGCTAAGAGATCTTCTGCACCTCTCCCCCATCCACTATGCTCCCAGACCAGATGACATAGCAAAGTAGTGCCCAGATGGTTTGAGTGTCTGTTCTGCTGACTGAGTATGTGTACAGACAGCACGTTCTTCAGCAGGGATCAGGATGCTAAATAGTAATGAAGAAATAGTTCTGTCTTCTTTCAAAAGAGGGGTGGGAGGGATAGCTCAGTGGTTTGAGCATTGGCCTGCCAAATCGAGGGTTGGGAGTTCAATTCTTGAGGGGCCACGTAGGGATCTGGGGCAAAAATCAGTACTTGGTCCTGTTAGTGAAGGGTGGGCTCTGGACTCAATGACCTTTCAAGGTCCCTTTGAGTTCTAGGAGACAGGTATATCTCCAATTATTATTTTAGTATTTATTATAAAATGTCACTGCTGTGTGGTAGTCATTAGGTCTTTTGGAATTACACACGTAATTTACTGGGACACACCTTTCTCTTTGAACCACACTACATCACATCACTGATAATATTGCCAGTCACAGAAGTCTATTGTTCTGATCTTGTATTAATTCTGCACTCATTTGACACACTACTTCTGGAAGGCTCACTGGAATCTATGGATGTGGATACAACCTGCTCCTCTAAGATCCTCACATTTACAACAGCGTAAGCCCCCAAAATATTATTATTTGACTGATAACTCTAAGTATGTTTTTAATGTATTAATTTAACAGGAAAACATCTTTTTGTTAATATAGATTCTCTTTTATTTCCCTCTTCTTCCTGAAGCATCCAGAATGCATGACTTCATCTGCTTTATTAACTTGAGTCTTGGGAATGCTGGCTTTGTCTCAGAAACCACTAAATTGTGCTAAGCAAACACCAGTGCTAGTCAGACTATATCAGGGCTTAGATTTAAAGTCTTACATGCAAGTAACTTTCCCAGGAGTCACATTTTTATGAGATCATCTTTAATGATAGGGGATTATCTGATTTGGTTAACTGACTTGAACATGTAGGGCATCACAAAGGCCAAATAAAAGATCTGTTGTTTGAAAGTATTTTATAACTTTTTAAGATTACATTTTGCATTAAAAGGAGCATTTTTAAATTGTGGCCTTGTAACCTTCTACACTGAGCATGATAGTTTCTGTCCAAAGAAGGTGCCAAGTATCAGAGGGGTAGTGGTGTTAGTCTGTAGCCACAAAAACAAGAAGTCCAGTGGCACCTTAAAGAATAACAGATTTATTTGGGCATAAACTTGTGTGGGTAAAAAGCTTCTTTCTTCAGATCTCAGGACGTGGTATTTTTTACCCACGAAAGCTTATGCCCAAATAAATTTGTTATTCTATAAGATGCCACGGGACTCCTCGTTGTTTTTGTCCAAAGAAATAATTCAACTAAAGTCCACTATTGAATCAGAAGTGTTTTTTCCTGCAGAGAGAAAACAGATCCCTCTTTCGCCAACACAAACTTTTATCATTGATATAACTGCAGTTTTATTCAAAACATGCTTTCCCTAGATCATTGTCATTCTTGTATATCAAGTATATGTGCTGATGTAATGAGAAGAGAATATACTTTAATAGGCATCCTATGTGAGCAGTTATATAGGGATTTCCGAGTATTGTGATAAAAGCATAAACAGCATAGAAAATGACCAAAAACTTTTTACAAGGTTTTTTACTGCTACAAGAGCTCTGTCTGAAAGTTGCTCTGATTTAAAGTATTAATATGAAACTGAGGACAGCTTAAAATATAATACCAGTCACTTAAGCAATATTGTGAATAGGCACTGTGTGGTTATATAAGAACGTAAGAATGGCCATACTGGATCAGACCAAAGGTCCATCTAGCCCAGTATGCTGTCCTCTGACAGTGGCCAATGGCAGGTGCCCCGAAGAATGAAACAGATGGTTATCATCAAGTGATCCATGCCCTGTCATCCAATCCAGCTCTGGCAAACAAAGGCTGGGGACACCTATCTGCCCATCCTGGCAATAGCTATTGATGGATCTATTCCATGAATCTATCTAGCTCCCTTTTGACCCTTTATAGTATTGGCCTTCACAACACCCTCTGTCAAGGATTCCAAGAGTTGACCGTGCGTTGTGTGGAAAAATACTTTCTTGTTTTGTTTAACCTAACTACCTTAATTTCATTTTCGTGGCCCTTGTTCTTGTATTATGAGGAGGAGTAAAAACACTTCCTTATTTACTTTCTTTTACCGCTCATGATTTTACAGACCTCTATCATACCCCCCTTAGTTGCTCTTTTCAAGCTGAAAAGCCCAGTCTCATTAATCTCTTCCACACGGAGCCATTCTACACCCCTAATCATTTTGTTTCCCTTTTCTGAACCTTTTCCAATTCCAATATCCTTTTGAGATGCGGCGATCATATCTGCATGCAGTATTCATGGTGTGAGCGTACGTGGTTACATAGAAGCAATATATTTTCTGTTATTATCTATCTCTTTCTTGATGATTCCCAACATCCTGTTTGCTTTTGACAGCCGCTGCATATGGATGGAATTTCAGAGAACTATCCACAACTCAAGATCTCTTCTTGAGTGGTAACATTGTATATGTAAAGTAAGACTATGTTTTCCTGTCAGGGTTCCTTCCCCACTCTGAACTTTAGGGTACAGATGTGGGACCTCGACACTTCTAAGCTTAATTACAGCTTAGATCTGTATCGCGCACCACCCCCAAGTACACCTTTTTCCTGGGTAGTCTTGAGGGACTTCACTAATTCCCTGGTGAACACAGATCCAAACCCTTGATCTTAAAACAAGGAGAAATAATCATCCCCTCCCTTTCTCCACCAACTCTGTGGATCCAGATCCAACCCCTTGGATCTAAAAAACAAGGAAAATCAATTAGGTATCAAGAAAAGGCTTTAATTAAAGAAAAGAAAGGTTAAAAGAACCCTTTGGAAGTTAGCATACCAGCTACTCTCACAGACAACAGATTTAAACATGGAGGATGTTCCCCTGGCACGAATTTAGTTACACAAAAAACCCAAATACCCAATTTTGATAATTCCCTAATGATACCAAGACAAGTTACAAGAAAAATAAACATAACCATATTATCCCTTTCTAACAACTTACTACTCTGATAGAGGTTGGTTCCTTGATCTTTTTCACCCCGACTGAAACTCTCAACAAAGGAAACTTCCCTCCTTCCTTTTGAACATCTTGTTCTCCCATTGATTCCTGGTCAGGTTTAGCTAGGCTAGGTGAACTTTTTAACCCTTACAGGTAAAAGAGGCATTAACCCGTAACCATATTTTATGAACTGCCCCCCAAATTTCAGACAGCGTATAATCACACTGGCCGTGATTTCTTCCTAGAACCTTAGAATAAACAGATTAATAAATATACATGCGCTTACATATACTACTAATTATGTAAAACTACAAGATTTTCCACATTTTAGGACAATTAACCAGTTACTCTGGAAACTTATGGAGGAGTACATCAGCTATTTGTTAGAAGCTCCTGAAATGTGTTGAATTCAAATCAAAATTTTGGAGAGCTAACTCCACAGAACGTTTTTTGTTGTTTCCCTTGGCAGTATGAAGCCACTTTAGCACAGCATGGTCGATTGTAGCTGGAAACGCCGTCCCCAAACGTATGGGCATAGCTTTTCCAGGGCGTACACAATGGCATAGCATTTTTTTCACTGATTTGACCAGTGGCTTTCCCTCTCAGACAGTTCTTTCTGAGAAACACGACAGATGGAATTCTTTAATCCGATCCTTCCTGCATTAAAACTGCCTCCTACACCACGCTCAGAAGCATCTGTGGTTATTTAGGAATGGTTGTCAAAGTCTGGGGCCTTACCAGGGTCAGACATGGTGTCACCTTAAGCTGGTTAGAGGCCTTCTGACACTCATCAGTCACTTACCTGCATTTGGCTGTAGTGGTACAAATCGCCTGTAATATCCGGCCAAGCCTAAGAGGATTGGACCTGTTTATTTGACTTTGGAACAGGCTATATTTTGGATAGCATCCACCTTGGCCTGTTGGGATATTATTCATTCACTTGAGCCACCTGGTGTCCAAGATAAGTCACTCTGTTTTGGCCTATTTAACACTTTTTAGACTTAACAGTTAGTCCTGCCTGTCTGATGCACTCGAAGACTTTTTCCAGGTGCTCCAGTTGTTCTGCCCATGAATCAGAAAAAATGGCCACATCATTGAGAGAGGCAACTGCAGATTCTTCCAGTTCTGCTAGGAGACCATCTACAAGTCTTTGGAAGGTGGCAGGTGCATTTCGCAGCCCGAAGGGAAGCACATTAAATTCATACACCCCTGCATGGGTGATGAAGTCTGACCTTTCCTTGGCGGGTTCATCTAGCGGTACTTGCCAGTACCCCTTGGTTAAGTCTAATGTAGAGATGAACTGGGCACGTCCCAATTTCTCCAATAGTTCATTGGTGCGTGGCATTGGATAGTTATCGGGACGAGTTACAGCATTTAGCTTACGGTAGTCCATGCAAAAGCATATTTCCCCATCTGGTTTGGGAACTAGAACCACTGGAGATGCCCAAGCACTGTTAGAGGGGCGGATTATACCCATCTGTAGCATGCTTTGGATCTCCCATTCTATAGCAGCTTGGGCATGAGGAGACACCCGCTAGGGTGGGATTCTAATTGGGTGAGCATTACCTGTGTCAGTGGAGTGGTATGCCTGTCATAAACAGATAGCTAAGAGTTAATGTCTCTTTCACCTGTAAAGGGTTAACAAACAGTGACCTGCAATACCTGACCAGAGTACCAATCAGAGGACAAGATACTTTCAAATCTAGGTGGAGAGAAGCTTGGGTGTGTCTTTTGTTCTGTCTGTTGTTCTCTCTGGTTCTTCGAGTGCTTGCTCATATCCATTCCAGTTAGGTGTGCGCACGCCATGTGCATGTTCGTCGGAAGATTTTCTACCCTAGCAACACCCAGCGGGTCGGCTGGGCGCCCCCTGGCGTGGCGCCGTTATGGCACCGAACATATACTCCTGCCAACCCGTCCACTCCTCAGTTCCTTCTTACCGCCCGTGTCGGTCGTTGGAACAGTGGAGCGCGGCTTAGCCTTTCTCCACTTCCCTAGCGATTCACCCATTATATTACTTCTCTAGTTATAGTTATAGTTATAGTTGTAGTTTGTATTTTTAGTAATCCTTTGTTAGCTTAGTTACTGTACGTAACTTGGAGGGTCGGGTTTACCCCGTCCCCTCTCCCGGTGCCCAGGCTCATGCCTCGTTCACCGGGCTTCAAACCGTGCTCGGTCTGCCGCCGGCCGATGCCAATGGGAGACCCCCATGACTCTTGCCTAAAGTGTCTGGGGGAATCCCACCTTTCGGACAAGTGCCAAATTTGCAAATCTTTTAAGCTGCGGACGAAGAAGGAGAGGGACTTTCGCCTGCAGCAGCTCCTAATGGAAGCAGCACTAGCTCCTCCAGCCCCGGACTCGGGACCGGCACCATCCTCACCATCCACATCCGCGCTGGGGAGAAGTACCTCATTGGCACCAGAGAGCGCTGGTACCGACAAGATGCAGCACCAGCCGTCATCAGTGCAGAAGCCATCTCGGCGCTGCTCTTTGTCCCCGCGCACCAAGAAGACCAAAGCTCCTGCGGCCCCGATGCCGGCACCGCAGTTGGAGCCTCAGCCTAAGCCGTGTCGCCCGGCGCCTACACCGACCGTGGCACCGGCACCGGCAGCACCGTTACTACCGGCAGATCAAGAGCCGTTGAGTCCGGTGCGTGACAGCTCCCCGGCACGCACCGAGGTTGAGCTCCTCATCCCGACCACGCCAGAAGCTTTTTCAATGGTGAGGGACCTCATTGCGCTCACTGAGCCTACCCTGCCCCAACCCCCGGTGCTGCCGGTGCGGGTCGTCGCGTCAACAGGAAAGCCTTTGCTAATCCAGCCACCCTCCATTGACGCCGGAGGTGGACGCCATTCCAGATCCAGGTCCCGACACCACTCTCAATCTCGCCGTCGAACAGGCGCCTCAGTGGTCGTTTTGGACGCCGTGGGAGTACCATCAGGCTCAGGACGATAACACGGGGGCTTCTCGTTCCGCCCCCTCGGTGCACCGTGCACCACAAGCAACGGTGAGCTGCCCCCTTCCGGAGGAAGTTGAGGTCTCCACGGTAGTCCAGGACCCTCCGGTGTATCTGGACCCTGACGCTCCGCATGATCAGGACACCTTACAGGACACGGCCCTTCCCGCCCTGTCATTCTCCTCCTCCCCGGATGAGGCGGTTGCTGGTTCTTCCACGTCGGGGCCACCTCCCATTGACCTCCGTGCCCATCAGGACCTTCTCCGACGGGTCGCATTGAATATCAACCTCCCGGTGGAGGAGGTCCCGGAGGACGCCGTTGTGGATATTCTTTCGGCGGACGCTCCAACTCGGGTAGCCTTGCCTTTCATCCGCACCATCCAGACCAAGGCGGACACTATCTGGCAGTCCCCGACATCTATCCCACCTACGGCCAGGGGCATGGAGCGGAAGTACATGGTACCCTCCAAAGGATACAAGTACCTGTACACCCACCCCGCTCCGTGCTCTCTGGTCGTTCAGTCGGTAAATGAGCGGGAGCGCCATGGTCAACAGGCCCTGGCACCAAAATCACGAGAGGCTAGGCACATGGACCTTTTGGGCCGTAAGGTCTACTCCGTCAGGGGCCTCCAGTTGCGGGTGGCCAATCAACAGGCATTGTTCAGCCGATATAACTTCAACACCTGGCAGTCGGTGGGAAAATTTGCTGAGCTTGTCCCACAGGACTCCCGGCCGGAGTTCCAAGCCCTCATCGAGGAAGGTAAAAAAGTAGCTCACACGTCATTGCAGGCCTCTCTAGATGCGGCGGACTCAGCTGCCAGGACAGTTGCATCTGGGATCACAATGTGTAGGATATCGTGGCTGCAAGCCTCGGGCCTACCCCCCGAGCTCCAGTACACAATTCAGGACCTTCCCTTTGAAGGCGAGGGCCTTTTCTCCCAGAAGACGGACCCGAGACTCCAGAGTTTAAAAGACAATAGAGTCATCATGAGATCTCTCGGGATGCACACTCCGCAAACACAGCGGAGATCCTTCCGGGC
>NC_133769.1:255543687-255560309 GCF_003597395.2 Chelonoidis abingdonii
GGAAAGAACTACGACTAATGCCTTCATCCATCCTGGGGGGAGACAATGGCGAAGCTAGTGCAAAGCTCTTGATCTGCTGTCACTGGTCTGTGCATGACTCCAACGGTCGGAAGGTTCACCTTTCCATCCACCTGTTACTTTTTCCTCGTAGAGCACACCTTCAGGCCACATCAGACACCTCCCCCTGGGTCTGCAACTGAAAACCTTTAATTCTCTCGAATAAATAGTGCTTAGAGAATTAAACTGATACACTTAGCTTTAGGTGTTGAGGTGGAATCTATAATATTTAACACTCCATGGCGCTCTGACCGTAATGGCTCTTCCCATGAACCTTCCGTCATAATGTCTGTAGCGCTTTAAACCATTAATCTGGACCCCTACTGAGAATCTCCTCTAGTAGTTAAATCATACCATCCTTTGCCTCTCCTGAGCATATCCTTTAGTTCTTAGCCAAGGCTAAAGAGTGTGGAGGTCTTTGTAGGTGCTGACTAAAGTAAATGTTCAGTTCCGAGAATGTTAAACCCCTCCCATTCATTCACCACTGTAATGGCCCCTAACCTCGTGGCCTATACACAAGTTCGAATTGTGAAAATACAAACTGGAGTGTACAGCCCTGTATGCAAACAAAGCAAACTTCTCAACACTAATGGTCCCAATATTGAAGTGTTCATTTTACAAATTTACGTATCAGCCCCAAATTCTCATTAAACCTCTCCACCATGCAAGTGGCTTGATGTGGTAAGGGTGTGCATACACAAAGCGATTCACCCATGACTCCCACTAATTTTTCTGGTCCCTGCCAGGAAATTGTTCCCGAATCTGTCAAAGTTCTAGGGCCACCACCCTGGCAAAAATGTCTGCAATGCCTGCACATCAGTTTAGCCCTAGTTGGCTTAGAGCACTGCTCCGGGCCCATCGTGTAGCAAAGTCCACGAAAAGTCAATATGTTACTGCTTCCCCTGGTCTCTTTGGGAAAGGACCCAGAATATCCACATCTACTCATGAAATGATTTCAATATGGGGATTGCGGAGAGGGCTTGACCCTGTCTGTGGCTTTCCCAACTCTTGCACAAACCTCAACAAGACTGGACATAATTACAAGACATTCCTTGCCCATTGCCCTCCCAAGGAAAGACTTGCCCCAACTGTCTTGTTCTGTCACCCCAGAATGACCACCATGGATATCATGATAACCAAGAGCTTTTACCTACTTAGTGGAACTAACCACTGTCTTGGATGGGCGCCAGTGCTTCCTGTGTCCACTCAGAAAGAGGTCTCCGTATAAAATCCTTGTCTAGCAACAAACCTGGATCGTTAGAAATTGGAAGGAGCAGTGCGTGCTCCATCGCACGCAGCTTTCTGAAGGCTGTCATCTTGCTTCCGCCACCTGGAACTTCCCGTTAATCTGGAGACATCAGTTCTCCTTAGAACGTACTGGCTTGGTCCCTGAAGCGAGTAGGTTATGGGTTGTTGTTGAGTGTCGAACCGCTCTCCCGGTGCATCTAAGTGATATTCAGCTCTGGTGATTCCTGGGTAGGTTTCTGCTGCTTTCTCAGTCAACCCCGGCCCTCGCCGTTAGTGTAGATGTTTGCAATTGCTTGACCATGCTGGCAATGTTCTGGTGCTGTGTTGCTTCACCATTCCAGTTCTGGGATTGATTACACAGGGCTGTAGCATCAATGGGTAGAGATCCTTTCACCACCTCTGTCTGGGCTCTGTAAACTACAACAGGGCCCGTGACACTCAGGAACAGGACGGTGTTGGAGCTGCTTGCCTGGCTGCATGGTCCATTCCCACCCCTAGGTCAGCTCACAGGTTCGCCAAGTCTCCCCATAGCAGGAAATGGGATAATGTCATAGACCAAAAGTCCATCATTCCTGACACCCTTGTACTGGACATGCAACCCAGCTTAGCAAGTAATATTGAATTAAGGGTGAATTGTCACTTGGCCTCTGGTTGATAATTGGGTCCACAAGAAATGGATAGCTGACTACTTGTGCCCCATGTGTCTCCAACGGATAACCGTCTTTCATCCACTTCAAGTTTCCCCTTTGCTCCAAGGTTATTTGAAGCACTTCCTGGGGACTTGGTGATTGGGTGTAATGAACGAACATTTGGATGCTTTGGCATTTGCTTTATTCCCAGTTCATTACATTTAAAACATCACCAGCTGTACGTCAGCTAGCCTGAGAGACAATAAGGTCTGGCTTTCTTGGGTTTATGTGGCCTTGGAGTTGCCCTCCCCGGTGATAGGTTTAGTTTCGTTTTGCCCTCCCCACCCTCTGAATTCCGCTTGTCCCAACTTTATCAGTTTTTTTCTTTCTGCCACTAAAATCATCCCTGCTCCCAATCCTCCCCCCACCTCAGTTACAGTTGGGCTTCCCATTAGGATTTACCTTCTAATTTCCCGAACACTCTCTATAAATGCTTCCATTTGCGTAGGAAGACAGCTCTTCCAGAGATTTACACTTGCTCCTGAATCCCAGCATCCCAATCTTCTAAGTTAGGCTGTCGTTAATGACACATCTGTTCCACCTTAGGCCGGAAACCGCCACGGCATGCCTCTCACGGTAGCCTCATATCTGATTCCTGCCTTGTTTGAAAAATCTTATAGTGGTTCATGATTCCTTGCATTTCAGCCCGCCACCTCTGCAAGGTCACGACTTGCCTCAGCTCTACAGTACGCTGTAGGATCTGTACCCATTGCAGGCCCTTCAAATTTTCTAAAAGTCCTATCTCACCTCCTGTAGGTGGAGAAATTCTGGGATAGACATCACCCTGAAAGGGTGTTACGCGTTGGTTGTAACTCCTGCTACCCTGCTAATCCAGGCATGCTTTGGCCTCCCCGGAATTCCATAGCCCTCGGTCAGCCTCTTGCTTTCTCTTCTCTTCTCTCTCTTTTTCTTTCCTCCTCCATAATCTTTCCGTCCACCTCCATCTGTTTTTGTTTGTCCTTCAAATTTGTGACAGCCCAGCCTTCTTTGTGGCACCTCATCTCTGACCATCTTCATGTCCTTTTTGGCTCTCCTAGCCCGCGAAGTACTATTTCCGCCAGGCTCCTGTAGTAGTTTTCTTCCTTTGCTGACATTAACCCTCTCTGCCAGAGCTATCTCTATAGTTTGCAAGGTTAAAAAATAAACAAAACCCACACTTTTAACTGGACTCGCAAATGAGAATCAGACCAAAAAACGTTTGTAACTTGTCTGTATCAAAACTGTTTAAATTACCCTCCAGCTAACCCACTGAAATCCCTTTAAACAGAGCCCTTGTAAAAAAACTTTATCGTTTGCCTTCAAGTACTCTCCTCACTTGCTTCCCCAAATCCAAAGGAGAAAAAAAAAATCGCTTTGTCTAAAAATCTCCACCGTTTCCCCACCAGTAAGTTTCTTCCTACTCGAACATTTTTTAGGTACAGATGTGACTGATGACACTTCTAAATTTAATACACTTAGATCTAGTACCGCCGCACCACCCCCCCCAGTACCCACCTTTTCCCTGGTATCCTGAGGACTCACCAATTCCGGTTAACACAGATCCAACCCCTGATTAAACAAGAGAAATAACTCATCCCTCCCTCCCGCCACCAATTCCTGGACCAGAATCAACCTGATCAAAAAAACAAGGAAATCAATAAGGATAAAAAAAAGGCTTTATAAAGAAAGAAAGGAGAAAACTCTGGAAATTACATACCACTACTCTCAAACAACAGATTAAAACAGAGATTTCCACTGGCACAATTTATTACAACAAACAAAATACCCAAATCCCAATTTTATAAATTTCCTAATACCAAGACAAGTTACAAAGAAATAACAAAAACCATTACCCTTTCTAAAACTTATCACTTATAAGATAGCTGGTCCTGATCTTTTCACTCCGCTGAAACTGAAACTCCAGCAAAAGAAAACTTCCCTCCTCCTTAAACATCTTGTTCCCCATTGGTCTCGTCATGTCAGCGTAGCATTAACTTCTAACCCTTTACCAGTAAACAAAGCATTAACGCGCTGTAAACTATCTTTTGACATTCCAAGTGCACACTTTGCATCTTATCAACAGTGAATTCATCTCCATTTTGTTGCCACAGACACCATATCCCCCAAGTTGAGAGATCCTTGACTCTTCAGCGCCTGACTAACTCTCTTGAGTATTTTGTATCACTGCAAATTTGCCTCTCATTTTACCCCTTTCCCAGATCGTTTATGAATATGTTAAAGAGACGAACACCACTATTACCTCTCTTCATCTGAAAACCGCCATTATTCTAACTTGTTCTATCTTTTTAACAACAGATACCAGCATGGAAGAACCTCCCCTCTTAACCCATGACGCTTATTTGCTAAGACCTTGTGAGGGGACCTTGTCAAAGCTTCGAAATCTAAATACACTAATCCACTGATCCCTTTCTGCACCATGACCCTCAAAAAATCTAGTAGATTGATGAGCATGATTCCCTTTACAAAAACCATGTTACTATTCCCAACAAATATGTTCACCTATGTCTGACAATTTTTGTTCTGTACTATAGTTTCAACCATTGCCCGACTGAATGAACTTACTGTCGTATTGCCAGGGTCACTCTGGAACCCTTTTTAAAATTTCATCATATTAGCTACCTCCATCATTTGGTAAACAGAAGCTGATAGATAATACAGACTACAGGAACCCAATTCACATATTCCTTCAGGAAACCTTGGAATACACCAGGCCGGTGACTTATTACTGGTTCAGTTTATCAATTGTTCCAAAACCTCTTCAGTTTGGACAGTTCCCAATCTTCCACCCCAAAAAGAGCTCAGTTTGGAACTACCTCACACCCACAGCGAAGACCGATTCAAAGAATCATTATTTCTCCTCAATGGTCTTATCGCTTGAGTGCTCCTTAGCTCTGATCACATTGGCGCCCACGGTTTTTTAGCAGCTTCTGCTTCTGAGTATTAAAAAAAAAAATTTGCTAACTTGGAGTTTTGGCTACTGTTCTTCAATTCTTTTTTGGTCTTTCTAATTATATTTAACTTCATTTGCCAAGTTTATGCTCTTTCTATTTCCTCATTAGGATTATCTTTCACTTTAAAAGACACTTTTGCCTCTCACTGCTCTTTTACTAGTGTTTAAACCAAACGTGCTCTTTTTTGTCTCTTACTGGTGTTAAGTCCTGAGTGCTGCAAAGATAGGCCAACAACACACAAGTGAAGTTATTGCGTTAATGAAGAAAGTGACACATCCGCAACGGGACCTCCTGGGTTGCTCGCATTTAGGCGGGAACCACAGCCGAAGCTCAGCTCGGCTGGGAGTCCAAACGACCGCGGAGCATACAGCTATAATAACAACATACAAAACAACTCATACATAAACAAAGGGACTTCACAGCTATTCCGCCTTGGCCTAAGGCCAACCAACTGTCAACCAGTTAAAACAAGTTATAAGACGTGGCATCTTCCCAAAGACCGGCACTTAGCACAAGGGCTTCACAAGCTTAGAAAAGCGGTTATTAGACAGCGCCCTAGCTAGCCGTACACAGTCTTCTGCATTCCTACATCACTGTGTTTTAAATTGGGGTAACAGTTAAGTTACATCTATATGATGTCTTTAAAAAAGTCCACGCAGTTCAGGGATTTAACTTTGGTCGCAGTAACCCTTTTATACTGTTTCACCTACCTTTCATCGTGTGTTCTCTTTCTGAAATTAAATGCACAGTGTTGGCCACGGGAGTTTCCCCACCACAGGGATTAAATTAAATTTAATTATATTATGGTCACTATTACAAACCGGTCCAGCTATATTCACCTCTTGGACCAGATCCTGTGCTGCACTTAGGACTAAATCAAGAATTGCCTCTCCTCTTGTGGGTTCCAGGACCAGCTGCTCCAAGAAGCAGTCATTTAAGGTGTCAAGAAACTTTATCTCACCATCCCTTCCTGAAGTGATAAGTACCCAATCAAATCCCCCATTATTATTATTACAGAGTTTTTTATTTTAATAGCCTCTCTAATCTCCCTGAGCATTTCAGAGTCACTAACACCATCCTGGTTAGGTGGTCTGTAATATAACCCTACTGCTATATT
Organism: Chelonoidis abingdonii; assembly: GCF_003597395.2. NCBI lineage: Eukaryota > Metazoa > Chordata > Testudines > Testudinidae > Chelonoidis > Chelonoidis abingdonii. The sequence goes on from NC_133769.1 coordinate 255,549,750, forward strand.
CTTATTGTTCAAGCATGGAATTATTATCCAATTTACTTCATTTAAGATTTTTACTTCATATGATTCTATGCTTGCTTTCACATATAGTGCCACTCCCCCACCAGCACGACCTGTTCTGTCCTGATATATTTTGTAGCCTGGTATTACTGTGTCCCATTGATTATTCTATTGATACGTATTGATAATTTAAAATATCACATACAAATCCAGGTGTGTGCCTTGTGGCTCATGTTTTGATCCCCTCCAAGACCTTTTCCACTTGGCTTATCCAGTATGCCTTGTCCAGTTCTGAGAGAACATTTCATCCAGTTCTCTGGGATCCAAAACACTCCATTCAACTCAAGATTTCATCACTCAGGTTCCTTTATTTGGCATACAGCAAAGCTATGGTGAGTTGATCAGACTCAAGTATAGGGAGTGGGTATAGGGTAGGGATCGCCAACCTTTGGCCCGCAGCCCACCAGGGAAAGCTGCTGGTGGGCCAGGACAGCTTGTTTACCTGCAGCATCTGCAAGTTTGGCTGATCACAGCTCCCACTGGCCGCAGTTCGCTATCCCAGGCCAATGGGGGCTGCACAAAGTGGTGCAGGCCAAGGGATGTGCTGGCCGCCCTTCCCTCAGCCCCCATTGGTCTGAAACAGCTAGTGGGAGTTGCAATCAGCCGAACCTGCAGACGCTGCAGGTAAACAAACCGTCCTGGCCTGCCAGCTGCTTTCCCCGGTGCGCCACGTGCAAAGGTTGCCACTCCCTGGCATAGGGCATACTACACATTCAGAATTACACAGAAACCCTCTCCCTTCATATACATTTACAGAACTCATTGCATTTACTATATCATACTTTACATCACACATTTTTGGATTGGGCTGGTTACTTTGCAGGAACTAATCCCTGAGCAGCATGCTAAGTCAATACATTGAACATGCTCAACCTCCTTTTTACTTTCCTAACTTATCTTGTCCATTGTTAGTAAATGGTTCCCTAAATGTTTTCCTTCTTTTCTTAGCTGACTCATACATTCTATCTTTTTCAATCTAGTGATCTGTTTACCTCCCTAATTCTATCCTCCAATAAATGAGGCCTCCCTCCAGGTGTTAATTATTCATGTCAGTCCAGGCTTCAGCTACACATGTTATAAGCATTGCTGTTATAATTCTTAGCATAGTAACAATTGATTCTTCAAAATCAGCATAAACTTTATGGTGAACAATTATCACCATCTGGTGACAATGTGAAGGATCCTATACTGCAAGTTGCTCAAAACTTCGTGTGATCAGGCCCTCAGGATGTAATGTTCTGATAGTTAGGTAGCCCATGGCTTACAGGAAAGTGGTGCAGACCCCAGTGCTGCTCCTGCTTTGCCTGCTCAGGGGTGCACACTGTGCCTGTGAAACTCAATGTCTTCACCTCCTATCTGGAAGTTGCTGCCCCCCCACCCTCAGGGTGATGATGTGGAGTGGGGACAGGCAGCCCAGATGTGCCTACCTTTAAGATGCAATACAGGCACAGTACAAGATGGGGATTATTTTTAATTTTTTAATTTTTTTGTCACTGCTGCTGCCTGATCGTTTACTTCTGGTTCCATATGGTGTCTGGTTGGCCAGTCAGTCCATGACTCTGGTATTCATATCTTTGAGGTTCTACGTTATCTTGCCACTCAAACTGTACATAGTTATAAATGGTCATTTACACCAAACATCACAAACATTCCAGGCTACTACCAGTCCCAAAAGACTAGTCATTGACCCAGGTTGAGCTGCCTTTTAAATAAGAGTTATTGGGAGTTTAAAGCAGGTAAAATATATATGCAGGTGAGTCACAGTCTATAATTCCAAATGGTGGCAGAGATGTAATAAACTGCCAGTTTCCCAAAAGTCTTTTCAGGGTACCCAGATTGTCTCTGGGGATCTCCACTTTCCATTCAGTCCCCTTCCCTGTAAGAGTCCAAACAGTCCAGAGATGCAGGATCCTTCCCTGAATCCATACTTAAAGCTTCTTTTCACAGAAAACAAGCTGACAGGGTCACTGCACACACAGGCTCTTTCTTTGACTGGTGGAGAGAGAGGAGTGCATTTAGAGTCTTTGATCGCTGATCACCACACACAATGACCACTTGCCTAAACATGCACAAGAATAACCACTTTCCTGGTCAAGTTCTTTATTTGCATTACACAAAGCTTCTTTCTCATTTGATGGGTTGTTTAGTTACGGGGTATATACAATGTATATGATTGCTATTACATTATAACAGGATACAGATAAGAGAAAATAATACATGTAACATCCCATTAATTTTCATGCAGTTAAAATGCCAAATACATTCTTATACCGTTAACAACCACTTTAATCTGTTCTATTAAACAAGTGAATTGGTCTGACTTTCAGCTGTTAGTTTATCAGTTTTCCGCTGAGCCTAGAGTTTTGATCAGAGCTAACATCAGCATCACAGTTGGTATTCCAGATTTAATTCTTGGATATTCATATTAACCCTGCCAAAATATGGCATTATCACCTAACTGCAAGCATGCCTTTTCCAGGATAGAGTTTGATAATATACAATAAACACTGGATAAATCAGGGGGAAAGCATTTTAAAAGAAAATTCAGCACTGGTGGGCCAAATTGGATTCCCAAAAAGTTGCTGTATTTTGGGTGAAATTCATCCCCATGCAGAGGGCCAGCACAGATAATGTTGATGATGTAAGTTTGCCTTGAGTTGGCTTTCTGTGCGGGGGTGAATTTCGCCCTTTGAGCATGTGCATATAATTGTGGACATGCTACGTGTAGATTTATATTCCATCTTTACTATCTTCTCAGCAAACATTTAAGTAAATGTTGCTTTAACTGGAAAATTATTTCTTATAAAATTTGGCATATATCGTGCTTCTCTCTTGTTTAACATTTTTAGTGTCTTTTCAGATTTGTATATGCACACTCATTTCTTTTCCAAAATTTGCACTAACTAATTACTTTGTGTATCTACAGGAACAGCTAACAGTGAAGAAGTATATTTATTTTTAATGAAAATGCATTAATTATAATGCAGCAATTAACTCTTTTGGAAATAGCTCTTCCTGGTACTGTGTAGCATCACCTGGAAATTGAGTGCGCAAATGCAATCAAAGGATTTCTGGAATTGTTTGTCCAGTGCCAGATGTGCCACCTGTACCTGTACAATTGAGGGAGTGACACACCTATTCAATGATATTGAGGATTCCAGAGGTGAGACCCAGATTGCCTGAGTGTGATTGTTACAAAAACCTCCCCAATCTACTATCCTCTGAATTGTCTTTGAGTACTTAGTAAAGCTACAATTATGTCAGGGAAAAGAGTCTGTCATGTCAGGTATTATCAGAGGAATTACATCATTCCATGAATGTGGTGTGACAGGCATAATGAGTTTGATATGTCTTATCAATCTTGTCCATGCTGAGTACAATTGGAGAGTCTCGGGAAAGCTGTGTGGAGATGAGAAATAGAGTATTCTTATCCTGTTTGTTAGCATGACCATTGAAAGGGAAAGCCTTTTGCTGAGAAGGGAATGCATGTAACATATAAGAATGGCCCTACTGGGTCAGACCAAGGTCCTTCTAGCCCAGTACTCTCTCTTCTGACAGTGGCTAATGCCCAGTGTCCCAGAGGGAGTGAACAGAACAGGCAATCATCGAGTGATCCATCCCCTGTCACCTATTCCCAGCTTCTGGCAAACAGAGGCTAGGGACACCATCCCTGCCCATCCTGGCTAATAGCCATTGATGGACCTATCCTCCACAAACTTTAGTTCTTTTCTGAACCTTGTTATAGTCTTGGCCTTTACAACATCCTCTGGCAAAGAGTTCCACAGGTTGACTGTGTGTTGTGTGAAAAAAATACTTCCTTTTGTTTGTTTTAAATTAATTAATTTCATTGGGTGAGCCCTAGTTCTTGTGTTATCTCGAGTAAATAACACTTCCCTATTTACTTTCTCTACACCAGTCATGATTTTATAGACCTCTATCATATCCCCCCTTAGTCGTAACTTTTCCAAGCTGAAAAGTCCCAGTTTTATTAATCTCTCCTCATATGGCAGCCATTCCAGAACCCTAACCATTTTTGTTGCCCTTTTCTGAACCTTTTCCAATTCCAATATATCTTTTTTAAGATGGGGTGAACATATCTGCACACAGTATTCAAGATGTGGGCATACCATGGATTTATATAGAGGCAATATAATATTTTCTGTCTTATTATCTATCCCTTTCATAATGATTCCTAACATTGTTTACTTGTTTACTGCTGCCGTACATTGAGTGGATGTTTTCAGAGAACTATCCACAATCACTCCACGATCTCTTTCTTGACTGGTAACAGCTAATTTAGACCTCATCATTTTATATGTATAGTTGGGATTATGTTTCCAATGTGCATTACTTTGCATTTATCAACATTGAATTTCATCTGCCATTTTGTTGCCCAGCCACCCAGTTCTGAGAGATCCTTTTGTAGCTCTTCGTAGTCTGTCTGGGACTTAACTATCTTGTACATTAATGAGCAGTCACAGAAGATGTTTGAGTTCTTGTTCATTAGCTGTAAAGGAGGCAACAATTGTTTGATTGCTGTAAACTGCAAAAGAAATCTAAAACACTGGAGAAAACCCATACTGAGACAAGTTTTTATTTCAGAAGGTGGAGAAATGAGTGGAGAGACTGTTCTGGATTTGAATTTGACAAATAGGGAAGAACTGGTTGAGAATCTGAAAGATGAAGGCAGCTTGGGTGAAAGTGATCATGAAATGGTAAAGTTCACGATTCTAAGGAATGGTAGGAGGGAAAACAACAGAATAAAGATAATGGATTTCAAGAAAGCAAACTTTTTAGCAAACTCACGGAGTTGGTAGGTAAGATCCAATGGGAAGCAAGTCTAAAGGGAAGAACAGGATGAGAGATCTGGCAGTTTTTCAAAGAGACATCATTAAGGGCATAAGAGCAAACTATCACACTGCATAGGAAAGATAGGAAGTATGGCAAGAGACCACCCTGTCTTAACCAGAAGATCTTTGATAATCTAAAAATCAAAAAAGTCCTACAAAAAGTGGAAAGTAGGTCAAATTAGAAAGGATGAATATAAAGAAACAACTCACGTATGTAGGGACATAATCTGAAAGGCCGAGGCACAAAACAAGATTAAACTAGCTTGAGACATAAAGGGTAACAAGAAAACATTCTACAAATACATTGGAAGCAAGAGGAAAACCCAGGACATGATAGGGCCATTAATCAGTGAGGGGGGGGAAGACAATAACAGAAAATGTGGAAAGGGCAGAGCTGCTTAATAACTTCTTTGTTTTGGTTTTCACCAAGAAGTTTAGTGGTGATTGGACATCTAACATAGGGCGAGCCAGTGAAAATGAGGTAGGATCAGGGGCTAAATTAGGGAAAGAACAAATTAAACATTACTTAGACAAATTAGATATCTTCTAGTCAGCAGTGCCTGATGAAATGCATCCTAGAATACTCAAGGAGCTGGCTGAGGAGATATCTGAGCCATTAGCGATTATCTTTGAAAACTCATGGAAGATGGGAGAAACTCCAGAGGACTGGAAGAGGGCAAATATAGTGTCAATCTGTAAAAAGTGGAATAAGGACAACCTGGGGAATTACAGACCAGTCATCTTAACCTCAGTACCTGGAGAGAGAACGGAGAAACTAATCAAGCAATCAGTCTGGAAACACCTAAAAGATAAGTAGTAAGTAGATAAGTAGAATAAATCTTGTCAAGCCATCCTAATAGCTTTCTTTGACAGGATAACAAGCCTTGTGGATAGGGGAAAGTGGTAGATGTGGTATATCTTGACTTTAGTAGGGCTTTTGATACTATCTCGCATGACCTTATATAAACAAGCTAGGGAAATATAGCCTAGATGGAGCTAGGTGGGTGGAAAACTGTTCCCAGAGAGTTGTCAGCGATTTACAGTTAAGATGGAATGGCATAACAAGTGGGGTCCCACAGAGATCAGTCCTGGGTCTAGTTCTGTTCAATATTTTCATCAATGATTTAGATTGGGGTCAGGAACCTCTGGCACGCAGCTCGCCAGGGTAAGTGCCCTGGCGAGCTGGGCCAGTTTGTTTACCTGCCGCGTCGGCAGGTTCAGTGAACTGTGGCTCCCACTGGCCATGATTCACCGTCCCAGGCCAATGGGGGTGGCGGGAAGTGCCGGGGGCCGAGGGACATACTGTCCAGGATTTCAACTGGGAAGTCTCTGAAGCTTAGGATGTGCTTCCTCAGCTTGGTGGGGGGGAGTTAATGTAACCCACATACCAATTGGGTGTGGTGTTCTGTCCCATCCAGTGGCACCGAGACTACTTAGAGAGAGAGAGAGAGAGAGAGAGATTAATGAGTCTACTCTACAGCCTTAGCTAACAGGCATGTGACTTTTAGTTCATGCAATAGAGGTTCATGCACTAAGATCCAGAGGGCCAGGTTCAATCCTGCCCACCAACAATTGGGGTCTGTCAGTGTTACACCTACACAGACACTCAGTGTGCAACAAGCCAGGTTGTAAATCTACAGTGCATTAACCTGCCACGCACCAACTGCCTTGAGGACTCTGCTACCGTACGGTAATAGTTCCAAAGTGTGGTTTGATGTAGAAGTCCACAACCAGTTCCACAAGCAGGTTCCATATGGTACAGTTGGTGCGCAGCAGGCTAGCGTGCTGTAGATTTCCACCTTGACTTGTCTCACACTGAGTGTCTGTGTAGACAAGCCCACTCACTCCACACACAGATGGAGAATGCCACTGTAACAACCCCTTTTCCTGTGTTATGCTACACAGGGTAGTCCACAACCTCCTTTAGCCAACAATGGCCGTGACACGTGTCTTTGGATGGAGTGTCAGTGTGGTGCCAGCCAGTCAGCGGAGGTTGTAAATGGAGCTGCATGAACAACTCATTTTTCAGTTTGTTCAGTGAGTGCAAAAAAATCACGGGAAAAAACAATCATTTTTGGCTAAGTTGAACATGAAATTTTTAGTGGAAAAAAATCCCAAAATGTTTTGTTTCAGTTTTGAGCATTTTGAAATGTTTTTTTTTAATTTTTTGTAATAATTAGGGCTGTCAAACAATTAAAAAATGAATCGCAATTGATCACAAGATTAGAAAAAATAGTCATGATTAATCAGTTTTAATCACATTGTTAATAATAGAATGACATTTATTTAAATATTCAGGGCAGCCGGGGGTTGGGGGGAATGGGGCAATTTGCCCCAGGCACCGGGCTCCACAAAGGCCCCAAGAGAATGGGTGAGGCTTCGGCCCCGGCCCCGGCCCGATCCCGCCTCCGCCCCTCTCCCCGAGCCTCAGCGCATCCAGGATCGTCTCTGAACAGTTATGGGGCCTGAGCTCTGCCCCGCTCAGAGGCACGTGGTAAGGGGGGGGGGCTGCGAGCTCAGGCCCCACTGGAGCTCGCAGCTCCACCTCCTTGCCTCGTGGTTCTGTGCGGGGAGAAGCTCGGGCGTTGCCGGAACCACACTGCAGAGCTGTTCAGGGACGCTCCTGGATACGATGCGCTGAGGCTCCAGGTGAGGGGGGAGCCGGGAGTAAGGGGCCAGGGGCGGATTGGATAAGGGCAGGGAGTTCAGGGGACAGGGAGGGGGCAGAGGTTGGGGGGACGGTCAGGGGACAGGGAACGGGGGGATGCTGTGGTTCTGGCAAGGGATGTAGCAACTTGGAGCCTGCTAAACACACCCGAGCGCCAGGCACCACAAAGCCACAGCTAGCAGAGCAGAAGTAAGGTTATGTGCTGTTAACTGAAAATCAATATATTGAAAAAATGTAGGAAACATCCACAAATATTACAGGCTGCCCAGAGGAGTCAGATCGGCCTGGGGGCAAAGCAATTTAGGGCCCCTTCCATAAAAAAAATTGCATACTTATCTACATAGGGGCTGATAAACAGATAGCTAAGGGTAAGTCTCTTCACCTGCTAAAGGGTTAACAAACAGTGACCGGAACACTGACCAAAAGGACCATCAGGAGACAAGATACTTTCAAATCTGGGTAGGGAAGCTTTGTTGGTTCTTTGTTCTCATGTCGCGTCTCCTGGGTCTGAGAGGGACCAAGACTAAGCAGATTCCTCCAAATCTTTCTAAAAAAATCTCTTCTTTCTAATTCTAGTAAGTATCGGATAAAGGCGCTTAGTCGTTTTTAATGTTTTCTTTATTGCAAATGTTGAGTTTTGCTGGAAGTAGTTATTTTGTATTGTGCTGGCGGGGAGGTTTTCCTTCTATGTCTGTAATATTCCATCTTGAATTTACAGAGATTATCTTACTCTTCTTCCTTTTATTAAAAGTTCTCTTAAAAGGAGCCTTAAATTGATTTTTTCCCCTAGGGTTAAGGCTCCAAAGGAAAACTAGAAGTCGGTATCACCAGGAAATTGATGTGGGGGTGGACTGGTTTGGAATTCCTCTGTGTTTAAAGATTTCAAGGAGTTGAATCCAGTGATCTTCCAGGGGTAATTCCATGGGAGGGGAAGCTTGGAGAGGCACGGTGTGAAGGAAAGGCTTTACTTTCCTTGTTGTCCAAGATCCAGGGGATCTGGGTCTTCGGGTCCCCAGGGAAGGTTTGGTGAACCAAGTATCAGGCACTCAAGTCCTGATTGGTAGCAGCTTCAAATTCTAAGTGGGTAATTAAGCTTAGGGGAATTCATGCTGGTACCCCATCTTTTGGACACGTTAAAGTTTCAGAGTGGGGTAATACCATAGACAGGCCCCTTGGGCCTGGGGCAAATTGCCCCACTTGCCTCCCCCCACAGACGGCCCTGTGTATAAATAAATCTTCTGCATCTCTCACAAAACCTATTTTGAGAAAACATTCTTTACAACTGTATCACTGTTCTCAGAATCGGCTAGCACTACAAAGGCACTAAAGCTCATTAAAAGGTGGACAAATTTTTCCCTCAAAACTCTTTTTAGATCGAAAACGTAGCAGTTTTTAAAAGTAGATAGAAAAAAAATCACGACAATATCTGTGTTCCTCAAAATTGTTGGTTTTTTAATTGAAAAGCTGGAATTAGTCTGCCAAAACCTTGAAATGGTTTCGGGTTCAGAACGTGTGTGGCCAAATATTTTGCTGCTTGCTGTGTTTGATTGGTTAAAGAAGCAAAAAAAAAAAAATTTCTGGCTTAAAAAAATCCCAAAACTTTTGAACACCTCAGCTTGCGCCCAAATTCCTGACCATCCAGTCAGAGATTTTTTCAGAGGGTTCAGATACTCTGCTGGCTTCCCTGACTTCATATCTGCTCTCCAAACTTTTTTGGTTCATTAGTGTTTCATCGCCATCGATGAAAAACTGTCCCACCTCGAAATAAACACATAACAGCCATACCTGGGTCAAACCAAATGTCCATCCAGCCCCAGTATCCTGGGGTGATCGTCTACCGACAATGGCAAAATGCCAAGTGCCCCAGGAATGGAAACCTAACAGGTAATGATCATTTTGTGATCTCTCCCCGCCATCTATCTCCACCCTCTGACAAACAAGAGGCTAGGGACAACCATTCCCTTAGTCATCTGGCTAATAGCCATTAATGGACTTAACCTCCATCAATTTACTTGCTTCCCTAGAGAGACTGGTCTCCATGGGGTCCCTCCACCAAACTGGAGACAGTACTTGTGTGGTGTCTTTAGATAGCTTATGTACCTATGCCACGATACTTGAGCATTTAAGCTTTGTTCACAGATCTGGGATGAGCCTATGTTGTGAAACTGACATGTTCAAAAAGCACATGCATGTGAATGGACTACAGGTTGCTAAAATTAAATTTAACCCAGGGTTTCTTAAACTGGTTATTCGGACCCCTCAGGCGAGTCCACAAGTTATTACTGGTGTTGCGAGCTGTCAGCCTCCTATCTCAGACCTCGCTTTGCTCCAGCATATGATAGTATTAAATATATTAAAAAAGTGTTTTCAAATTTATAAGGAGGGTGGTTCGCACTCCAGAGGTTTGCTGTGTCGAAGGGGGTTCTACCAGCTAACAGAAGTTTGAGAACCACTGAATAACACCTCTGAGCCTCAGACATGCGGGGGGGAGTGTCTCCCCTAGGAGGGCTGGGAAGAGGTAGGTGGTGATAGGATGTTGCTCTTCTCATGTGATCCCTCCCCCTTATGAGGCTAATTTTAAATGAAGCTACCCGCTCCCTGACATGAATCTCCCTATGCGCACTGAAATTAAAATTATAGACTATTAATTTGGCATTTGAGAGTGAAAGGTTGCTTGGCCCTCCACGGTAAAGCTAACAAGCTTGGCTCTTCTGCAAGCCTCAAACTGTCTGAATTGAGCTTTAGTAGGAGTCTGTGCCTCCCAAACAGCCTCAGCCCTTGCCCCCCTACTGACCTTCATCTACTCCTGCCCCCCAATTGCCTGCCCCCTTCAGAATCCCCACCTATCCTGCTCCTTGCCCCCTTCACCATCCCCAGAGACCCCACCCCCCAGACCCAAACTCCTGATCCCTGTCCCGCCTGCCCCAATCTCTATCCACCCCCACTGAGTCCTGACCAGACCCCCAAAATGCTCACCAATCCAAT
>NC_133769.1:255560334-255629045 GCF_003597395.2 Chelonoidis abingdonii
CTTCCAGCAAACTACACATTTGCAAATAAAGAAAAACAATTAAAAAGACTAAAGCCGCCTTTATCCTGATACTTACTAGAATTAGAACAGAAGAGATTTTTTTAGAAAGATTGGAGGAATCTGCTTATGTCTGGTCCCTCTCAGACCCCAGAGAGAACGCGGACAGAGAACAAAGAACACAACAAAAGCTTCCCTCTACCCAGATTTGAAAGTATCTTGTCTCCTGATTGGTCCTCTGGTCAGGTGTTCCGGTTCACTGTTTGTTAACCCTTTACAGGTGAAAGAGACATTAACCCTTAGCTATCTGTTTATGACAGCCCCTATGAGAATACAGTATTGCAATTTTTTTTATGGAAGGGGCCCCTAAAATTGCTTTGCCCCAGGCCCCCTGAATCCTCTGGGCAGCCCTGTAAATATTTGTGGATGTTTTCTACATTTTCAAATATATTGATTTCAGTTACAGCACACCCTTACTTCTGCTCTGCTGCTGTGGCTTGTGGTGCCTGGCGCTCGGCCTGTGGTTCCAGGCAGGCTCCATGTGGCTACATCTTGCCAGAACCCACAGCCATCCTGCATCCCTCTGGCCACTTCTGGCTCACCAGGGGCACCATTTTAGATTTTAGTTTGGGTGGAGAGAGAGAGAGTGAGAGAGTGTGTGTGCGTGTGTGTTGGCAGAGCGCTGTTTCTTTAAGCAGAGCACTCAGGAGCCTGAACACTTTTCCGGCCAGCAGCAGCCAGTCTCCCCCTGGTCCCTGACCCCAGCTTAGTGGTGACAGGCTACATTGGTGGGGGGAGGGGGAACACCCCGACGTCAGTCCTTCCGCCCCTACTCTGCGCAGCAGACGAGTCAGGTTCCCAGTCCGGAGCAGCTTGGCCAGAGACGGCTCCATGGCAGGAGAGGAGGAGGCAGGCACACCAGTGGAGCGGGGCGGTGGGAGCAGGGGCACCCCGTGCTGTGCCCCACCCCCACCCCTAAGGCTGGCCCGGGGGAAGGGATGGTCTAGGCGGCAGGGTGCCTCCCTCCCTGCTTGGCCGCCACTGAGATGTGTGATTAAAGCTCAATAAAGAAAGGAAAAAAAAGTTAATTTATGTTGCGTTGTTGCATATATTAAGTTTGCTTAATTGAGAACCCTAAAAATAATTATAGGAAATTTCAAAGCAAAGTGTTTCAAATTGAAAAATCAAACCATTTTGTTTTGAAAATACTGGAATGAAAAGTTTGGATTATTTCCCATTTTTCTTTTTTACTTCAAAAATATAGCACAATGGCCAGACATTCACTGAGTGGTTTAGTGTCACCAAATCTCCATTTTTTTGCTGGAAAAAGTTTTGGTCAAAAAATGTCACCCAGCTCCAGGTGTAAATTAGGGATCTCCCCAGCCTCCCAGTAGGTGGAACATCCATTGAAACTGTTACCAGGGCATTTCCCTGCGCTTCCAGTATGTCCACTGTTTAAAAACTGTCAATCATGAAAAAAAACCAGTGGGTGTAGTAACTCAGTCTAACCATGTCTGTCTGTCTGTAGCCTCATTCCCTATGAGGTTGGCCTCTATTTCCACATATTACAGGAGGATTAGCAAGTACAAATATTGAAAATTGTGTCTGTCAACATAGTCATGTGAATTTCCAAAGACGTCATGCAACTTCCCAGTTACTGACCCACATTGCATTAATTCTTCCTCCTCTGCTTATCCTGTACTTGAGATTAGTAAGAAGTGCAGCATGCCTCTGATTTCTATGCTTGGGTGACGGATTTCTGTCATTTGTCAGGTTATAAGAATACTGATGAACTGGCCAGGCCCCATTGGGTTCATTTTCCAGCTGCATCTCCACCTTCCTGTGAAGTTTCTGAACCCAAAGAGTAAGCAGCCCCAGACCCACACAAACTGTGTTCTTCACACCATGCACAGTATACTTGTGGAGCTCCTTGCAGAGAATGTTATAAAGGCCAAGACACTTACAGGGTTTAAAAAAAACAACACCTAGATAAGTTAACAGAGGTAGGTCTATCAATGGCTATTAGCCAGGATGGGTAGGGATGGAGTCTCTAGCCTCTGTTTGCCAGGAGCTAGGAGTGGGCGACAAGAAATGGATCACTTGATGGTTACCTGTTCTGTTCATTTGCTCTGGGGCACCTGGCATTGGCCACTATCGGAAGACAAGATACTGGGCTAGATGGACCATTGATCTGACCCAGTATGGCCGTTCTTATGAAATACAAAGCACTAACCATGCTTTGCAGTGCATAAAGGCTTGATGGAATGTTGTGATTCTTATACAAGCTTAAGCAAGATGTAACTATAATTAACTAGCTTCTTAATTTTAATATACCCTCTCTAGTGTTCATTGGAAATAACCCTTGCTGTTTACTTTTGAGTCCATGCAAACCCCTAGCTGTTCAAGGTGCAGTAAAGCTAAGTTCTGACACCAATTACCATTAAATTAGTTTTTTGTAATCCCAAAATTTTTTGTATTGGAAAGCAGCTTTTTATGCTGTTAGTGGAATGAGTGATGCCTGAAGATTTGACTGTGTGGAATATTTGTTTGGAACTACTTTACATTTTATTTTACAAAAATTATCATGCTTTATTTGCCTAAAAGGTACCTAGTGCATGAAGTTCCTCAGAGCTTTAATGGCTCGACTGTGAGGATGACTCTGAAGGTTAAGTGAGGAAGGCTGAGAAGCCCTAGCTAAATATACCTGCTACAGATCAAATTACTTCATTCTATTCCGTCTGAAAAGCAACTAAATATATTTTGCATTTCTAATGTTACCCAAAGATCTGGGGAGATCTAAAAATGGATGTTTTCAGTCATCTGTTGAGCTTCTGGAATCATCCTACAGTGTTCTTTATAACAATAAAAATCAGCATTACTTGCATATTTATTTAAAACCTGCAAATATTTTACATATGTTTTTAATGAGATTATCTTAATGTATTTATTTTAAAATTTGTAAAGTGAATGTATTGTCCATGCAAAGTTGCAATTCAACTGGACACTGTTGTCATCTGTTCCTAGAACCGGTCCTGGTGCTGCAGCAATGTAAGCTTGCCTACTCTGCTCCACTGAGGTGACTCTACCCTGACTCAAAGAAACCCCATTCCATGCTTGGCCTCTCTGCAGAGGCTCCTGACAAGGGTGATACCAATATAGATGGTGGGTTTTGTGATGTGGAAACTGGTGGAACTGGACTGAGATTGATAAAGTTCAGAGACCACCAAACAGTCATGAGCTGGTTTAGCCTTTTGATCACCCTGACCTGAATTGGATTTGTTAATGGGGGCAGATTACATACCCTATCAACTATTCCCTGAGCCCTCCAGCATCCCTCATTAATATCCTGTCTGAGAGGTTACACTCCTTTCGCTGCCTAATTTAACAACAAATCTAGGCGGAGGAGTTCCCCTACCCAACTCTAATTCTTTACAGTTTTTTTTTCATTCTATTGCCATATTTTAAAAAGTCCCAGCCCCACACAGGGACCATGTTTGTTGTTATCGTAATTCCTAGACTAGACTGAATTGTCTCCTTTTGAATCACTTTTAGGGATCTCACTGTTCTACAAACCCTGGATGTACAGGTGTTTGTCATTTGGAAATTATTTCCATAATTAAAGATTCAGTGGTAGCAAATAGATTTGTTTCTGTCTTCAGATTTTTTTTTCTCCCAAGGGTAAAGCTGCATCTCTCTCTTCCCCCACAGTTTTGTGAAGCTCTTATCCCAAACTTTTAATTTAGAGACCAGCACTAGCTACATCTCACTACTCCGGATCTGGATCCATATTCAATCTTTGTCAAAAGCTGGAGCTGTAAGATTAGAGCCAAGGTTTTGGTGGAGACCATTGTAGAACTAGGATCCAGTCATGAAGCTGGGATCTGGAGCTGAACTTTTCCAAACTCCAGGAGAGCTCTGATCTGGAGTTTTGGTTTGGGTCCATTGCCACTACAATCCTGTGGTAGGTTACTCTTTTGGGAGCAGAATGGTAGATGTTTAAATCTCTTCTAATTGGGAGACCAAGAATCATTTAAAAATTATTGCAATTTGGGAAGCCCTGTGTGCTTCTATTTTCCCAGCCTCTTGTAATTCGACTCCCTGTTTTGCACCTTGTGCATCAGCTACTTGGGTAATGGATGGCAGCAGAACATATTAATGAATGGTCCAGAACTTGGTCTCGCTGAAGTCAATGGAAAAACGTCCACTTTCTCCCTCACTCGTGGGCGGTGAGTATCATAGACGGGGGTAGGCTGTGCCTTCCCAAACAGCCTAGTGTGGCCCCGCCCACTCTCCAGCCCCAGGCCAGGCCCCTCCTGCATTCCAGCACTCTGACTTGGCTGGCCTGGCAGGGAAGCAGGTGCTGTGGCCATGCCACTGGGAGCACCAGGGCTGATCACCTCACCTCTCACAGGGAGTTAGGGCAGCTGGTGCTGGAGTTGTGCTGCCTTGTGCACTGAGGTTGGCTGTGCCACTTGGCCACCCAGAGCACCGGGGCCAAGAGCGCTACTTCCCGGCGCATTGGGGCTGGCTGTGCCACCCGGAGCACCAGGGCCGGGAACGCTGCCGTCTGGCACACTGGGGCTGAGGCCTCGCCCCCTGGCCACCCAGCGCTGGGGCCAGGGCCCGCAGTGGGGGAGCTATGGATTCCTTCAGGGCAGGGGGGGACAGATGGGGAGGGGCAAGCCTGGGGGCTAGCCTCCCTGAAAGGCTGGGTCACCGGCCACCCATGCTCTCAGCCTTAGGGAAGTGTGATAGCAGGAACAGACCAGCACAGTTCCTGTGCTTTGCCACTCCAGTGGCTAGCCACTGTGCAGGCATATTGAGGGGAGGATAATTCTTCAAACCCTCCCTCTTATGCACCCACAAGATTCCTAACCACAATCTGATCCTCTGTCTCATCCAGACGTAATTCAGTGGGGAGTTATGAAACCTGGCTGTATGACTGGATGCAATGCTGTTGAAGCCAAGACTTATTCCTTGGATGGAAGCAACAGTGGCTTTTTGAACAAAATCATTTCTTAGATTAGATTAAAGAGCAAATTGGCTTGTTTTTCCAAGTCACGAAAAGCCAAATTAATGAACTGCACTTGCAAACCAATGTGTAAGAAAGCAAATAGATGCCATTTCCCAGCCTCAGATACTTTACTGACCCCCTGCAGCATGTAAAAACGTAAACGTGTACTTAATACATGTGATGCAACGGAGAATACACCTTGGTGTTAAGATGACAGCACTTCTGGAGTTATGGTTAACCTGTCCGCAATTATCCTTTCCCTTGGTCCAGTAATGCATTTGCCTTTTCATCATTAAATGCCACATTTAAAAGCCAACTAGGTTACACCTCTGGCATGTTAATTAGATCTTTGTTTCACAGCAGGTTCCACTCATGCAGGAATGTGTGAGGGGAAAAAAAATTAGGGTTCAGTTCCTCAGAAGGTATAAATTGGCTTCAGTGGCACTTAGTGGATTTGACTTAGCTGAGGGTCTGAAATCTGGGTTTGAGACTAAAGATGCTCTTGCTTTCTCATATTAATATACGTGAAAAATAAAATGTGAAGGTTTAATGCTAAAAGCACTGTTCTGAATGGAAACGTTCAGGACATCCGTGTATTAACAAATAGAACCTCTGCATGAATAATACTCATGGTGTCATTCTGTGCTTCAGTGACTCAGTCATGTGACACGGGATTTTTCAAAAGCATTCACTGTTGGTCTTACTCCGCTCTCCTGGAAGCTAAGGGGAATTTTACTGCTGATTTCAATGGGAGCAGAGCCAGGATGATGCTGAATGCTTTTGAAATTCCCACCCTGGGCATGTGAGGATTAAATGCTTTTGAAAACTCTGGTAGGTAACTAAGGACCTAGAGTGAAATACTTGCCCCAGTGAAGTTGATGGGTGTTTTGCCTAGCACCTTCCCAGGACCAGATAAAATACATTTACACAGAGCTGTCCTGTTGCCCCTCACTCACCTTCTGCAGTAGGTCTGCCATTGCTCACCACGTGACCACTCACACCGTGAGTGCAGCTAACTACAGGACTAGTGCAATGTGTTAAAAAGACCTGATGGCTTTCACCCTTCACTCCATCTGTGATTGTCAATGACAAGAGAAAATGGCAAGTCACTCCATATGAGGGACCCATTGCTTTTGGGACTGTCCTCAAATATAAATTTTCTGGACCTCAGTAAGGATGTAATCCAAAGCCCACTGAAGTTGATGGGAATATTTCCATTGACTTCAACGGGCTTTGGATCAGGCCCTAACTGATTCCTTTTTAGCAAATGTAAAGAGTGAAATGGTTCGACCCAGAAGAGAGTTAGTCACCAGTCCTCTTGGCACAAAGGTTTCTGACTGTGTGATGGGGCATCTGCCCCACACTGGCCTGTAGGGGGTTAATGGAGCCCTAGGAAGGCTGTGCAGAAGCAGCTAATAGAAAAGGGGCTGTGAGGAGCAGCCAATCAGGGCCTGGCAGGCCCGTATAAGAAGAGCTGCAGGGCAGAGTAGGTTCAATTGCTCCTTGGAGTTCAAGGAAGGAGGACTGGCTGCCTTGCAGGTGGAAGAAAGACCCTGGACAGAGCAATGCTGCTAGCAGAGACCAGAGGAGCAAGACAGCTCCTGGCTGGGCATAGATTCTAGGGCTGGAAGGGACCTCAAGAGGTCATTGAGTCCAGTCCCCTACCCTCATGGCAGGGCCAAATACTGTCTAGACCATCCCTGATAGACATTTATCTAACCTACTCTTAAATATCTCCAGAGATGGAGATTCCACAACCTCCCTAAGCAATTTATTCCAGTGTTTAACCACCCTGACAGTTAAGAACTTTTCCCTAATGTCCAACTAAACCTCCCTTGCAGCAGTTTAAGCCCATTGCTTCTTGTTCTGTCCTTAGAGACTAAGATGAACAAGTTTTCACCTGCCTCGTTATGACCAGGGCCGCCCAGAGGATTCAGAGAGCCTGGGGCAAAGCAATTTTTGGGGCCCCTTCCATAAAAAAAAAAAGTTGCAATACTATAGAATACTGTATTCTTGTGCATGGCCCTGTGGGGCCTGGGGAAAATAAACATTTGAAAACCTTCTGCATCTCAGCACAAACCCAGTTTTGAGAAAACTCCTTTACAAGGTATCACTGGTTTTCAGCATCAGCTAGTGCTAAAAGGCATTAAAGCTCATTAAAAAAGTTGGACAAATATTTTCCGTCAAATCTTTTTTTGGATCAAAAACTAGGGGTTTTTAAAAAGCAGAAAAAATCACGGACAATGTCTGCTTTCCTTCAAAATTTATTGTGGTTTTTTTAATTGAAAAGCTGAAATAAGTCTGTGAAAACCTGAACATGATTTGGGGGTTCAGAAGTGTGTGGCGAAATATTTGCTGCTTGCTGGTTTTGATTGTTTAAAGAAACAATAAAAAAAATTCTGCTTAAAAAAAATCCAAAACTTTTGAATTTTAATGGAGTTAGATGGCTTGCCTACTTAATCTTCTCTGGCAAAAGCACACACAGCAACAGACAAAGATGTTCCTCCCTCCCAGCTTTGAAAGTATCTTGTCTCCTTATTGGTCCTGTTGGTCAGGTGTCAGCTAGGTTATATGATCTTCTTAACCCTTTACAGGCAAAAGAGGAATTAACCCTTAACTGTATGTTTATGACACACTCTAAAAGCTTATCAGATGTCACTACTCAAATTGATGGGAGCCCTAGTAAGCCAAAGTTCTTCCAGCCCTTCTGGAAGGGTTGCATTTTGGTCAGAAGGACTTGTCTGCTTGCTGAATCAAAAGAAGGCTCTGAGTCAGTTTAAATGTAGACTTTTTATGCCAAACACCCTTTCTTAGTCAGTTGGTCTCTGGAAAACCTAGTTTGAACCGGTTTATGCAAGCGTCCCCAGACATGGTACCTCTCTGGAGGTCTTTACAACCTGAGTGATTCACCTTAAATCACCACCCACTGCTTTTAGTTCCCGGAGAAGCTGTGGAATCATTACCCCTCACTCTCCTCCACTGCCCCAAGTTGCGTACAGTCCCTGGCCCACATGATACATAAACCATTCATGAGCTTAATACAGTATGTATCCCCAGAGATACTGCACAAGGTTGCAACATGTCATAACCTAGTATGATATTAGTCTCTCTTGTAGCTGCATCATATTGTTGACACATTCACTTTGTGATTCACTATAATCCCCAGACCCTTTCCAGCAGTACTATTGCCTAGCTAGTTATTCCCCATTTTGTAGTTATGCATTTGATTTTTCATTCCTAAGCTTAGTACTTTGCACTTGTTTTTATTGAATTTCCATCTGCTGATTTCAGACCAATCCTCCAATTTATCAAGGGCATTTCAAATTCTAACCCTGCCCTCCAAAGCGCTTTCAACCCCTCCCAGCCTGGTGTCATCTGCAAATTTGCATAAGTGAACTTTTGACTCCATTATCCAATTGATTTATGGAAATATTGAACAGTGCTGGACCCCTGTGGGACCTGCTGGACACATCTCCCCAGTTTGAAAGTGTGTCATTTGATAACCATTCCTTGATTACTGCCCTTTAACCAGTTTTTCACCCACTCTTTCACCTACCTGCACATGACTGAGCCATAGAAGGCAGGCCAAGCACATACTTGGCTAAAATAATGTAGAAATATCTTGTGGTTAATCTGAAGAGCAGAAATACACTATTTTTCTTCTCTGCCCAAGGAGTGACTCAGTTACAGGTCAGAAGGAGGAACGTGCTCATGCCATCCAGCAAAAGTAACAGTTTCAGCCAGATATCTAGGCACTGGGACAGAGGCTGGGTGAGAAGCTGAGAGTTAAGGTAAGTCAGCTATATTTAGCAGGTGCCCTCTATGAGACTGAACTCAGGCCAGTGGGCCATTCAGCCTAGGCATAAGGAGCATACAGAAGCCTGTGCAGTTACAACTAAAGCTGGGAGATTTTTTTGTTCAGTCAAAACAACATTTAAGAAAAAAATGAATGAAATATTTTTCTACACAACTTTTGTTTTCCACTTTAAGTCTTTTAAAATGGTTTTCATTGAGCTTTTCCTCTCTTTGGCTTTCCTTCTCCTCACCTCCTTTTCCCTCTTGGGGCAGGGAGAGAAAAAGGTAAAGAGGGAGAAAAAGGAGGTGGGGTAGAGGGGTAACAACAAATTGAAAACCTTGGAGGCTTTTTTGGTTCTTGTTTCACCAAGAAGCAGAAACAAACAAACACACACACACCCTCCTAAACATTTCAAATGAAATGAGAATTTTTTAGAATCCTTGACCCATCCTGCTCCTTGTCCCCTGACCACTCCCTCCAAGAACCCCCCCCAATCCAACCCTCCTTCTCTGTCCCCTGAATGCCCCCCCAGAACCTCTGCCCCATCCACCCCCCCGTCCCTTATCTAACCCCCCGGCCCCGGCCGCTTACCCCCACCTCCTAGTGCCTCAGCACATGTGTCAAGAAGCAGCCCCGAACAGCGCTGCAGCTGCGTGGCTGGAGGGGCTCGAGCTCCTCCCCACTCAGAGTCGCGTGGTAAGGGGAGGAGCTGCTCTGCCCGGAGCTTGCAGCCAAGCCCCCTTACCACGCAGCTCTGAGCGGGATGGAGCTGAGGGCCTCCCGGAGCTGTTCAGAACGCACTGAGGTGCTGCGGAGATGGCGGGGCCGAACCTCAGCCATTCTCATGGGGGCCCCTGTGGGGCCCGGGGCAAATTGCCCCACTTGCCCCTCCCCCCGTTGGGTGGCCCTGCTTATGACACCCTTTTAGATTTAGCATTGCAGACTGAGGCCCTCAGGCAAGGGTGAAAAAGGTACTGGGGCTGCAGGGAAGTGACCCAGGAAAATAGACTGAGAGGTTGGAGGGGATGCAGCACATGGCTGCTCTCTACAGGGCCTGGGCCAGGGCTCAGAGTAGTGGGTGGGCCAGGGTCTCCCTCCTCCCCCCGGTTGCTCACCACTGAGGAAGTTGGACTGCTGTACTGTCTCCCAGAAGGAGTGTCACACAGACAGAGGGCTGTGTCCTGAAGAGGACACACTGGTCGTTGGAAGTGACATGAAGTGATGGTGAGTGAGACACCACCAAGAGTTGGTGTACCTGGGGAGCTGATTCATAAGATGACCAGCAGGAGATGCTAATGTAGTGAGTCCCACCCTGTCACATTGTGGTAAAATGACTCATGAGGTTACAAATGAATGGAGAGGGGTTATAGAATAAGGAAATCCTCGGTATTTAGGGGTTCTGAGAAACAGTCAAATATCCAAGGACACTAATCTACATTTTGAAAACGTAGCTACTTTTGAGCAATAGGCACTGTACTGGGATTCTGGGACATAAAAATAGGCAGATGCAATATTTTATGGGGGTGGAGGGAGATTTTTCTTGATAGGACTCTGCTGGATTTTATCCTGGAGTGAGTGTGTCCTATCTAATTCTATCCAGAAATACGGGATTTGGTAATGGAAACATTGGCAAGATCATGATGACAAAGGGGCTTTCTGTAATGCCAGATTAATCCCCAGAGGTAACCCAGCAAATTGTTTGTCCTAATAAAGTCCTGACTTAAAGAACTAACATTTTATAAACACATGTTCTGTACACTTATTTCCCGTGTGCTGAGCAAAGCTAGGATAGCTGTCAAACATACACTGATGCTGAAAGCTTGGAAATTATTGTACAAGGAGAGACTCTAGAGACACCCTTATTTAGTAGCACTGAAGTACGTTGCCAATAGGAAGGGGGAAAATGGAGGCTCAGCTGTATTTACAAAGGCAAGAGAAATTTTCCTGATGTGAAGCCAACTCTGATATGAGCTATTAATTTAGCTTGATTTTGTGGGGCTAATTTTGAGTGGGGTTTGAATGTCCTGTTTTTGAGCCAGAGTATAAACAATTTACTTTAGTCCATGTTAGAGTTACATGTTCTTGTTTTCAAAACTGGTGTCTAGTATTTAGTCTCTGCTACTTTTATAACATGGCTGGGATTGCTAGAGAACTCCAAATAGTTTATGCCTGATGAAGATTCCATGCCATTTAGGTACCAGATGCATAATGCATCTGAAATATTTAATTACGATACTATACATATTCGATTTAAAAAAAACCCCGAAATCTTGTTACATTGAAAGCAAAGTGATGTAAGTGTTAACAGCACAGATGTACAGATTCTTAATCAAATTGCTATAAGTGCCAAAGGGGTTTTACATTTGTCTATAAGATTATATTATATATATATTTTTTCTTTGTGTTACTGGAAAATTTTCCTTATCACTCTCATTCAGCAAGATGAGAGTATGTGCCTAATTTTAAGCATATGATGGGACTATGATGGTGCCTTAAGTACCTTACTGAATCGGGGCCTGTGAAAGTAAAATGAATACAATTTATCTAGCCATGTTAATTATTTGATTGGCTCAATACTGGGCTCAGCTAACTGGCTTCTCCCTTGAGGAGGTCCACGCCATGTCACATGCCACAGTAATTGGCATAGCCCAGTTATTTAGTTTGGGAGCATGAACCTTCTGAGGTCTAGTCCTATCTCTGAAAATGTCTTCACCTATGGCCTTGGATTAGTTTCTTTACCTTCTTGCCTCAGTTTCCCAGTCTGCAGATGAGATTGATGGTACTTCCTTCTCTTAGAGAGCTTCGGGGAGGATTTATCAGTTAAGGCCAAATTCTGGAATCTTCCCTAGGAGTTTTGCTCAGTTAGGGACTGCAGAATTTCACCGTAGTGTTTGAGTAATACCAGGAGGAAGAAAAGTTACAATGGATCTTTCCACTGTTTTTTAGTGGGAGTTGGATCAGGCCCTAAAAGTGTTATAGCAAGATAGAGATATTAAGTATCAAGCAGCTAAGAAGTCTGAGTTAAACTTGTTAGTGGCTAAGTGTCAAGGCTTTAGAAATAAAAACATAATTTGCCCAAAGCTGCTGTGATTCTGTTTGAGCTCTTCCAAAAAAAAAAAAACAACAACATTGCTATAACATAAAGCTAGTACTTTATGTCCGGATACTAAGGCTTTGACAGGTACACAGAATCAAATACCGGCTGCTTTTAGAGGCTATGAGAAAAGAGGATGATGGGGATTGCTTAACTTAAGAAGAAACATTCCAGCAAGAATGAGTTGGAACGACAGCAGCCTAGTGTCATTTGTGGTTTATTCTGGATGGAGCCATAACCTATTACACAGGAACAAAATGACATGAGTCATGGCATACATCGGGGTAGGCAACCTATGGCACGGTTGCTGAAGGCAGCATGCAAGCTGATTTTCAGTGGTACTCATGCTGCCCAGATCCTGGTCACCAGTCCGAGGGACTCTGCATTTTAATTTAATTTTAAATGAAGCTTCTTAAATATTTTTAAAATCTTATTTACTTTTCATACAACAATGGTTTAGTTATATATTGTAGACTTACAGAAAGAGACTTTCTAAAAATGTTGAAATGTATTACTGGCACGTGAAATCTTAAAGTGAATAAATGAAGACTCGGCACAGCACTTCTGAAAGGTTGCCGACCCCTGGCATATATGCAATATGTTTGAAACTGCAGCAGCAGTAAAGTCAGAGTTTAAGACTGACTATAAAAGACCTGAGTTATAGACTTACAGCAACCATGCAATTACAGGTGTGGCTAGAGATGTCACTGGGGCATCAGTAGCAGAGCTGAAAGTAACTTACAGGACTTACTGGTACTGCTGGAGTCCTGAGGGGGGTTGGCCTCACCTGGAAAAGGTGTGACCTCATCCAGAATAGGCATGGCCTCTCAAGATTTAAAGGCCCTGGAGAACCAGCTGTGGCTGGGAGACCCAGAGCCTTTAAATCAACCAGGTGCTCCCAGCTGCAGAGGTGGCTGGGGGCCCCCCGGGGCTCAGGGGCAAATTAAAGGGCCTGGATCTCTGGCCACCAGGGGGAACCCCTAGCTTTGCAGGGCTGGGGCAGGGATTTAAAGTGCCCAGAGCTCCTGCCACTGAGGGAAGCCCGGAACCTTTTAAATCCTGGCCCCAGCCCAGCCACCAGAGTCATGGCCAGGATTCAAAGGGCTCTGGGCTGCCCGCAGCGACGGGAGCTCTGAGCCCTTTAAATCTCAGCCACGGCCAGGATTTAAAGGGCTCTGGGCTGCCTGCAGCGGCAGGGAACTCTGAGCCCTATAAATCCTGGCCCCAGCCTGGCCACCGGAGCTGTGGCCGGGATTTAAAGGGTTCAGGGCTGCCCACAGCCACGGGCAGCCGAGAGCCCTTTCAATCCCCATCGTGGAAGTCGATGCGGTCCAGCACGGCGTACTGGCTCTTGCCGGTACACCGGACCGGACCGGCTTATTTTCACCTCTGACTATATTTATGTGTATGAATGTGTCACAAACAATGCAGCTGCAGCCTGCCACCGACCAGCAGCGACCCCAACAACCAGCCCCTGTGGGCTGTTGCCTGCAGAGAGCCAGTAGGTGCTACTGGGCTGGGTCTGCCAAGGAGTAAGTAACCAAGGCAAAAACCACAGCCAGCCAGCCAGGGAGGGAGCTGGGGGTGATGGTGGAGGGGAAGTCAGAGGTGAATGAAGAACAATTGGAATAGCCTTCATGAAATATGCAAGATATTTAGGGAAGGTTTTGTCAATTTCAGCCTCTGCACTCTGCAGGCAGAACAAAAAGAGTTCTGAGATTGCACCCGATATCCTAAGGACATTTCAGGTATTTAAATCAGTACATAAAGAGGGTGGATTGGAATGAAAACTACTATTTCTTTCAAAGGAGGCACAATAATTTCCCTGAATATTCAGTTTTCCCCTCCAATCCCTTTGTGGTTTTGTCTATGGAGGCTATTTGCTTTCCCTGTTAATCTTTAGTTGCTTTAGCAAAATTGCTTTGCCCAAAATACACCCTAATCATGACATCTTTCCACCATGTTCTTCGTGTTGTTTTTTTTAAACAGTAACATATTAAAGAGGATCTGCAAGCAGTTTGAGCATCACAACCATGATCCTCTGCTAGGCAGGGAATGGGATAGATTTGAACTTGGAAATGGTTCCTGATTTTGACTGTGTTTAGAAGATCCCCTCATCCCGGGGGGAGAAAAGAACTGCCCCTGCCATAGTCACACACACCCAACAAAAACTGGGAGTGAAATTAACAAGGATGCCAGAAATGGCTCCTAACTCTGGGCACTGAACTGCACAGGGAACAGCTGAGTTTAAACTATTTTTATGCAGGGAGCGGGCTTCTCTCTCCCTCCCTCAGTCAGTCTCCTTTTCTTACCGGTCCTCCGTACCGGCCCGTACCTGCTTACTTTCACCTCTGATCAGTAGCTATTTTGGATGGGATTTTCCAAAGCACTTGGTTTTGGCTTGCCTCTCGGCTTCCACTGAACTCAATGGGAGTTTTACTATGCATTTCAATGGGAGCAGTGTTGGGTCAATGTTGAACATTAATGGAAATCCCCCTGTTTATAATGATTTACTGACTGACTCCTAAGTACCCAGGCCTCTGTTATTGTTGATTCTTCCACATTTGCATGGCTATATGTACAATAACTAAAGAAAGATGCTGACCACATTAGTTCCAGCACGCTGAGGCAGTCTCCTAGAAAGTGCGCATATAAGTTACAAGGCCAAAATCTGCCCTCAGTCATGCAATTTCATGTGCAGGATCAGATGCCAAGGCATAACTAAAGGCAAGATTTGCCCTCGAATATGTGCCTGCCTGAGTTTGTCTGCCAGTGCACGTACTCTGTTAGTGAATGATACGAGTGTCTATTGAGGTTGTGTGTTCTACATACAAAATAATTGCCTGAAAAATAAATTTTAAATATCAATATGTAGTTGGCCGGGTTCTCTGCTAATGGTACAAGCGGTGCAGCCCCAGTAAGATGAATGTGTTGACCAGATGCCAAAACGAAATAAAAGTATAACAAAAGTAAGTTTCCCAGCCCTGAAGAAGAGCTCTGTGTAAGCTCAACAGCTTGTTTCTCTCACCAACAGAAGCTGGTCCAACAAAAGATATTACCTCATCCATCTTGTGTCTCAAAAACAAAATATTGTCATTGTAGTTTGGTTTTTTGACCTGGCTGTCACAGCTGCAGAACTTTGGACAGGACAGAGACAGATTCTAAACACGCTCACACCAGTGCAAACCCAGTGAAGTCAGCAGAATTTCTCCTCGTGTGCACCAGCCTAAATGAGATCAGAATTTGGCCCACAACAATTCTGAGAGTTTTAAAATTATGAAAGTGCTGCTTCCTTTCTCTCCTCAGCATCAGCCTGAGCAAGACTTCACAGATGCAGCAGAGCTGCTGGCTTCATTCCACCATGCTGCTCAGGGGAAAACTTTGTTGAGAGCAAAGCTTCAAATCAGCTGATGGTTGCAGGGCTGGCAGCCTTGCTTCTCCTTTGAAGATCCACTCCTGCCAATTAGCAGGACGGATGAGAACCAACCCAAGATCCTTGCTCTTTATGCCCTACTCAGGCTGTTCTTGCTAGTCAGCTAACAGGAAGAGGCAGCCTTTATTTTCACATTGTACCTCCCACCCATCAGCTGGAGGAAATGGTGGCTCACAGACAGCTGAACTGTGTAAAGGACTTCTCTTTCCCCTCTTCAACTCTATGAGCCAGCAGTGGGAAGGTAACTTTAAAATAAAAAGTAGTCAAAGAAAGATAGCTCCTGTTGCTCCAATACAAATGTTTTGATGTGATAGAGTGACCTGATGGTGAGGAGGGTCTCTAGTCCCAATGTGCAGGTTGATGGGTTGAAACTCATTTTAGCTTATTAGATCATGGCTTTCCTCCTAACCATTTTCTAGACAGTTCCCTGCCTTGCAGAGCACCATCTTGGAACCTTATTGGCCTACCCATATAAATAACTTTGTGTGTCCTCAGCTCAAAGTCTGGTGACAGGCTGGGGAGGATTCCTATTCTGAGCAAGCCATAAAGCTTTCAGCTACCAAGCATGCTTGTTTAAGGGGAGGCTGGTGGCTGGGGGAGGCAGGGAGATGCTTGGCATAGGGAAGGAGAATGGGGTGCATGGTGTTGGAATTGAACTGAAAATATTAACACTCTTCCACTTCAGCTTTGACCCCTAAGCACTTATTGTGAACATTTCAGAGATTCAGCCCAAAAAATGAGGATCAGATCGTCCTCCTTCTCCTCAAATCCTTAAAAAATATCCGCTTCTGGCCTTGACAGCAAGTGTGTCAGATTTCCACTCAGGAGTCCCTAATCTGAGCTACACCCCCAAGGTTTATAAACTATATTGAGACAGCCCCTGAGCTGCAGTGCTGAACAGGGCCCCACTATAGAGAGATTTTATTAGACGTTAAAAATACATTTTGAAACTTGTGGGGACTATAAATTCTTTCATTTTAGCCACCTTTGCCATATTTTAAGAATTCAAATAAAGTAACCCACATATCAGATTGATAAAATACAAAACCTGATTCCCAGTTGGCTGCTGCTGCTGTTCATTGTCTTGATGACACTGCAGTACAAATAATAATCTCCAGTTTAGGATTGGAGCCCCACTGTGCAAGGCACTTCCTTTACACACATACATGGCTTGTCTACACACTTTTTGCAGCGCTTTAACTATATCCATGTGGAAACCACTATAGATAAATTAATACAGTTTTTAGAGTGGCTGCAGTTATACCCGAGAAAAGGTGCCTTACACTTGGGTGTTTATTCCTGGAAATTTACCAGAATAAACTAGACTGCAATAAGCCACTTCATAGTGATATAACTCTGGTTGCACTAGGGGGTTTCCATATTGATATAGTTAAAGTGGTACAAACCAGACCTCTAACCAAAATAGCTACATTGTTACGATAATTGGGTATAGTCCAGGTCATTATAGATACAAATGTTTTTGAAAAGTCATTGTCTCTCATCATATGCTTAGAGCTGGTCAAGAATTTTCCAGCAAATTTCTTGTTGGTCAGAAATTGCGAATTTGGCAAAAAAATTTCCTGGGAACACGCTAGTTTGGATCAAATTTCATCAGGAAAGGTTTGGCCGGTCCAGGATGTAATTTGTGGTCAAAACCAGAGAGAAAAAAATAGCCCAGTGGTTAGGGCACTTGCCTGCAATATTCCTGATTCAGAGCAGGGACTTGAACCTGAGTCTCCTGCTTCCCTGGAGAATGCACTGATCACCAGACGTCTGGCTATTTGGAGGGGGTACATACTTGTAAAAACGTTCCAAAGGTCTCAGTTTTGCCCTGATGTGGAACAGCAAAATTTTCAGGAGATGAGGAAAAGTATTTCCTGCCCAGCTCTAGTTTAGATTGCAAGCTGTTTGTGGCAAGAAGTAGAATAAAGATCTCTACAGACACAGGAGGGTAATAAATGCAAGCTGAGAGAGGAAGGCCCAGGTAAGAGTGAAATAATCATATTTCGTACACATGCGAAGTGGGTGAAACTTCCCCTGGGGTAGGCAAGCTCCTTGTCCTACCTCTTCCGCCTATAGCCCCTCCCCCACCCACCACTGACTCCCACTTACCTCTTCATCCCCTGTCTGCTCACCTCCTCCACCACCTGCCAGCCACCCACCCCCCCAGTGCTCGCCTCTTCACCCCTACCGCCAAACCCTTTCCCCATCTGCCCTGAGTACCCTCCCTCCCCCACTGTGCAGCTGGCTCGCTGCTTGCCTCCTCACCCTGCTGCCCTCCCCATGACACCCTCTCCCCTTTTCACCTTAAAGCACTAGTAACGTTGCCCAAGGGAACTGAACAGGCAATAGGTATAGCTCAGTTGCTAGATAGATTCTCCTCTGCCTGGCAGGCAGTTCGGTGTGTGCTGCATAGAGAGAGATGAAAAGCCAGGCTACCTGTGCCAACTTGAAGCCTTCTCTCTTCTTTTGAAAAAGTGCTTGTCATTGACAGCCTGCATTAAGGCAGTAGTTTAATCACTGTTCTTACCCAGAATTCTCTGCCAGAGTCCTTTACTTAAACTGGGTTTGAATAAACTGACTAGTTCAAGAAATAAACTCACTGGCTATATCAGCTCCTCCTTGAGTCAGGTTAGCAGTTACTTCTTCTGGGTACAGAGAATAACTGAAGGGTTGTTATTTGGAAACTATTTTTAACCCCAATAACACATTTTCCTACAATATAAAAGCCAGCTCAATGTGGCCCTTTAATGGCCCTTTAACTAGGGTTACCTTGTAGCAACTGTGGGGAAAAACGAGATGGGGTGGGGGGTTATAGGCACCTGTATAAGAAAAAGTCCCCCAAAATGGGACATCTGGTCACCCTACCTTTAACAGTTTCAGTGATCTTTGCTACTAGGCCTCTGGAAGACTTTTGCACTGTGTAAAGTTACAGATGGATCCCCTCCACACTCTTCTTCCTCCCCCCCCCCCCCCACCACAGTCTGCCACTGACTCGCCACTCGCATTCTCACACACACACACGCACACCCCACTGGGAGGAGGAGGATGAGGAGAAATGTGGCCGGCAGCTACCGGGACCTCTGACGGGGGGGAAGGGGATGGGGTGGAGGAGAGGAAGATTCACCCCAGGCAGCAGCAGCAAGCTGTGGGAGCCTCGGAGAAGGGTCAGAGCAGGGAAGGGAGGAGGCAGGAGAGAGGGGCACCATGGCTGAGGTGTCGGGCTGCAGGATGGCTGCGCTCGGGGAGGCAATGGCTCCCCTTGCCTATTATACCTGCCGCCCATGTTGGTACAATAAGTACTAATCACAGCATGCCCGCTACTTAGGTGCTATTGTGTGTTTTGTAGGCCTCACAACAGGAATGCATTTTAAGGAGGGATTTGAAAGAAAATAATGTAGCAACTGTGGCTTTTTTACAGTGAGCTCCTCTCATGCATTAGAGGTGGCATGGGAAAAGACACAAAAGGTGAATGAAGGAAAATTGGACTAGCGAACAATGAAAGATGGTACTGTCAGTGGAGTGGAAGCAGGATATCTGAACATGGTGAGTTCTGTGCTGTTGTGTGTGATCATACTGTTCATCAGGAATCAGTATTCAGATGACCCCCTGTTTTATTTCTGAAACATTCCCACATTCTGGGTTTTTCATGAATTGCCACGTGAATGAGGATTTGTAGGGAAGTGCATTATTAATTTGTCAGGAATTATTTTTCTCTTCGAAAAGTTTCAATGAGCTAACCATGGTCAGAAAAGTTGCTGTCTGACTGGAGGCTTGAGTTGATCAGTCACACCCTGAAGGCTAGATGGGTGAAGAAATGGTCAAAGGAAACAGTTTTTGGATCTAATCATAGACTGAAGTGTGTCTACATAAACTGCTCAGCAAATACTTGCAAATAACAAATCCACCTGCAAAAATCTGATTCAGCTCATAAACAGTTTGCAAACGGAAAAGAGGTTCCATTTTTTGGCTTGTGCATTCATAACAAATAACTTGACCATCTCCAATATAGGTCAGGCATACACAGTAATAAAAAATGCCCTGTATGCTGCACTTCTTCTCAGATTGTGTTAGGTTTATTTGGTACAAAGCACAAAAAGTGCATTTTCAGCAAAAGGCATGAAGGATTTAACCTACCATACCATGACCTCCATTAATACAACAAACTGAAAATAGAGGGCAAGTCTACACTACAAAATTAAGTTGACTTAAGTTATGTTGATTTACAGCCATTGCAGTAATTAAATCACTTTTGCGTGTCCACACTACTCTCCTTGTGTTGGCATTGCATGTCCTCACCAGGAGCACTTGCACCAATTTAATTGTCAGTGTGGGGCATTGTGGGATGGCTTCTGAAAGGCAGCAATAGTTAATGTAAGGAAACCAGTGTCTATGCTGACACTGCATTGGCCTAGCTACATTGACCTAAGTGCTACACCTCTCGTGGAGGTGAAGTTATTACATCGGTGTAGTGGAAAAGCTACAATGGCGGGAGCTACATTTTACTGTAGCTACTTACAGAGTTAGGTTGACATAAGTCAGATTACGTCAACCTAACTCTGTAATGTACTATCAAGCCAATATCGCCTGTCTATGTTAAGTATTTGGGGTGAAAATCACTCATTTAGAGAGTGGGCACAAGACTTACACACCACTAATGTGGACCTCCACATATTGGTGGATTTTCTTCTTTCAGAAGTAATAATTGGTTTCCATAAACCATTTTACCTGAAGGACAAATCTACCCTTCCCTCATGTACTACTTTCGCAATCCCTCCCTTCTCTCCACACCATCCACCTCCTTTTTTTATTTGTAAAGAAACTTTGTCCTTTTAAGAAAATGGATTCACATTAAGGCCCCAATTCAGTGGGTCTTTAGGTAGGTCCAGGCAAGCAGGTCATTTTGAAAAATCAGGGTCTAGACTCTAGATGATCAGTCCAACTGAGAGATTTCTGGCAAACATTACTTGATGTTCAAAACTATTTTCTTCAGAACAGTACAGTCGGAAACAGAGCCAACCTTATCGATGAGGATCGTAAACCCTAGGAATCTGATGTTTCAAATGCCACTTTTGATCATCAACACATGCAACTATAAACTTATAATATTCATTAAGAGGTAGTCAAAACTCGGTGGCTGAGCAACAAAATGGCAGATGAGATTCAAAGTTGATAAATGCAAAGTAATGCACATTGCAAAACAATCTCAACTATACATATAAAATGATGAGGTCTAAATTAATTGTTAGCACTCAAGAAAGAAATCTTGGAGTCATTGTGGATAGTTCTCTGAAAACATCCACTCAATGTGCAACAGCAGTCAAAAAAGCAAACAGAACATTTGGAATCATTGAGAAAGGGATAGATAAGACAGAAAATATCATATTGCGTCTATATAAATCCATGGTACTCCCATATCTTAAATACTGTGTACAGATGTGGTTGCCACATCTCAAAAAAGATATGCTGGAATTGGAAAAGGTTCAGAAAAGGGCAACAAAAAATTATTAGGGTTCTGGAATGGCTGCCGTATGAGGAGAGATGAATCAGACAGACTTTTCAGCTTGGAAAAGAGATGACTAAAGGGGGATATGATAGAGGTCTATAAAATCATGACTGGTGTGGAGAAAGTAAATAAAGTAGTGTTGTTTACTCCTTCTCATAACACAAGAACTAAGGGTCACCAAATGAAATGCATAGGCAGCAGGTTTAAAACAAACAAAAGGAAGTATTTTTTCCCCCACACAAAACACAGTCAACCTGTTGAACTCTTTGCCAGAGGATATTCTGAAGGCCAAGACTATAACAGGGTTCAAAAAAGAACTAGATAGATTCATGGAGGATAGGTCCATCAATGGCTATTAGCCAGAATGGACAGGGATGGTGTCCCTAGCCTCTGTTTGCCAGAAGCTGGGAATGGGCGACAGGGAATGGATCACTTGATTACCTGTTCAGTTCATTCCCTTTGGGGCACCTGGCATTGGCCACTGTCAGAAGACTGGATACTGGGCTAGATGGACCTTTGGTCTGACCCAGTGTGGCCAATTTTATGTTCTTAAGATCAGAGCTGGCTTTAGGCCGATTCCCTGGAATCGGGCTCCATGCCTAATAGGGCCCCATGCCCGCACCTAAAAGGCCCCCTGCCTTAGGTGCCTTTTACTTTTTTTTTTTTTTTTTTTTTAAACATACCCAGCAGCAGTCCGGGTCTTCGAGGGCAGGGGGTCCTTCACTTGCTCCGGGTCTTGGGCGGCATTTCGGCAGCAGGGAGTCCGAAGCAAGTGAAGGACCCGCCGCCGCCAAAGTGCTTCCAAAGACCCAGACAGCTGCCAGGTATTCGAATCGGGCCCCGCAATTCCTAAAGCTGGCCCCACTTAAGATATAGGAAAGCCTGAGATTATTGGATGCTGGAATATCTGTCATCTTTATATCAACAGCTTAAAGTCAGGAAATATTTACTGAGGTTTTTTGTGTGTGTCCAAATAACTGATAAATCTGAAATGGAGGATATGACATAAGATGCTGGAAACTGCTGAGCTACAGTATTGTAAATTATTAGAAAAAGAATTTAGCTCAATATTAAATTTTTCTGCATTGTTCTTAATCTTTTTTATTTTATTAAAATCTTGGTTTACACATGTAGTATAAAGCCACGTTTTGTATTCCCAGTTTGTATCAAACAAGCCACAGTTCAGTGGGGGTTGTAATATAACACAACTGGCTGACACAAAATGTTATTCTGTAAAAAAATTCTGCGATTTTAAACTTCCACAGCATGATATGTTAAGAAAGTTAATTGGCTGATCAAAATACTTGCTCTATCTGCAGACTGCTTAATTTAGATAAATCATTTGATTACTAATACCATGAGAAACCAAGAATACTACATTAAGGGCTCAATCATGCAAACACCTATATGCAAGCAACTTCATGCCCTTGAGTACTCTCATTGAAGTCAATGGGGCTAGCACATGACTAAGTGTTTTCAGGATCTGGCTCCAAAATAAAATAAAATAAAATAAAATCAGGTAATTGAGTCTCCCATATTCTCTGGGGATTTTTTCCGGGTTCAGATAACAACTAACAGCTAGATTCTCTGTGCAGCTATTTATCAGGACAATTTCACCAAGATAATCATTTCTTTCTCTAAGTGCTTATTCAGGCTCATTATCACAGTACCTGAACATCTCACAAACATTGATGTGTTCCTCCTTTTACTATCTCTGAGGGTATGGAAATGTTATCCCTATTCTGCAGACAGAGGACCAGAGACAGAAGGTCATGCAGGGAGCCTGTGCCAGAGCCAGGGATGAATTCAGTTTTTCTGAGTCCTAGCCCAGTGCTTTAATAAGATCCTCCTTTGTGTCCACCAGAAATAGAAACACTGATTTAACCCAACACCCTATTCAGGACTGCATTAAAAAGAACAAAGATAATACCTGGAAATATCTCTAATGTAGCATCTGGATTAATGGTACCAGTAGATTACACTTAATAGCAACTGTGACAAAGTTCCTCCTCTGCCTTGGTGGGTCCTGCACTTATTGGCAGATTTGCTCACCTCAGTGATCTTCCCCTCTGGTGGAACCCACAGTCTGGGTCAACTCCTCCTGTGTCTGATCAGGATTTGAGGGGGAACCCAGGCCCACCTTCTACTCCAGGTTCCAGCCCAGGGCCCTGTGGATCACAGCTGTCTAGATTGCCACCTGGAACAGCTGCATGACAGCTACAACTCCCTGGGCTACTTCCCTATGGCCTCCTCCAAACACCATCTTTATACTTACCACAGGATCTTCCTCTTCTTCTTCTTAGTGTCTGATGATGCTTGTACTCCTTAGTCCTCTAGCAACCCCCTGACTAACTGGGAGGCTTCTAACTAGTTCCAGCTTCAGGTGTCCCAATCAATCTACCTATCTCCACTGCCTTCTAGAAGGATCTTAATTGGCCACAGGTGTCTTGATTAATCTGGAGCAACTGCCATTTGGTTACCATGGTACCAGGGGTTTGTTTAGCCTGGGGCTAACATACCTGTTCCTCGCTACTACTGTAGCCATCTGGCCTTGCCCCATCACACAACCCAGATGATGACCACTTCGTTAATAGCAACATTTTGCTGGGAAGCAATCCCGTCTCATTGACTGATTTGGATATTGGCACTGGGATGCTGCTTATTAGCAAACATTATTTTGGAAGAAAGGTCCCAGCTGCAGGCAGGTTTGTGGAGCCGCAGTCCCAGAAGGAAGTGCTGGGATGGCCCTTCCCCAGTGGCAGCTCTGTGAACCTGCCTGTAGTTAGTGCTCAATCCGTCCTAGTGCGTCCTTCTGGGGATGCAGCCCTGCAAACCTGCTTGTAGACAGGGACTGCACAGGAGGTAGAGGGCTGTGAGCTTGGGGTACAGGGCAATCGTAGGAAGGGGGGTGCAGCCCAGATGCCAGGGCTACCCAGTACCTCTCCCTGCACACTCCCTGTGCCCTGCAAGGGGCCTGCACGTAGAGAAAGAAGCTCTGGGACATGCTAAACCCCAAACCCCAGATTGTGCAGGAAGAGATACTGTGCAGATCCATGGGCCCCACTGCTGGCACTCCTTGTGGAAAGCCCTGGCATCCCCTCCTCCCTGCTGCCCCACCCACAAGCAGATTTGCAGGGTTGCAGCCAGGGAAGTCCATGTCCACAGTGCTACCATTTCTGGATACAGCTCTGAAAACCTGCCTTTCACATGCTAGCAACTGCTGGATAACGACAACTTTTGCTGGCAACTCAGGCCAGTTGCTAATAATGGAATCTACTGTAGTTCTGAATAACACAAGCTAAAATCTCCATGGGAATGGTCTTAGGGAAGGAGGATCAAAAAGTAACAAAGTCAATGTTAATCATTTGTTTCGCAGTGATAGCTTTCAGATACAAGTGTGTCTTAGGAAGGAGGAGCAGGCTGAGCTGAGGAATACTGTGGGCAACACCTGGCAAACATTATCAGAGAGTTTTCAAGGCTTTGCATCAGATCATTCCTTCTTTGGGGAGCGGATGCGAAGGAATCAGTAGCATTTGCTTTCAAGTCTGAGGGGAAAAAAATAGAAGAAATCTATCGTACAAGCCAGATCTTCACTTGCCCTCACTCAGAGGTCATTAACCTTCAGCTGCACATATGCAAGGTTCAAAGGGGAAGCAGTGAACCAGGGGAAATCTTCCTTTCTCTCATCCCAGAGATTTATTAAACTAACATCTTTTATATTTCAAAATATTTGAACAAGTGGATCCCTCTCTCTCGGAACCCTGCAGATGCCGTCCATGAAGCAGAAGAACAAAGCAGGAGAATTGTGCTAAGCACAACATGCCCCACCGAAATACTTTGCCTTCTTTGCGTAATGACCTCTGAACAGGGCAGGTGAAGACCTGAAGTTTATGACAGATTAGTTTGTTCTCTATTGGAACTGAAAGCAAACACTCCCAATTTGCCTTTAATGCTGGCTGACCTAAATCAAAGCTGCTGAGACCTCTGCCTGA
Organism: Chelonoidis abingdonii; assembly: GCF_003597395.2. NCBI lineage: Eukaryota > Metazoa > Chordata > Testudines > Testudinidae > Chelonoidis > Chelonoidis abingdonii. The sequence continues at coordinate 255,585,167 of NC_133769.1, forward strand.
TAATGTTTACCAGATGTAGCAGTGCAGAGATGTCTCCACATTATCCCCCTCAATATACTTTCAATTTGTTCTCTTGGAACTCCTTTTATATTGAAAACTTAAGGGCCCAATGAAGTCCAAGAGTGTTTAACCTTTGCCTTCAATGAGAAAAAGTTAGGCATCAAAATGCAAACGTAAATAACATTTCTGCAAAGCCAATGCACTCAGACCACAGTTGCCAACTTTTGCGTGGTAAATAAGCACCCTGACTTTCACAATAAGCCAAAAATCAAGCTAATCCCTTTTCAAACCAAGCTAATCCCTAAGAAACCCGACACTATGTGACTAGATCCCCCCTGGTGTGTAGTCAGGGACTGTGGTGGGCCTGCTGTGCACCCCTGACTCTTTCCACCACCCTCGCCTCTGCTTACCAGGAGCCGATCAAAAGAAAGAAGCAACACGTTGCCACAAACTACAAGCCAAACAAGCTACATGCCAAAAATTAGCCAACAAGCAACTCACAAGCCAATTAAGCCAAAACCAAGCCCAATGTCTGTTTTTTTTCTCACAGGTTTGGCATGTCTGATTCAGACTCCTGTTCAATGTCACCCGGGTGAAAAGGTTCTATCTAGAGTAAAAGGAAAAGCGAATCTGACAGATTTTTGCAGCACTGCACACTCCGTTTGCTTGCAGCTCTCTGCCTGCTGAAACTTAGTTTGCAATTTCAGGCATAGAAAAAAAGAGTTCTGTGCAGCAAGCCACTGCTGGCAAAAGGACAGAGCCAAGTGGAAGAAAAGAACAGCAAAAGCAGTAAATATTTTTGCTGACAGAAGCATTCGGAAGTGGAAAATGTCAACTGGGGGATTTTCACTAGCTGCTGCAGGCACAGGCAGGATTTGGAGATGCTGGGCTATAAGCAGCTCTTTCAGGTGCAGTGGAAAGCAAAAGAGGGAAAGAAGTGGTTACAAGATCACCAGGCATTAAATAAAACAATGTAATTCAGACATTGCTTTGTAACCAGCAATTGCTTTCTTCAAGGGGCAGCAGAAAGCCCAATGCCGGCTGCAGCTCTGTGAGGAAGCCGTGCAGAGAATAATGAAGAAGCACACGTGTTGGTACAGTGGGGTGATTGAAGTTTTGAGTCAGGAGAAGAACAAACAAAGAGACGTAAATGCCAGTTTCAAAGAAGCAATCTGTTATGCAAGCCTCAAGTGAGGCTATTGTGGAGAGGGGAAAAGAAGGAAGGGGGAAATATAAGCGTTCATATTTCATAGAGCCAGCTGCCAGCAGCAAATGAATACAAAAGCACTGTTACTCAATTGCTACAAATAATGGCAAAATCAGGCTTTTTAGCCAACAGTAGAAAGCTGTGTATTGCATAATTAGATACATTCTACTGTTGTCAGGCTCTAGCTCTATAAGCATGCTCGGCACTCAAGAATAGATGAAAAATGCTAAACAATAGGATAAAATCCTTGCTTCCAAAGAACTTTCAATGTCCTTGTCACGCACGTTTGTATACACACCCTAAGGACCCAGAAACATGCCAGTCAAACCACCACATTCAGTACCCTAGGCTCACGGGAATGCACTCTGCTAGGGAACAGTCAGTCTTATTTCATAAATTGCCTTAAAAAAGCAGCATTGGGGCGAAAAAAGCACTATATCATGTAACACTGTGTTAAAATTAGGCCGACAACTCATTTAACAGCCGTAAGAGAGCAGGGAAGCAGCCTCCAGTGTACAAAGTCTAACACAGCCTGACATATAGCCCATTGTGACATACAGCTTGTCTCAGGACTTAGGTATTGGTGGGTTGATCTGCAGTGCTTGTAATTTGGCCTAACTCAAAGTCAGACCCCCAGAGAGAAGGGACATCAAACAGAAGCATGCACCTGACTCAACCCAAACTTTCCTCTCCCGCACTCTGTTTTTTTCTATGTTGTGCTAGGTTACTGATTATTACGATGGAAGGATTATGTTAGATCATTAGCTTGGTGGCAAGACAGACTTAGACAAGACATATAGTCAGTCAGGCTCAAGTGCTTGTCTGCTCTTTTTAAGGAAGAAATAAGTTAGAATAACGACATGTACAGAGGACAGAAACACAGCAGGGTCAGTGACAAATAGAAGAATGGCCATACAGGGTCAAACCAAAGGTCCATCTAGCCCAGTAAACTGTCTGCCGACAGTGGCCAGTGCCAGGTGCCCCAGAAGGAATGAACAGAACAGGAAATCATCAAGTGATCCATCCCCTGTCGCCCATTCCCAGCATCTTGCAAACAAAGGCTAGGGACGGGGTGGCAAATTGTATGGTCTCCAGGAATATTCCGATTTGTATGGTCCTGGGGGCCTAGCTCCACCAATGTTCAATGCTGGGTCTCTCCCCTGGCCCTGCCTGCCACCTCTGTGCACCTCCCTCAGAGCATCTCTTGGCCCTGCCTGCCACCTCCAGGTGATTTAAAAGGGCTCAGGGACCCCCGGCAGCACAGCAGGGCTAAGGTGGCCATGCTGTAGCCCTGAGCCCAACCAGGGGTTGGGATGGATTTTACTTTCCCAATGCACCAGAATTTCATCTGCAAAGAATCAGGTTACTGAGGCTATATGGATATTAAATGACTCCCCTCCAAGGGTTTACAAAGTGCTTGGAGATCCTTGGATGAGAGGCTATGGAAATGCCAGGTATTACTCATTTGAATATTTTCTCTTGTCATTGTATTCCTTGTACTGACTGTATTCTGAGCTCCGATTACAGTAACATGAGCTGCTCCTAACGAAAGCAGCCGTGGGCAAAGCATCACATTGGTCTCAATATTAAAAGTCTATTTTAAAAAATTATATAAAACAGAAAATTAGTACAGAAATAAACCAAGTAAATGATGAAAGTCAGAGCCATGTGTGTGTGCCCCTCTGTTAATTAGCCAGACATCTGCTTTAACAGGTATTATTTAAAGGAACCAATGAGTTTATCTCTGAAAAAGTTTCCTATCAAAGGGAAATTCAGTCACAGGAGGATTTTATTTTCCTGGGCAGTTCCCCAGCCATATGCTGTTGGTCATTTATTTTTAATGTAATATCTTCTCATGTTCACGCTACCTTAGTGGAATTGCGGTAGGGACAGGAAAGGAGGAGGGGACGCCACATCTCTCTTGCTTCCTAGATTCTCTAATAGATTTTTCTTTAGAAGTCCTCTTAGAATGAAAACCTGCCATTCTCTTTCATTCCATTGTGCTTCACAAGCTAAGTCCTGCTCCCCATCACGTTAGTATGCGATGCACAGCTGCAGGCCAGCTTTTTTGCTGATGTGGACAGTGCCATGGGGATCCTGTGCAAAACACTAAATCAGATGCTCATTTCTTGGCCCCATTTGCCTGCCCCTGCCTCTTCCCAGCTCCGTCTTTTCAGTTCAGGCAAATCATTTTAGTACAGACATTCCAAATAGTCCCATAAACTAACAGTAATTGTGATAGGTGTCTGTTATGGGTAAAATGCATCATATTTACCATAAAAAGTCAGTAGGTTGTCATTGCTATCTTCTCCCTGCAGTGTATTGTTCTCACCTGGCAGCTGTTTTAGAGGCTTGTTGAGACTGTGTAACATTTGCTTTAGAAGAAAAGAAAAACCTTGTAAAAATGGCATTGGTCAGGAGAGATATGGGGAAATCTGTAGCTTCTTTTTGCTCTGGACATGCTTGTTCAAGTCAAAGAATGTTCCCGTGAATCCATGGACAAAGTAAAGCAGGTTAGTTAGTCTACAGTTCATTTTTTCCCACAGGTTTGCTTGTTTTTTCTTGTTTTTGCTGTATGTGGTGTTTTTCCTGCCTGTTCCTGGACAGTAGTGGTAAGTTCTCCTGAAACTGCAGTTATCCTCTGTCCAAACTGTTCACAGGAAGTTCAGCATGCTTCTGTTTTCACTTAGCTCCAGAGGTGTCGTAACAGAGCACTTTAAAATATGTTCTCTGTGTGAGAAAGTTGCCAGCCTGAGAGCTGTCAAGACTGAACATCACTAGGTCCCACAAAACAGTTACAGCAAGGCAATCGGCACTGCAGGGGTCCCCACCCTGTTCTGCCAACATGTTTCTGCCATTTCAATGCTAAGGTATCATGAGTGACAAGTGAGGCCTGCAGAGTGCAATAGAAAGATGCTCTGCTTTGAATCTTCCACTGTTGTGACTTATCTGCTCCCCAGATACGCTTGAGGGAATTTAATATAGGGCCAGATTTTGAAAGTGAGGCATCTTACTGTCATACTCGTGCACATATACCTGAATTACATATCCAAACTGGATGCTTACTTGCATTAATTAGATGTGCCCTAATGTATGTGTCTAAATGGATGCATCTAACTTTGGAAATCTTTACTCTTCAAAGCTTTAGTACATAATTTGGACAACAGTCCTCTAGATTACACTCAACACCAGAATTTTTTGCATGTGGTTAACTGATTTATTTTCAGAACAATATTCCATAACGAAGAAATTGTGTGGCTCTATTTACACAATCTCATTTCTGAAAGAATTTATTTTTTACTCAGAATTATAACCACGAGAAAACATTGTTGTGTTGTACTTCACTTCAAATCTGCACGTTTTATTGACTGCAAGTTCATAGTGTGTTTTAAAGGATAGCTAGCAAAGTCTGATCAATGTCCTTTATCTTTTGACTGTTATGACTTTTGGAAGAAAAGCTGCTTCAGTGAAAATGATCTTTTGCACATGTTCAGTGTATTGCATGTAACTTTTATTCTGCCTGATTTGTTTTATATATGCTGTTGATTAAAGACAGACCATAAAATGTCCCTAATTTCTTAGCCACTGTTTTTCTTCTTTTTATTTTCTTTCATGCCATTTTGGTGACTTTTATTTTATGCTATTGAAATAATACATCTGGCTGTGTGCGGTCATCTCTGGAAGATAAAATATTATAGTCAACAATCATAGTAAGGATATTCAATACATTAGCTTGAGGCAAAATCAGTTTATTCCTCTCTGTGATTTCCTCAGGCATCTGGAAATGTTGGGTTGGTTTGTTTGTTTGATTTTGGTTGTAACTACTTCTTTTTATATTATTAAATGCGAAAAAACATGTTTAAAAATAAAGGGTCAAACTCTGACCCGGTTTTCTGTGGGAACTGTGGTAAGATGGTATTTAAGATCAAACACTGTTTAGCATTTTGCAGCAGAAAAACAAAAATGGGGTTTGCAACAATAGCTACAGGGTGAACTAAAGTCCCACTTATGTCTTACTGAAGGCATTGAAAGAAACTAAACTCGCTAGAGACAGCTCTAGGACTTGCATATCAGCTACTTGCTTTATTTTTCTTCTTCCAGCTTTTTTTTAACTAGGAATGTTTGCAATAAAATAAAATCTTTGGGTTTTTAAGAGATTATTTTCCCACCCCCATCATAATTTCCTCTTTGTAACATCCAAATTGATTGCTATGGAAATGTTTATAACTTCAGAAAGAGGCACATGACTGCACATGGGAAATTAGCAGCAGGAGTTGAAGAACTTTTAAAGGTGCTGTGAAATGCTTTAAAAATCAAATCAAAGTTCTTTTTCTGCATATTGTTTACTTTAGTGCGCTATAGTCCTCCTAGCTCCTGTGTCTAGTGCTGTTACTTATGAATTTTCAGAGCTTTCGAGTTTCATCTTGAGGTGATCTGAAGCAGCTGAAATTTTAAACTTCCAAGTTAGGGTTAATAATGAAAATGTGAACAGATCCTTAAGAACAGAATCATTGGCCCAGTGCTCTATTGGCAGTGACTCTAGCCCAGTTACAAAAACCACTATTCGGAGACTAGAGCTGTACAAGATTGACCTTGATGAAGAATCTGGGGTATTTCTCTGACTATACCAAGCATAGAGGATGACATCCTGACTCCACTAGAGTCAATGTCAAAAGGTCCCTTGACCTCAATGGGCTAGATTTGTATCTGGAAACATTATTCTTTTGGGGTTCTTTCATCTCTTTTTTCCTTTGTGATCTTCAGCTTATCTCTTTGTACACTGTAACAGAGCAAATTGTGATTAAAATGTAGGAAAACTCTCCCCTTTTTGGCTGAGGAAGCAGGGTGCACAGTCACACAGATCTTGGTAGGAACAAGGCTTGCGTGCTGGGCCAAATTCTATCTTCCATTACATGCATATAGCACCCTCTGCAGTCAATGAGAACTGCCTGTGGATTGACATCTGAGGGGAGAATCTTACTTTTTTGAACTTTGCAGTCTTGATATTTGACTTTTTTAATCCTTCCTAGTACGATACATTTCTATTGCCTTTGGCCCTTGAAACAAGGACCGTCTCTTGCCGTGTATTTGTACAGCACCTAACTGTACCCAGCCTGACTGAGACTTTTGGTCACTAGTGCAAACACTAATTTAGGGAACAGTTCTTCTTCCAGTTACTGCTATTGAAAGTACAGTTCTGCTTTAAAAAGTGACTGTGTTAAACAACTCAACATCTCTAGTTCTGGTTATCTTGGCTGAACTCTTTATAAGGTTTTCCCTTAGGGGCTGCTGTTGCTGCTGCTTCTTTCTTCTTCTATAGATTGTATCATTGTGGCAGTACAATTCTTTTTCAAACTTGGCTTACTTTTATCCTCCAATGTCTCCTTCATTATGACCACTCCATCAATTAGGACAAGTTATCCTCTATTTAATGGAATTTTAGAATCCATATGGTCCAGTCCAAATATAAAATCTCTTCCTTATTCCATGGATAACTCATACTGCAATGCAATTTGGAAACCTATTAATCATCTTCCTCATTGGAAGACTCCTCAAGAGCATTCATAAGACAAGGAGGCCATGACAGAGTGCTGGGAGCTCGCAGTGATCACTCTGGTAACAACTAGAGAGCTCTGACTGGGGAATGGAATGGAAGCAGCTAATCAGGCTGGCTGGCTGGGTGAGCCAAAGGATTAATTAACCCATCTGCTCAGGACTGACAAAAAGGCAAAGGAAGGAAGTGCCTGGGAGAGACATGGACTTCCTGAGAGAGAGCTCAAGGAAGGGAGGTCTCTTCTCCTCTCAGGCCCTTGGGAAAGGGCTGATGGTACATGAGACCCTGAAAATAGTATTGTCACATGGAACTGTAGAGGTGCTGGTGGAGGGATCTGAAATAAACTGTGCAGTGTGGCGTTTGACTGGCTGGTGGCATCTGAGCGGTTTCTGTGGGGCTAGAAGGTAGGAGAAGAGCATGCCCTGAGACAGGCTGCTATCGCTAGAAAATTCACCTCTTTGTAACTTTAGTATATTTGTCCCTTTATACAACTGGTTTTCGAAGAGGAAATGTCATAGTATCTAATAGAGCAAAGAAGAGATAAAATTGCTTGCCATGGAGGGAAAAAAGAGAAATAACCTGGCCATATGTTCCATGATGATAACAATATGTTGACCAATAGGTTGACAGAGCCTCTGCTTCCCCCACACTGAATCCATCAATTATTCTACGAAGAGTACACACTTTGCTTCAATATTAGCTTAGTCACTGGGGGGGCAAGGTGTCACTAAAATTGATTAACCCAAGGAAAAGATCATGAGAAAATAAAAGAGCCTTCATATATTTCCAAAGGGAATCATCTGGTGGCATAAAACTGGCATAGCCAACTTTTACACCCTTTGCCCCTCGCCTCTGCATAGGAGGCATGCTCATTTGTTCCAAGGATGTGACAGGTATAGCCAGGGTGCACTCTGCTTTAGTGATCTACAATTGGCTGAACAGTGCCCAGATGACTGTTCCATCTGATATAAATTAGAGCAGCCCTATGGCTGCTCTGATTTGTGCTGGAGGTCAGTTTGGCCCTCCACTGACCCAGGATTGTGGGAAGTGGAAAGACTGCTTTGCCTCACTCATCTGCTCTGAGCATTGAAACCATTCTCACTGACTACGAGGACTTGGTTACCTCAATGGAAGCTTCTAATAATTCACATGAGGTTAAACTATTGAAATTTTTTAGAAAACAGGTCCCAGAGAAATAGTCTTAGACTCACAAGGATCCCTAAAGATGCCGAGAAAGGGAGCATCTTGCTTTAATTTTCTTATAAGTGCTCTGTGTGAATTATTGAATTCTGAAGAGGATGATCCATTTGAAACAGAAGGAACTCGACAGACTTTGTGCAGAAGACCAAGAGCAAAAGAGGTGATCAAGAAAATATCCCACTAGCAGTGCTAAATGTAAGGAGAAATGAAATCCTAGAGGTTGCAGTTTATGCTCCAGATAATAGTGGGGAATGTGTCTATGCTGCACTGAATATGTCTTCTGTTAGCTGTTTGTAATTGCAGAAGACTGGAATGCTGCATTAGATCCAACCCCTGCCAGATCTGACGTTCCCAATTTCCAAAATCCAGAGAGAAGAGGCCCTGACTCTCAATTGTGCCATGCACTTTAGTCATTTACGCCAGAGCAAAATGAGTGTAAATCGTTACCATTCTGTTTTGGCAGTGTTTGGTACAATCACCTTTATGCTCATGTAGAAGATGCAGGTAGCAGTGTATTTGGGTCAGAGGCTTTTCTGGAATTGGCATGAACGGTAGAAATGACTGATACCTGGAGAAACTGTTAGCTGTTGAATAGGACATATTCTTCTCACTTCCTCTACTGTGCTATATTTTCTAGGCTTTAATTTTTTCCTTATTTCATAGTCTTGATTGCAAAAGATAGGTGACTGTAATATATTCCCACCAGGCATATCAGGCCAGTCACTGTTTTTACCAGTGGCTTTAATGATACCATACATAAGCAAGACACCTAGCTGGAGCTTGACTGATATGTATTCAAAGACTGCCCTATTAGAGATTATAATAAAAAAAGTGATTGAAGAATATATGGATCAAAATGTTGGTACATTTATTTCATACACAATAATACAAGAGAACTGGAAGTCCTGCTTAAGAGGAATCTGGATAGAGAAATCAGTCACAAAACAAAAACCAGCGGTTAACAGAGTGTAGCAGATGTAGAAAGTAAAGTAAAACCATTGCTAGGTTTGTATATGGAGACCAATTGATAAGATTTAGCAAGGCAAAATTTGACTTCAGCCTTTTGTTTAATAAAAAAGCAGAGCATGTCGTCTTTTATTTGAAGTTTAAAGATGATGAACAGAATATGAGGGCTGGTGAACTGTTAGCTGCCTACGGTTAAAAGCCCAAGTATCACAAAGACTTATTCCAAACAGATTTGCTCAACAAGGCTTGGCAACTTGTAGCCCAGCAGGAATAGCTAATGAATCGTACACATTTTGAAATATGTGCATGTTATGCAGACTTTACTAGAATTCATCACTTTAGGGAAATTAGCAAATTTTGATAGAGGTAACATAGAAAGTCCCAAGAAACTAAAATGTCAGTAAAGTGCATAGAGGGAGATAATTTCTTAGGAAAGGGTGTCTTAGCCCACAAATGTTATTACATCTATTGTGATTGCAACCCTGTCTTAGCCCTGATATTGATAGTGGTGGTCTTAGAAGCTGAGGAAAGGGGCATGTGTGCATATCACGTTATTAGAGCTATGATTTCTTCAGTGCTCAGAGAGGAATCCACTGGAATGTGTTCATTGTTGATCTATGTCACTACTAAATGTAGAAGTAAAGGTCCATGCCAGCTCTTCACATGAAGGCCCCAGTTCAGCAAAGCACATAAGCACTTGCTAAATATTATGCCTTCAAATATGTTTGTACTTTGCCTACCACAATAGGGTCCCAATCCTGACAGGGCCTTCTGTCACACAAATGCTAATTATGAATTAATAATAAATAAAAAAGAAGAAAAATAACTTAACCAATGCCCTGATGCCCACTGAAATCAGTGGGAGTCTTTCTATTGATGTCAGTGGGCTTTGTATCTGGGCCCTCAAAAGTTTATATTTTCCTCTGGGGCATAAACAACTTGTTAAGTTGACTAGAATTTGTTGTGTTTGGTAGCTAGAGTGGGAATGAGAGGTTTGTATTTGTACTGAGGGAGTCTTGGTCTATGTCTCTTTCACACACTGCTTTCCCACCCTCTTCTTTTCCAATTCATAATAAAGAAATGTAAATCAATGCATAGTCTGCTGCTGGCAGCAATGGCTAATGAACATGACTTATATAACAGGCATTATCACAGAGACAATGAAAGCCCAGATGACACTTCACAGAAAACTTTGAAAATTCATTTTCCTTAGATAAAATACCTGCTCTGTAAGCAAAATTGTGTATATTGTTTTCCCCTTGGTCTTTATTAGTTAGGATATTTACATAATACCAAAAGGCTTGTTTCTGAGGCAATCACCTTCTCCTGCTGCTTACTCCTCTTCTGAAGTTTTAATCCTCTGTTGGCAAACTGATAAATAATTTCCACGAAATGCAATTATGATGTCATCAACAGAGGATTATCCCTTCAGGTGAGGCATAAGCAGCAAGAGCAGCAAGAAAGTCCGAAAGAACAAAGATTAAGTTTCCTTGTCATGTGCCCTATTAAAACTTTTATTGCCTATAAAAATGGGAGGAGAAATGCACAGAAAAGGAAGCCATCATGATAGAATGAGATCATAGTCCCATATATTTGCCATATACACCACAAATGCTATGACAGATAGATCATGGGCCTAGTCTAAAGCCCACCGAAGTCAGTGGAAGGACTTCCAATGACTTCAATGGGCTTCAAGTCAGGCCTGTGCACAATGAAATGGAATAATTAAAAAAAAAAAAAAATGAAAAAGGCAAGCCTGCTTTGGGCATCACTCCTGAGCTGAGCGCACATGGTAACTATTCCCAACGAAGTCCATGAGTTACCACATAGAACCATTTCTTGACAGAAATGGGCTGAGCAGCCCACACCAGTTTCTAAGGCTTCAGGTTCCACCCAGGCCTGGGCACTTTGATTGGACGAAGCTAGTCACAGGAGAAAGGGGAAAAGAGAGTCAAACCAGGCTTTTTAACCCAGCAAAATAATTGAACTGCAAGGTGTCACTTAGGGAAGGGAAAGTGGATAACACGCCCATGCACTGGAGGGAAAAGCCCTGTTTTCTTTTAAGAAATGTTTCCTGTTTATCATGGTGGATCCTACTAGAAGATGGCTGAAGGGAATGAAATATAAGGTGTGATTAATATGGGGCCCAGGACAGATGGAACAGATAGAGTTGGAATCAGCAGTCTGAGTCACTTGTCTGTCAAACAAAAGGGTTAGACTAAGATGTTCAAGGGAGACTAAGGAAGCTAGATCCCATTGGAATTCACTGAGAGTTGGCAGCCTTCCTCCCCCGGCTCCTTTGAAAATGCCAACTCCCTGCCTTTCTGGGGAAGTAGGAGGCTCCATGTTAGGTGCTCTCAGACATTTTATCACACATGGGGTTTTTTTCAGTTTGACTGCTTGTGGTTTAATAATTGTAATGTCGTGGAAATGAAACCCTCTGCAACCTTTAACCCAAACAACTGGAGTGATGTGGATGCTGGAGAGTGGGCCAGCTCACATAGTTAATGAATGTTTATAGGGCTTCATAATAGCTGCTGGCATTAGAACAAGGGCAGTAAAAAGGGGATTAAATGAAGATAAATGTGAGACACAGGCAGTAACAAATACTCCAGCAGATGTGTGTGGAAATTAATGGTATGGTGATAACAAATTCTGATGCATCACAGAGTAAATGTGTCTCTCGATACCAGTTTTTAGTGCAGAATGAACCTGATGGATATGAAAGGAAGAGCTACACAGGTAGAAGTCTCATCACTGCAATACATTTGCTACATATTAATGACCTGACGGAGACCAATTAAAAATTCTTTTTTTGTTATTTTGTGCTGCACAACCTTCCGACCAAAAGTATATCGCTGGCTGTAGAGTGGCTTCCCTAACAAATACATCAATTGGGTTTGAGAGGGGAAGATGACCTTCCAGCTTAAGCACAGAGTTGGTAGTCAGGAGATCCAGGTTATGTTCCAAATGCTGCCACAGATTTCCTATGTGATGCAGGGAAAATCACCTCACTTCTCCATGTCTGAGTTTCTCCATGGTAAATAGGGATAAGAATGCTCCTCTGTAGTACAGTGTTTCTCCAGATGTATTGTGTGGCTTTAATTTGGCTTTAATTAAATTAAATTTAATGTATAGGCATTACAGAAATGCAAAATCTAATTTGCTATGATTCAAAAGCCGCTCTGTGTTTCAGCATGCTATTTGAAAATATTTACCTCTTCAGTTATCCACAGGTAAGTACATGAACATTTTCAATCTGTTTTAACCTTGTTTTAAAAGAAACACACAAGGGTAATATTTTGGAGGTTGGTCCTTCTACCACCCCCCCTTGTGTTCACCCACTGCAGCCTGGTGACAACACAACTCATTGAGCATGGATTTTTCTGTCCATGGCCCTTGTCCAAGATGGAGTAGGGAAGTGTAGGTTCCAGACACCCTTCACCTATCTTTGGGAGCTACAGGGTTCTCGCCTTTTTGGGGATGTTTGTGTGAAACACCCCTTGCAACAGTAATTTAACAAAAAACAAGATCTATTAAGAATAGAGAGAACTGAATTCATGAAAATGCTCCTTAATGTATCTAGGTTTACATTTCAAGTTCTCATACACTAAACTACATACAACATTTTCAGCCTAGTAACAGAAAAAACAAAGAAGTTATTAGCTTACGTCTTGCAAAGGCAATTGTCTCCTTTACCACTGTTTGATCAGCCCGTCAGCATTGCTTGCTGTTCAGACACTGACTCCCTACCTTTGCCCCCAGAACCCCTTATCAAGCCTCTGGATCAGCTTCCATGTTCAGATGGCCTCCTGGCTGTCCATGTCTCCCTCATGAGTTAGAGTCCATCAAGGTGACGTTTCAGTGACCTTTACACAAGGAAGTTCCCCAAAGTAAAGTGGGTGTGGGAGTATAACGAGATGCAGCAACTCTGAGAACAAAATATATATTGTTTGCACAGAACAGGAAGGTTTTAGAGCAAAAGGAAAAGGTTTTAGAAATGTAAAGGTGCTATACACAGAAAGCAATGGCAAAACAGCTTCATACTACATTCTGTACACACTGCAACTAAGAATGTGTCTGATTTGTCACTCAAAGTCACCCTGCCTGTGTGCCTGGCTGTTTGGTAAATTAAAAGGATCCTTCCTGAGATAATAGAAAAATGATCTTCCACAAGGGCACAAGTGTTGGCTATAAATAGCCCATTATGTTTAAACATATCTATTCATTGTGGACCAGTCCCTTTTAAGCAAATATTGTGGGATTAGAGAGACTGAAAGAGGGAGAATTTTTATTGTTTGTTTGGATATTTTAAATTCTTACAGAGTAGCATCATTATTTATTAAATAACCATGGCACCATGGTATCTGTTTGCTGATCTCTGAACAAAATACTGCTGATGTTTCAGAGATCTATTGTGTCCTCACTTACGTGTCACACAAGCAGGTTTTTCATAATGTGCTCAGATAAGTGAGACAGCTGCGTAAGTACAGTCCAGTTTCAGTTATTGGTGCACAGTCTATGTAATACATACAAGGAGGCAAGGGGCAGCAGCTAAAGAGGCAGAGACCTGAGGAAAACAGGAAGAGTTTCCCCAAAATAGCTACTTCAGTCACTGTATAGCCTAATAAATGTAGGATTTTTTTTTACAGATACTATACAATGTTAAATCATGAGTGTAAAAATTAATCCTGATTTAGGCTTAAGTTTTATTCAAATAAGTTGTTACAAGACATACCGAACAAACGGGGTTTCTCTTGTTCTTTCAGCTCTTGCTTGGCTCACATAGTGCTAACAAGAGTTAATGTTCTGCTCAGATTTTCCAGCAATAGCCAAATCCGCTGATTTTTAGACATCCCTTAACCTAATACCTAGTCCTCCCCAAGGCTTTGTCTACACTGCCTCACCTAAGTAGGCATAGCCCTCTAGTATAGATGGAGCATCCACCAGCAAAAGGAAGTTTTCTGCTGGTGTAGGAACATCGCCTCTCCAAATGCTATTAGCTATGCTAATATTTTCATTGGCAGAGCTTCAGCTATGCTCAGGGTTTTGTCAGCATAATTATCGGTCAGGTATGCTTGTTCACACTCCTGACCGACATAGTTAGGCTGATATAAATTTTAAGTGAAGAGACCAAGCCTAAGTGATCACGAATAAAATCTATCTCAGAGTTTTGGTCACACCAATTCCTGCCAAACTTTTACATGGAACTTTGCTTGAAACCACCAGTCAATTAGCTGCCCATTTTCCAGCGACTCAGGCAAGCAACTTTTCAGCTCTCTTTTTTTCTCCTGTTTCTCTCTAACCGTAATAACTTTCTGCTTTAGTTACTGATTTAATATCCAAGGACCAAACACTACAGTAAATACTCAGGCTAAACCTACACTATAAAGTTTTGTCAGCAGAACTGTGTTGGCTGGGGTGGAAACAAGCAGTGTAGACAAGGCCTCAGACAAAACTGTCACTGATCTTTGCTTGAGAAAGATTTATGTATGACTTGTCCCAAAGCAAAGTGACCATTTCTTGGCTTTTTGTATCCCTTTTTGTTGGCTTCTCCTTGAATATTCAGGCAAGCAGTTATTGTTCTCCCAAATGGAAGAATTCTTCTATTGACTTAACTACCATATCTTGGGGAGGTGGGTTAACTACAGCAACAAGAGAACGCTTCCCGCCTCTGTAGGGAGTGTCTACACTGACATGCTATAGTAGTGCCACTGTAGTGTGGTAAGTGTAGACATAGCTTCAGTAACTTTTTACTATGCCTATAACTGGTTAGGGGCATGTCTGGCTAAAAACATGGCTTGTGTCCAGACAGCCAATGGTTAATAACTGCTGAATCTTCACAAGGTGCTGCCCCTACTAACTATCTTGTTAGTTAGTAGGCACACAGTCAGGTTCTTATAACTGGGTAGACACACTGAGTACAATGTTCAAAGGCACCTAAATGCCATTTTCAAAAGCATCTAAGTCACTTAAGAAGCTTCTTCTCGTAGCATGTGCACAATGTGCCTCAGGTTGCATGTGACCAGGATTCATCAGCAAATTTGGTCAGCTGGTTGGATCATCAGGTTCCTCAGCTTGGGCCAGGTACTGACAAGGAGTGTGACATGAGTACCATTGAATGAGAGTGAGGCTCCTAAATGACTGAGGTGCTTTTGAAAGGATCTTATGCTTCCAAGTCACTAAGGTGTTTTTGAAAATGTTACCCCCTGTTACTTTGCAGCATCCATCAGGTCACTGTAACTGTATTACTGTAAGAGGTGAAGTAGATGAGGTAGTGTCTCTCACTAGGCCAACTTCTGTTGGGGAGAGAGACAAGTTTTCAAGCTTACACAGAGCTCTTCCTCAGGTCTGGGAAAGGCACTCAGACCCTCACAGCTAAATGCAAAATGGAACGGATTATTTAGCAATTAACATATATTCTAAGGGACCATTCAAGGTAGAGTGGCCTGTTAACACCTCTGCAATCATAAGGCAAAAAGAAGGGCTTAATGGGTTACAGATTGTTGCTCAGTGTGCTTTTCCCAGACCTGAAGAAGAGCTCTCTATGGCTCGAATGCTTGTCTCTCTCTGTCCAACAGAAATTGGTCCAATCAAAGATATTACCTCACTCGTCTTGTCTTTCTAATATCCTGGGACCAACATGGCTACAACTACACTGCATGGAAGTGGTAAAATTAGTCTTCCTTGTTTCCATAATTTTGTGAGGTTAGCCACCCCACAATGCACTTCTTTGACACTGCATCTTATAGTCTTCATAGAGATATTATGATATGATTACGGCATAACTATAATGTATTTTATACAAGATAGGTCATGAGAGATATCATTGAAAAGGTTATGATTATACTATTTGTATGCATGTATCATTTTGATATCTGAAGTTAGGAATATTGTCTATGTATCTATTAAAAATGTGTTTACACCTGGGGAATGCCCACAAGGCAAAAGACTGTCAGTCTGGATGGCTGGCTGGAAACACAAGTCAATGGACCATTAGGGAGAACAATAGGCCTTACAAGAAGTTTATCTCTAAACCTGGGAGCCTTCCAAAGGATGCTGCAAACAGCCTCTGAGTCATGGCTGCTATGACACTACAGTGGCATGTGACCAGATCACCTGGTACTAGACTCCATCTTGGAATACCAGTGTTTTTCCACTGAGAGGCATGGGAACCAAGCTTGGAGAAAAGGGGTTCCCACCATATGCAAAAGCTATTTAAGGCAGGAGAGTGACATCATCGTGGTTCTTCACTGACTCCCCGCCCAAAGGAGACTCTTGGAACCAGCAGAGAACAAGGACTCAACTGGGGGGGAAGGGCTGGACCCAAGCTAGAGGGGTTTCTAGCCTATGAAAGGAATACTGGGATAAGTAAGCTGCAAGCAAGGGCAGCTTGCCCCTTAGACTTTCTGCAACTGGTTTAAGTAATCATTTAGGCTAGGTATACTTGGTCCTGCTTCGGTGTGTGTGTGGGGGAAGAGGTTAAATGGCATCCAGAGGTCACTTCCACCCCATACTTTCAATGGTTTGTATTACAGTAACACCCAAATGCTCCAGTCAGTATCTGAGCCCCATTGATGTAGGCACAGTACAGCTATATAGAAAGACATGGTCGCTGCCTAAGGATACTCTTTAAGAGGGTTCCATCACCCTGTCTGGCTAGTTTTGTGGGTAATAGGTACAGTTGCAGTGTTGCCAACGCTCCCAATTTAATTACAAGAAACAGAATTACAGGCACTATCCTGGAGAAGAACAGCCAATCAATCGGAGCATTTCAGGAAGCTGGCAGCACTTTCCCTCCTCCCTTCAGGAGTTGAGAGAAGATTTCTGAGCAAGGGGAGAGCCAGCTGCTGAGCTTTCCGTCCTCCTGGGAAAAATGGGTCACTCTGCTCTTTGCTCCCTGCAACACCAGGCCTGGGAAGGGGGACAGAGGGTGAGAAACCCCTGGAGCTGCAGGAGGTGGTGAGGTATATACAGGGCAAGTGGCAGATGTGGGAGGGGGCAGGCAGGAGGGGCAGAATGAATTAGAATTTGGGGGGTTGGAATGAAGCTGGAAGCTCTGTGACATAAGGCAGAATTTGGTACAAATCTGTCAAATTTAATCTGAGCTGGGTTTTGCAGTGAGAGATTCTGCAGAGAGACCCCAAAATTACCTTCCCATACAAGCATGAGAGAGCTGACAGCACTGTAACAGTCACACCGGGTGGGGTGGGCAGGGGGTTCGGCAATCAAGCGAGACCAAAAAACCCACAATATTTTTTTTTTAAAGCCTAATGATTTTGGTGGTGGGGGAGGTGTATTGTGATTTTTGAACTTTTGGGGTTGGCAGTAATGAGTCTCTCTGCAGCTCACAAAGCTATCTAGTCAATGGTGGCAGCACCATGTCCAGCAAAACAAAGTTACTGGCATTTTAAATCAGCCTCCTCT
Source organism: Chelonoidis abingdonii (assembly GCF_003597395.2). NCBI lineage: Eukaryota > Metazoa > Chordata > Testudines > Testudinidae > Chelonoidis > Chelonoidis abingdonii. The sequence continues at coordinate 255,602,521 of NC_133769.1, forward strand.
CACCTCCACCCTATCATGTCATGGCGATGTAGTATTGTCTGGTCTTGCAGCTTTGACAAGTTATGGGATTGCACAAATGTATTGGTGATCCTGGGAGGCCCGTGGTATTTGGAAACTGTACAAACTGTAAGTCATTTACCTTTGGGTACTTTCTACTGCCTGATTTTTCGTAAAGAAACAATTTTTAAAAAGCCTTCAACCTCTGGTGACCTTGCCAGGGAAGCCCTTTGGGCTAGCGTATGCAGAGGGGATAGAGTTTTCAGAGGACAGGTACTTATTGGGGTAAGTTCTGATGGGTTCCCTCTGGGGTGTCACCTGGAACTGGGGTGCCACTGAGCCCCCCTGACCCACCAGCCTGGGCTCCCTCTCACACTGTGATGCTGTTAAGTTGCCAAGCTTTCCAAGCTTGTTCTTTCACCAGCACATACGCAGGTAGGGACGCACCCAGCTGCAGAACTTACAGGCTGCTGTGATCAGCTCTGCATGGCAAGGCTACAGCTTAGAAACTGCCCAGCTGCTCAAGAGCACACCCTCCTTGTGCTGCAAAGAGATCCATACAGCATAAGCTCATGAAATTCGCACCCTCCCTCAATGTGGAGAGGAAATATACAACAGCTATTTGCTCCAACTTATAGCTCCCACACACTGGTTTGAGATAAAGCAAAAACAAATTTATTAACTACAAAAGAGAGATTTTAAGTGATTATAAGGGATAGCAAACAGATCAAAGCAGGTTACCTAGCAAATATGCAATCTAAGATTAATATACTAAAAAGGTTGGATCTCACTAGACCATCCCTGACAGGTTTTTGTCCATCCTGTTCTTAAAACCTTCAGTGACAAGGATTTCACAACCTCCCTAGGTAATCTGTTGCAGTGCTTAACTCTCTGTATAATTAGAAAGTTTTTGCTAATAGCTAACCTAAGTCTCTTTTGTTGCAAACTAAGCTGCTTGCTTCTTGTCCTTCTGCAGTGGACACAGAGAGCAATTGATCACCATCCTCTTGTATCAGCCCTTAACATACCTGAAGGCTATCTGTCCCCCCGCCCCCCCACTCAGTCTTTGCTCTAGACTGAACATGCCCAATTCTTTCAACCTGTCTTCAGAGATCAGGTATTTAAAACCTTTTATCACATTTGTTGCGCTCCTCTGGACACTGTCCTATTTGTTCATGGCTTTTTTAAAGTATGGTGCTCAAAACTGGACACAGTAATGCATCTGGGGCCTCACCAGTGCCAGCTAATTACCTCCCCTGTCTTACATGTGACACTTCTGGTAATATACCACAGAATTACCTTTCCCTTTTTCACAACAGCATCATATCATTGACTCACATTTTAATTTGTGGTCCACTATCACTCGAGTCCCCAATTCTTTTCAGCAGTATGACCAACTAGCCAGTTATTCCCCATTTTATAGTTGTACATTTGATTAGTCTTTACTAAGTGAAAGACTTTGCATTTGCCCTTGCTGAATTTCATATTTGTTGATTTCAGACAAACTCTCCACTTTATCAAGTTCATGTTGAATTCTAAAGTGCTTGCATCTCCTCCCAACTTGGAGATGTCTGCAGATTTTATAAACATATTGTACTCTCTACTCCATCATCCAAGTAATAAATGAAAGTATTGAATAGTACTGGACCCAGGACTGACCCTTGCGGGACCCCACTGGATACAGTGTCCCAGTTTGACAGTGAATCATTGATAGCTACTCTTTGAGACTAGGCTTTCAACTTGTGTAATTTCATCTAGACCACATTTCCCTAGTTTGCAAATCAGTAATACTGACAAGCTACAGTACTGGCAATTTTGAAGTCTCTGTGATCATGTTGTGACTGCAGTAAGCAGAGGCCAAAAACCATAATGATACTTCACCGGCATAAAGGTTTCACAGGTTACTAACTTGTAAATCTCCAAAATTAAGCCTGACTCCAATAAGGAGTTTTTAAACTATTTGTGATTTCTTTTAATTATTTAAGAAGTTCCCAGCATCCCTTTATGGAAGTTGAACTCTATTACGTCTAGCTGGCGTCTGTGGTGTCTGTCTGAATTATTTCTGTAAGCCATGCCTACTTTGTGTTCCCCTCTCGGGGCAGCCCATACAGGGAATTGAACTGGGAAGCCTCTGAAGCTCAGGACACACTCTCCCTGCCAGAGAAGGTAGGTAAGCCAGGCCCACTCAGTGTGGCACTCTGTCCCCATCTAGTGGTGACTAAGCCACATAGGGTCTGTCTACACAGTGGCTGGCAGTGAACCTTCTAGCTGGGACAGACAGACTTGTTTGAGTGCAGCTGGCACTAGCATGCTAACAATAGCGGTGTGGGTATTGCAGCACCGGCAGAGGAGCGCAGTAGCCAGTCAAGCTCAGACCCAACCTACCCCCTATGACTGAGCTCGGGTGGCTAGCCTGAGCCTTCGCCGGTGCTGCAATGTCCACCTGCTACTTTTAGCATACTTGTGCCAGCTCTCCTCACCTGAGTCTGCATACCCAGGCTGGGTGGCTCCCTCACAGTTAGGGTGACCAGACAGGAAGTGTAAAAAATCAGGACAGGGAGTTGGGGGTAATAGGCACCTATGTAAGACAAAGACCCAAATATTGGGGATTGTCCCCATAAAATCAAGACATCTGGTCAGCCTACTCACAGTGGCAGCAGAGACATAGCAATCACAGAGTGGCTGAGTGTGCTACAGGCTAGCCTAAGAGAATGGGGTGTATAGCTCATGCAGTAAAGGCTTGTACATTTCACTCCTGACAGCCTAGATTCAATCCCTGCTGCTGATAGCCCACTGAGGGGCATGTGTGCTGCATTTCTTGTATCTTTTCAAAGGAAAATATTGTGATACTACTACCGTCAAACATTACGGTAATTCCCTGATTTGGTTACTCTCCAGTAAAGGGCTCTGTCAGTAGTTAGATGTCAGTCTTCCACTGTTTTGAAAGGCAGGTGCTGAGCACCCTCCTTGATCCCTTACTGCATACAGTAAGGTCTGCACTGCTGGAGGTCATGCCCTGCTCCTTCTGCTAAGCCTGGTAGGAGTGTGCCTTAGGGTAAATGAGGCCAGATCACTCAGATACACAGGAATACAGCATTTGCAGTGATCAGGTCTGCTCAGCCAGAATATACTTGCTTCTAACACCTGCAAGAAATTAAGACAGATGGAAATACTCCCTAAAATCTGTTGCTCATCATACAGCCTATACAAAAGAACAAATTCTTTTTACATGAGAACACCGGGATACATCTGCTTGTAATCATCCTTCTGCAGGCAGTCAGGCCTCCTTCTGATTAAGCAGCAATGCGATTCTCCACACTTGGTCCACAAAATGCTTAGTAGAAGTTTTCAGCCAAAGGGCTGGAATACACGAGCAATAGAATAAATGCGTCTTTCATATATTACTTCACCAGTCAGGTGGCCTCAGCATTTGGAACTGTTTTCCTCTGCTGCCTGCTCACTTCTTGCATTACTTTCAGAAGTCAAGAAATGCTTAAATAAAGAGAAACTTGTTCCGTGACAGAAAAGGTCATTTCTTCTGGCCAGGCATTTGGGAAGGAGACAGGAAGCATATTATTTTAAAGGTAAACTAATAAAATATGTGTTTGCTGTAGATATAGGAGGAAAGTCAAAAACCATGTCAGGGTTCTTTAGACAGTACTGGGAGGAAACGTTACTGTAACACCTTAGGATTGTGCTGACAACAACTACAGGTATCACAGGGGAAACAGGTTAGTCTTCAATTATCGGTACATTCGTGCAATGTAAATATTTTTCTTTGCTCACAGAAATCTAGGTTGTTGGTGTGTGTCTAAATGTCTAAAACCACTACTGCTGCAGTACAGTGAGATTTCACTGAAGAATATTAGAGATGTGGATGGTAGTAACATTGATCATTTCTCAATATATTCTTCAATTTTAGAGAATCATCAAGAAAAGAACAATAAAATCCTTTATTTATATGAAAGCTGAGTGTTTTCTCCTATTGTAGCATGGACACACTGGGGTTGAAGTAATGCACTTTTATAGGTTTGTTATGTTACATCCAAAAGGATGTCTTATATGCTACTATACGCAATGACTGGAAATGTAATTTAAACTATTTGAAAAGGAACCAGGCTTGTTTTATGTTTAATAAAAGAAAACTTGTCTTGATAGCTAATCTGTTACTATGATTCATAGAGGTAAGTTGATGGCTCTATCTGCACTATGTTTATTTACCTCAGATTGATTGTCAGTTAGCTTGAGCTAGTTAAGAGGTTTGGAAAGGCGAGTGTCTGCGCTCCTTAAATGTTTGTTTCTGGATCCTGTACAGACAAAGTTGAAGACTTCAGCCATGTCTGTGCTAGGAAGTACTCTGCTGATACAGCTATCTCAGTATATCTGTACTTATGGCTTATACTGACAAAACTGAGGTTTTGCTGGTATAGCTTATTCCAACCACCCACCCCGAAGCAAAATAAATTATACCAACAAAAGGGCAGTTTTGCTGTTGTAACTGAATTTACACTAGGAGCTTGTGTTGGCACAGCTGTATTGGTCGCAATTTGTACTTCTTCAGACTCCAACTTCAGACTTCAGACATAGAGTTATGCCGGCAGAAGTCAGTAGTATAGACCTGGCAGTAAAAAGTTGGACTAATGCATTCTAGTTTGTGTTTGAAATGTAGAGGCATGTAGTTAAATGCAAAGATAAAATAGAAGCCTAGGTTAAATATGCATTTTATCAATTAAATGCTCAATTGCATTCTGACATCTACATATACAGTATAAAGGGCCTCATTTAAATAGTGTGAACAATTTACTGCACTAATACAGTGTCATTAAAGTTTTGACACAGGAAAGAATTGTCCTTATTACACCTCTATGTAGAACTTGGTCTGTTTTAATATTTTTAAGCACACACCTACTTGGTATTATGCTTTCCTTTAAAATGTGTTTAAAGAGGTCACATATTTATACAGTATATCAGTAGCAGACTTTCAGAGAGTATTGATCCACTGCATTGGAGAGTACATTAAGGAGCAATATTTTTGGAAATATTGCAAAAAAGCAGTCTTCATCTTCTGCAGTGAGTGGGCTGCCACATATGAATTCACAGCCAGATTTTCAAAGGCGCTCAGCACATTGGATACTGAGCTCTTTGACAATCTGATCATGAGGGTGTCAATGGGAGCTTCTAGGCACCAAACTGTTTGGAAAATCCGAACTGAAACCCTGGCTTCATGGAAGTCAATGGCAAAATGTGGATTACCTTAAATGGGACTGGAATTTCACCCCGACCATCTATTTGGTTACCTTGCTGTGAGGTGAGCTTTTATGGAAATCTGGTGTTTAGTGCTAGGGAAATCAGTCAAACAACTCTGACTCTTCTCTTTTGTTCTTTTCTTAAGTTTGGGGTGTATGGTGAGAAAACATTATTTGCCCTTTGGCATGAGGGAAGGGCATTAGCAGATCCATGTAGAAAATGAAAGAGCAATGAGTATTGATGAGATACTGCTGTAGCAGATCAAGAAGTGGTTCTCCTACAGACACTTCTGAAGTTTCAGAGAACTTTTGTCATGAAATGTATTAAATTTACTAATGGATTTCAAATGTTTATCTTTCTACAGAAAGAGGGAGGTTTAGTTTTCATTTTACATAGTCTTGCCAGCGTTAGAAACTGATATTTAAGTAAGTTTTCGACTATTTGAACTTTTAATTTATTTGGCAAAATGGAAGATTTTTGTTTTACACTCAATAACTGGATATGCACTAATTGACAGGATTGATTTAATGGAGCCTCCTTTAATGCCTGGTATTTTAGCCCCTTCTGACTTCTAGTCTGAAATTCAAATTAAAAGCAAAAATCAAAACCAGGGAAAGCAGCATCAGACAATATTGGCAGGATAAGCTTTGTATGTGGGTTAATTATCTTTCAAAAGTCTCTACTCAACTCAACATACAGTTTTATCTGTGTGTTCTTTTCATTCAAACATTTAACAGTTCAGTTATGCTTTTGTATTAGAATTCTCCCCAGCCACTTATTCCTGGGCAAAGTAGATTTTTAGCAAACATATTTAAAGACCCATCCAAAAAGATTTAGCTTAGCTTCTTTCTTCCAAAACAAGGGAATGACTAATCTAGCAGCGTGAGGTACAAGGGGAAACGTTTCTCCTTGAAAAACACTAAGAAGATTTCTTGCATAGAGGCTGAATGCTAGGGGCACTTTCACACTTTGCTGGACATGACTTATGATTGACAAAACCTAAAGATTTATAGAATAACTATCTGAAGGGAACTGCACTTTCATCTGATATTTATTATTTTTAGTGTACCTATTTCATGGTCCCTCTTAAGAGTTCAAGATCCACGTGAACTTACCATCTTGCAAATTCGGTGGCAAAGCAATTTTGGTGTAATTTAGGACCACAGGACTGGAAGGGTCCTCCTAAGTCATCAAATCAGTTCCCTGATATTGCAGGCAACCATGTCATATAATCCCATTCATAAATTTTTCAAACTGCATCTTCAAACTAATTACGTTTCTAGTCCCCACTGTTCTATTATTTGGCATCTTCAAATTTCCTTGCTACCCTTCAGCATAACTTTCAGCCTGGGTGTGACAGCACAATGGCTACACTAGTCTTCTTGACTGATCTCCTAGTAATGATATGCAAAGGACAAGTGTCTACACTGATTATTTTAAGTCTGTCAGCAGTCTTTGAAAGCACTGGCTAACGAGAGACGCTGAGACTTGCCGACTGTAAAAGTACAGTCTATAGTGTGTTAGCACAGGAATCTGGATTTTGGCAAGGATGAACCCCTGGTAATTAAAAAAGGGACCTCAGATTAAGAACATAAGAACAGCCATACTGGATCAGAGCAAAAGTCCATCTAGCCCAGTATCCTGTCTTCTGACAGTGGCCAATGCCAGGTGCCCCAGAGGGAATGAACAGAACAGGTAATCATCAAGTGATCCATCCCCTGTTGCCCGTTCCCAGTTTCTGCCATACAGAGGCTAGGGACACCATCCTTGCTAATAGCCATAGAGTCAGACCTATGCTCCATGAATTTATCCAGTTCATTTTTAAACCGTACTATAATCTTGGCCTTCACAACATCCTCTGGCAAGGAGTTCCACAAGTTGACTGTGCGTTGTGTGAAAAAATACTTTCTTTTGTTTTAAACCTGCTGCCTATTAATTTCATTTGGTGGCCCCTACTTCTTGTGTTATGAGAAGGAGTAAATAACACTTCCTTATTTACTTTCTCTACACCAGTAATGATTTTTATAGACCTCTATCATATCCCCCCTTCATCATCTCTTTTCCAAGCTGAAAAGTCCCAGTCTTATTAATCTCTCCTCATACGGAAGCTGTTCCATAACTGTAATAATTTTTGTTGCCCTTTTCTGAACCTTTTCTAATTCCAATATATCTTTTTTGCGATGGGACAAACACATCTGCATGCAGTATTCAAGATGTGCACATACCATGGATTTATATAATGGCAATATGCTATTTTCTGTCATACTATATATCCCTTTCTTAATGATTCTGTCCATGACACTCATTATTCACAATATCTGAATCCAAGACTTGGTCTCAGTGGGACTGCAGCAACCTAATATGTACTGCATTTTATTCTTTAAAATGTCTGTTTCCATAGTTAGTACTGTAACAGTTGCTGTGAGGCTCTGTGGACCTCTCAACATCAATAGGTGAAAGGTGACACTGCAGCAAGGCTGTACTTGGTTTAGGGGAAAATGTAACTTGTTTGTATTTTGTCCTCATCTTTAAGAGCTATACAACTCTACTCTTGACTCACCCACTCTTGTCCTCACATTGCTCCCCAACCTCTCTGCTCTGGCATGATGCTAGCCTTACCTGCCAGTTTGTCCTCTGCTCCTGCTTTCTTCTACAGCATCTCTTCTGTATAGAAGACCGTCTATGAAACAATCTGAAAGGCCAGAATCCTTTTCTCTTTCAGATCCCTCCTGAAGAGACACTTCTGCTGTGACTGCTACAAGAAACTGGCTAATCAGTGATGTCTAGTTTGAAGGGAAGTTGGTTTTAGCTGATAGTTTATTTTTATAAAAATAATTAGAATATTTTTAAGTTATTCAGCACAATCACATTGTGCACATAGTGAGTCTGTGTAAATGCACAACATTTTTATTGTTGCCCTTCTCCCTTGCCTTACCTCCTAATGCTTGTCACATTCTTTCAGTGCATCTTGTCCTAAATTAAGCTCTGAGCCTGAAAACACATATAGCCAGAGACTGTAAGCTCTTCAGAACAGAGACGGGGTCTTCCTATGTGTATGTACATCACCTAGCAAAAAGAGTCTGAATTTGTATTAGGAATTAGGGCCTTTGGACACTATTAAAATACAAATAATTAAGTAAATAATAAATGCTGCAATATAATTGTAATTGTTTATGCCTATATTGTTCACAGTCAGAGGTGGGTTAATATGGCAAAAAATATCTGTGAACATTCATTTCAATAAAAATGCGGACACCCTCCAGTGGTATTTACCATTTTCTCTAGTTACTTTCTGCAAACATGCATACGGACAAAATGTTGTTCATTAGAGTCTGCACAGAAAGAAACAGTGTTGGGAAAACTCAGGTATATCTGCATTCTTGCGAGTGTTCATGCCAGAAGTGCTCAGTGGCCATCATGAAAACTCAGTGGTCTGGGAATTACCCAACAGAAACAGTACCACGGGACTTAGGTGGTCAATAACACCACACAGATCTATTCATCCAGCTGTGAAATATGTTTGCATAAATTGTTTACTAATATTTTGGAATTCATTACTCTAAATTACTTAAACTATTCACAGATCATTTGTGAAGGAAAAGAAGAGCAATGTTTGTCTAATATTTTGTTTACAAAGAATTTGCTCAGCTCTATGAATAATAGGACAGTTTTATATGACCGTGTTAACCTAAACAGATTGGAGTTTTAGTTTTATCGATCATGGCTTAATTTGTGAACATTTCCTGTTCAGCTGAGAGATGAAAGAACCCCACTATGAAAGGAGAAGAGGCTTGAAAAAGAGTTTCTTAGTAGCTAATCAAATAACCAAGTAAGTGTCCCACCAGCTGTTAATGTGCTCTTTTACTGGTTTAGCCAGCCAGAAGACTGGTCTAGAGTGGGACAGTCATCCTGCAGGTAATTAATCCCCGTCTAGGGCTGGAGCAACTTGTAGTGGCTAGTGGAGTCTACTACAAACATTGAGGAAACAGGCTTATGGGTGGCTCTGCAACTTTAACCACAGTAGTTTAATTTTTTGGCTTCTAGAGGAAACGAACCTTTCCTTTCACATGAAGTGGTCAGCCTGCTATGCACACAGCATCGATGACCCTCCACCATTTAAGAACCTCCAAAGCCCAGATATATTTCCGTTTGGACTAGAACTGAAATTATTATGGCAATTTACAGAAATGCAGGAGTTGTGCATTGTTTGATACATTTTTTTGAGAACTGTTGTTAAAATATTGATTTTTCAGAAATTTCTTTCTCTAATTTCTTTACTAAACTATATTCCCTAGAACAGGGGTTCTCACCTTTTTTCTTTCTGAGCCCCCCACTCGCAACATACTATAAAAACTCCACAGTCCACCTGTGCCACAACAATTGTTGTTCTGTATATAAAAGCCAGTGCTGCCATTATGGAATAGCAAGCAGATTAGCTAGCAGGGCAGTTGCCCGAGGCCCCATACCACAGAGCACCCCACAAAGCTTCGTTGCTCAGGCTTCTGCTTCAGCCCCGGGTGGCAGAGCTCAAGCCTGAGACCCTGTGTGGCAGGGCTTAGACTGTCTGCCCTAGGCCTCACTGAGTCTAACACTGGTCCTGTTTGGCAGATCCTCTGAAACCTGCTCACGGCCCCCCAGGGGGCCCCAGGCCCCTGGTTGAGAACCACTGCTCTACAACTCCAACACCCTCCTTTGGTAAAATCGCTGTTTGTTTCTTTTCTCTCTCTTTGTTCTCTGTAGGGTTCTTTAAGCTCTTCAGTCAAGTTTACATTAGGCAAAAAATAAATTAAGACTCAGACAAAAATGTTACTATGGAAAAGCTCCACTAGACGGTTGTTATACTAATTTACTGGGTTGTTTTAATAGACATGTCTCTTTTGAAAGGACAAACTGATCTCACGCATTTCAGTATAAAATGATTTCAGTGTAAAATCCTTACTGTACTGAAATCAATGGCAAAACTCCTATAGACTTCAGTGGGGCTAGTCTCTTACCACAACCATGTAAAACCCACCAACAGAGCTCAGGGTAGCCCTATGGGAACTGCAATCCCACTCGACCTTGGTGCGCTCCAAAGAGAATGAGTGCTTTGTGCGTCCACAGTTTTCCTTTCACAAAAAGTAGGCTTCAAGCGTTCTATCTCATTGCCACCAATTTACAAGTGATTCCCATCAGCGAGTTATATTACATGTCACATGCTGTCTCAGCCTTGACATGAAAATCTGTGGTAATCAGCAAGAAAATATTTTTTTTTTAAAGTGATCATTTTTGAGAATGGGTTCCAAACCTTCTTATTACTTGAACAAAAATAATCTTACGTCACTTTGGGAGCCTCTTCTGTTCTGTCTTGCAATTATTGCCACACTCATGATATTTTTATAAATTACAGTTACTCCCCACAGAGCTTATCTATGTGTTCACTGGCTTCCATATAGCTGAACAATAGTCAGGACACAAATGGAAAACAAAGAGCCCAATGCAACCAAAGTATCATTTTCCAAACAATTACCCCAACCCTCAGTAAGACTCAGCTATTGCATATTAGACTTAAAGCAATTGCATCTTTAGTAGTAACGTATTATGTGACAGTATCTTTTATGATGGACACTAGGTGACAACACAGACTAGTGGAACAACAGGATTTTTATTTGGGGAGGTTATAGGGGCTATAGGTATTGTTGGAAAATAACAAGAACTGAGAACACTGATTTCTAATGGAAGGAGTGGCGCAGATGTGAGATGCAATAAGAAGATATGATATAGCAGGAAAAGTAAATGTTATGCAAATCAAGATCACCAGGCCTGGAAGATGATGAAATGAGCACTAGTTTGCATAATCAAAACAAAAAAAAAAACAGGGTGTTAAGGTAATAGACTTTAGATCCTTTCACCTCTTAGTTCAAATTCAGCCCAAGGGGGTAGTAAATATAAATGATTATGATCTGCTGGATGTTTGAATGCTTATATAAAATGAGTTGATAAACTCAGTTCAGTTCCCAGAGGATATGTCTACACGCAAGGAAAAACCCATGGCTGGCCTGTGTCAGCCAATTCAGGCTTGCAGGGCTTGGGCAGTGGGGCTGTGTAGACTTCTGGGCTCGGGTTGGAGCCCAAGCTTTGGGACTCTTCCACTTCACATGCCCTAAGAAGCCAAAGAATGCAAGACCATGGAGATTGCCCTATTCTCTCACTCTCTAAAGGTGGTGCCTCTAGGTGAGACTTGAGTCTCATTGAGATGGGATGAGGAAGCTTGTGCTGCCGCTGTCCATCCTGCATCTGTCAGGTGACCAGAGAATTTTCTCCTTCTAGCCTTTCAAACTAGCACTTTGCAGATAAACCACATCTAGACAAATTATTTAATTGAAAAACTAAATGGGATAACAATGATTTTCAGCATGAAGATTCCCTGCCCTTTTCATGGTCTTTCCTATGGCTGTACAACTGCAAGGTCCTCTTTATTTGTAGTGACTAGTAGCAAGAACTAATAATGGGTAAGAAGAAAAAAATGATTATTATAAAGGTTCTTAAAAGAGTTTTACTGTGAGTGTGAAGCATGACTAACATTTAATCTGGCATGTTAAAAAGATTTATTTTACTGATGCTTTTAGAGTATTCAGTAAACAAGAAAAAATATAATGGGTCAGTTTCTGTACACAGTTCAAATCTAGCCTGCAAATGCCCAACAGAGAATTCCCTTTCCGAAGGGGACCGGCCTGCTGATGCAAGCGGGTCAGAACTGGACCAGCCTACAGAATCAGAGAGTAGAGCTGGCTGGAAAATTTTAGTGGAACCTTTTTTTTTTCCCAACAGAAAATGCCGTTTTCATCAGAACATATTGGAATACCATGTCAATTTCTACAGCAATTCACATGGGGAAAAACTGAAATGAAAACTTTTCATTTTGGAACATTTTTGTTTAGGAAATTTTGAAATTTTGTTTTGGCATTTTGAAATCTTGTTTCAAATTTTTTTTTAAATATATTTTATGACATGACAGTGCATATTATGCACTGCTACTAGTGACGTGTCCCAAGATGACATAGTGTAATAATTGAAATAGTCACTTTTTTTATTTTTAAAGTCATTAAGGGCAGCTTCTACTTAGCTTAGAGCAGAGTGTTGTGTATGTGTGTGTGGGTGTGTGGTAACGAAGCATTTTGATACCTTCACACAATTTTTATGCTCCTAGTGATATTTTGAAATGAAATTTCTGAAATCTGAAATAAAAATTTGAAATCCCCGCTCCCATTTCCCCCAAACCAACATTTTTCAGAAATGTTGGTTTGTGGAAAATTTCATAAGTATTTTATTTTGATCCCAGATCAGAATGAAAAGAAGCTTCAACATGTCAACATTTCCCACAAACTGGAAATTCTGAGTTTTGATCAGTTTCCCCTCCTGGTTATGGTCCTCATCCCGCATCTCGCCAGAGAATCTTGCCAAACAGCAGCAAAGAGCTGACAGGTGAGCCTGTTTGTTTGAGTTACACTTCTGTAGTGTAATATTTTGCAAGTTTTATCGAAATATGTCATTGTACCACTGGGATTTAGCTTTGGGAGCACGTGGCTCCGTGGTATTAACGCTTTTATGTTTTAAGTGATGTATGCACAAAAATGTATGTAAGATTGAGTCCAGAGTTAACAAGGCAGGCAAAAATCTTCTTTCATGGTTCCATGCTATGCATCCGTTCAGTTTTGTACAGCCAGGTTAGTAAACACTACATTGAACTTGCTGGGATCTAAGCAAAACCTGGTGCAGTGGGATTTCCTGCTGCAAGATTAAAGACGTCATGATCTTTTATGTGGCAGCAGTAAGAAGGAAAAACTACAAAAAATGCAATCTTCTGGAAACAAAATATACTGTAAATCAGAAACATAAACTACAGTCTAACATCAAAGCAAAAAAAAGGCACAGGCTTCTAACAGAGAGATTTAGGGAGGGCAGTTATGAGACTAGCGTTTATAGATTTTAAACAGGACCAATAAATATGGCACCAAAGCAATTCAAGAGAAGTAAAAGGTCAGATGGGATAATGTCAGAAAGACATGTGTTATGTCTTATCAGTCAGAATCTCAGCACTCGAGCTGGGGCTGGTAGCATCATATATTATTCAAGTTGCCCAGCCGTGCTCTCTATAAACTCCTGTTTTCAGTTACTTACAATTTTGCCAAACTTTAACCATTTAGGCTGAAATTTTCCATGCTGGGTGTATGTCTCAGGCTGAATTTTATGGGAAATTTCAGCCAAAACAATTCTGCCATTTCTGAGAATAAGTCTTGGGGAAAATATGTTTTTTGGCCTATGTTAAAAATTCTGGCAACATTTTCTTGGTCAGCTGTAGTGCCCCCATGCTCTGGAACAGGGATTGGAAATATGGCTGGTGGGGTGGGCGGTCTTCATGTCAGGGATGTGCCTTTAGCCATCCCTGTGAAAATTTGCCTAAATTTAGTCAAGTTATAATCCTTTGAAAAATCACAGTTTGTACATATGCAGTAGAAACTTGCTAGAACTTTGTAGGTAAAATCTGTAAAATGGGACCAGTATCACCCCTCAAGCCCCAGGAGTGTTGTACAGATAAAATAATTGTTTGCGAAGCACTCAGATACAATTGTAATGACCCACGTAGAAAAGCCCAGGAGGAAGTTAATAATTACATCTTCAGAGTGAGGTCTGAACTATATATAAGCCACGGAGCCACACACTGAACCAGGAGAAAACAAAACATTAAATAGCTGCTCATTAATGCACACCATCCATCCTGTACACTTAATGGGGCAGAGGTCCTGGGGGAAGAATAGTATTTGCTCATGTAACGAAAGACTGTCATAATGCATATACATGGGAGGGTCAAATTAAGGTTGCACAGGCAACCTTAATTCTGGCATTTCTTAACTTTTGAGGGGTGTGTGGCATGTATAAAGGGTGGGAAATGTTGAAATGGGAGACAAAAATAGCTCAGAAAGGAGGACTTAGAAAATCTCCTCTCCTGTTAAATCTGGCTCATGAACCTGCTATATTTGCTTGAGGTTTATGTAACATACACTTGATGTAGTGGAGGAGGAGGCGCAATGCTCAGAGGTTGAATGTATTTGTATTCTCTTATGGTGTGTTCGCTAATGAAGGGAAGCAGTTGTGGCCAGATTATGTTGCTGGACTAATATGCTTTCCACTGTGCTTAATATGACAGCAAGACTGTTCCTTTCATAAGTAGGACAACACAGTACCAGGAATTAACAGAACAGACGTAGGGGGACAAATAAGTGAATTAGCATCAGTTTGTAGCTGACAAGCTCAGACAAAAGAAGTTTCAAAAAATCATCAGCAGTGGCAAAGCAGAGAAAACCACTCTAATCACTGTATAATCACTAAGAAAATTGCTTAGAAAGTTGACAGTCCCCAGTGCTGAATGATGACTATGGACAGAAAAATAATACAATAGAAAATGGGACATTGCAGAAGAAACGCTGTTGATCCTGCCTGTTGTGAACTGAACTGTGGAATAAGGTCAACAACCTCATGGTTAGTGATAAGTGGCAAGGCCGTGATGCACAGTTTATACAGAAACTGACTTTCCCCAAGGCTGAGGTGTTTGGATCTGAGATTTGTTTTGGTCCCATTTCTATAAGGAAAATATCTGTAGGAGCAGAGAAGCAAATAGTATAAAAGTCAAGATGTTTTGGAAGTAATTGACTGATCACTGAAATGTTCTTGCTGCTTCTGTTTGGAAGAAAAACATGACTCCTGCAGTTTTCTTGGAACTAGCTGCAGAAAGCAATTTGGAATGCCAAGGGCACTTAACCTAAAACTAGCTCCGGGGGCAATATAGTTGGGATATTATGTAAAAATCCTTATCAGCAGAAAATAATGATTGCATGGTATTGGGGCACTTGGCTATGCTGCCAAGTTCCTGATCAAATGAACTGATCATTAAAAATCCCCTGGTGTTTTTTTACAAGAAGCAAAGTGTTATCTCCTGGAATTCTGGGCAAATTCCAATTTGTCTACTAAATTATTGTTGCCAAATATTGTGATTTTTATCTTAAATCTCATGATATTTGCTGCTTTTCTTAAACTCCCATCTTCTGGAGTCATGTGATTGTATGAGACTCTCAGCTTACATTTTTTTTAAAAAAAAGATAAGTTTCTAGCCCTCATAGTTGTGGAGAAAAGCATGAAATCATGAGTTCTAAAGGCTCCAAAACCAGAAGGCAAATAAAATAATTCAATTTTTAAAAAAATCTCATTATTATACCAAATATTATGATTTTTAAGGTTCTGATTTTTGAGTGCTTTGGAGTTGGCAGTGCTGAAGTTATCTCTTCAATTTTAGCTGAATGTAACATATATAATTCTCTGTTTAATAGCTATAGTGTTCCACACGAAAGGCACCTGCATTCCTGTGGCATTCAGCATTCTTTTTGTACCTATTATATATAAAATATAAAATTACAAACAGACTGCTGAAAGTACACACACACACACACACACGCACACACACAACAGAGCATGTAGAGTAAGGGCCAGCTCTGTAAAGGTATTTAGGTGCCTAAAGATATAGACACACCTTAGTGGGATTTTCAAAAATGCCTTTGCTTCTAACTCTCTTTGGGCACTTAGGTACTTTGGAAGATCCCACTAGGTCAGGGGTTGGCAACCTTTCAGAAGCGGTGTGCCGAGTCTTCATGTATACACTCTAATTTAAGGCTTCGTGTGCCAGTAATACATTTGAACGTTTTTTAGAAGGCCTCTCTATAAGTCTATAATATATAACCAAACTAGTGTTATATGTAAAATAAACAAGGTTTTCAAATTTTTTCAGAAGCTTTATTTAAAATTAAATTAAAATGCAGATCTTATTAGTTTAGTGTGATCCTTGCCCTTGCTTTTCCTTGCTGAGTTTTCCAATGTCTGGCATGTATTTTGATACTTTAAGCTGCACGCAGACTTCTGAGTTATAAGTTGATAACCGGCTGGCAGGAGGTCAGCGGCTGGAACCCCAGATCAGCAGCTGAGGTGAGTAGAGCTGGCGGCTGGTAGTGCTGAGCAGGGCCGGAAGCCTGGACCCTGTCTGGCAGGGGGCCTGCGCTGGAACTCCAACTGGAAACAAGGTGAGTGGGGCTGCAGAGGGGACCCTGGCTGTCGGGACCAGCAGCCAGAACCCCAGAGCAGTGGCAGGCTGAGTTACTCAGCCCGCCGCTGCTCTGGGGTTTCAGCTGCCAGCTCCTGCCAGCTGGGGTCTCAGCCCGCCGCCAGCCTGGGGTTCCTTCCCCAAGGCCAGCAGTGGGTGCTGAGTGGGACCCCAGCTGGCAAGGAGCCAGCAGTGGGAACTCCAGAGTGGTGGCGAGCTGAGCTGCTCAACCCGCCGCCCCTCTCGGTTTTCCACCATGGGTTCCTGCCAGCTGGGGTCTCAGCCCACTGCCAGCCTGGGGTTCTGTCCCCCAGGCCAGCAGCGGGTGCTGAGTGGGACTGGCAGCGGGACCCCAGCTGGCAAGGGGCCAGCAATGGGAATCCCAGAGTGGCAGCGGGCTGAGCGGCTCAGCCCACCCTGCGAACCATCAAAAATTGACTCGTGCCGTATGTTGCCGACCCCTGTACAAGGCATTTCTTTGTATCTTTAGGTGCCTAAATACCTTCACAAGGCTGTTTGGGACAGATATTTAGAAATTTAGTCCCATTCACCTAAACAGGCATGTCCATTGATGTCATAACATAGGTAATAATTTTAGGTGGAAGGTGAAGTTTCTCATGTACGTTATACAGCTAAAATAACATTGCCTCTTTGGCCCAAGGAGATAGCAAATATTTGGTGCTTTACAGCGTTGTTTCTGTTAGGATGAGAAATTGATGATCCAAGTCAGGTACCTTCTTGGTGCAATCTTGTTTATTTACAAAGCAGCAGCAGACAGTTTCCTTGCTTGGGAATCCCCACACTCTGTCTCTGTTCCCTCACAGGTTCATGGACACAACTGCTTCTTGGGGCTTTCCAGTGGATTTTTCCTGGCTTTAATCCACAGGCTGCAGCACACACAGCCCTTGTGTTTGCAATCAGGGAAACTCCTCAGCCCAAGTGTTCCAGCTCTGATCTGCCATTTGCCTTGGAAGTCCCTCCAAGCTGTCTCTACTGCAGAAAGGGGCTGAACTGCACTTTCCATTGTGGCTGAAAGAGAGCTTGCTCATCAGTTGACTTGAACTAGGTCTGCAATTGTCTTTGGATCAGAGACTCACCTCATGGCAGCCATCAGCATCTTTCAACATAACAGTTTAATGTTACCGTTCTGTTAGCTTGGCTGTAGGAGATATCAGTGATAAAATCCAGTAACCAACTAGCTATTGGCCAAACCAGAAATCCAAGAGAGTCTCTCTCAGCAACTCCTTGTATCTGTGAGCTACAATAGAAACTTGGCTTCTGACTGGCTGTCTCAGTATTCCTCCAGTACCAATCTCCATAGTACTATATGTAGGCACATAAAAGCCACCACCTCTAGGGTTAAGACATACACCAACCTCACCTCTGCCAGTGGCCATTGCTGTTGTTGCTAACAAAGAGACTGCTGGGAAACATTGCAGTATCAAATAGTACTCAGAGTGCCTGCTTTCATATGTTGTGTGAACTAGAAAAGAGAACACTGGGGGATACCTTGGCCATGGAGATGTCAATAAAGAAAGACACTCGTTTGAATATTTACACAAATGCTAGTGCATTATAGAGTCCTGATGATGCAGTGTGCACCAGCCTAGCTGAAAATTTACCTCCTGCTGCAATTGACACATGACAGGGAGGGTGACAATATGTCAGACCCTTAAAAAAAACAGACTGGAGTGGGAAGAAGAGAGTAAACGATTGCCAAGAGAAGGGCATTGCTCATTTCCTTTCACCATCATTTTTGAAAAAGCATGTGGCAATATAGTTTCAATTACTTTTTTAGATTTATATTAAAAATGCCTGTCCCCTGAAAAAATGGCAAAATATTGTGCTCAGTCTAACCTTGAGCATTCTGTCCTTGAAGAGCAATGATTTTGCACAATAACCTTGAACTTAAGTCAGTATATTCTCTGAGTTAAACAAGATAGCATTTGAGCCAGACAGCTTCTTGAACTACAGTAATATATTTAAAACCTTTTGTATTTGTATTCCCCTGGATTTCCAGGGAATTATGGCATAGCAACACCAAACGTCATACCAAGCTCTTTGTGTGCCTGTCTGCCTGCTGCTTGTTCACAAATTATTTACTGAACCAAATAATGCCCTGACTTCCCTTTAGCAATATAACAATGTCTGTTAATATTTGTTACTTCCATTCTTACATCATTTGTCTTCATAACTTCATGTACTTTCTGCATATCTATGTGCATCATTTGTCTGTATTGAATTAAAATTGGATGGGTTTAAGAAAAGACGTGGACGTTAAATTAATGAATGAACCCATTGATTCTAATAAGTATCAGTATCTGCTGATACACAGTGTGATATGCATTATGAGTGCTGGCACTTGTGACGCTGGGATGTGCAGTGAAACAAGGAGACCAATGAAATTCAGTTGTTTAAGGGAAGTTTCTAATATGGGATAGCAGAGTTGCACTCCCTGTCCCTAGAAACCATTTTGGGACTTAAGACAGGGCTTTGCATAATACAAGTACTTGTACAGGCTTCATTGTTCAAGAGCCGGAATAATAATACAAACTTAAAATATAAAAAAGAACATTTAAAATGGAGTTTGAAACACAGTGTTTGGTTTATATCTTGTACAGTATACTGTGGTACACACGACATTTCAGGGTGTGGGAGGGAATAGGGGGACAATATTATCTATTAGTAAGGCTATGATTTTGGCACAGGTATTTTTATTAAAAGTCATGGACAGGATGCAGGCAACAAACAGCACAGCATGGATTTACTGAAGCCAGAGCCGGAACCCCTGAAGCTGTGCTGCTGGAGCACTTCAATGTAGACACTGAAGCCCAAGCCCCACCGCCCAGGACTGACTTACTGGAATTTTCAAGAAGTCATGGAGGTCTTATAAAAAATCACAAATTCTGTGACCTCCATGACAGATTCATAGCCTGAGTCTTGGCTGCTGTCCAAAACTCCACTATGATCAATGGGCGTCATTCAAACACCAGTGAACTCAATTGAAAGACTTTCCATGGGAAATTTGTGCCTTGACGTCAATGGACTTTAGATCAGACCCAATAGCATCCTCAAGCTTTCACCAGCTACAGGTGGTCTGTCACCCAGGACCTGCACGGAGGGCAGATTTAGATAAACACAGGCCCTGATCCAAAATCCACTGACTTCTGTGAGTTTTGGGTCAGGTCCATAATTGGAGAAATTAATTCGTGGTAGTCTATTTAAATCAATGGAGTTACCC
This sequence comes from Chelonoidis abingdonii, assembly GCF_003597395.2. NCBI lineage: Eukaryota > Metazoa > Chordata > Testudines > Testudinidae > Chelonoidis > Chelonoidis abingdonii. Next base: position 255,622,134 of record NC_133769.1, read on the forward strand.
CAGGAATTAGTTTGGTCCATTGACTAATATAATATTTTTCTTCAGTAATCAAGTGGCATCAAGTCAATTACACCTCTATCTCGATATAACGATGTCCTTGGGAGCCAAAAATTCTTAACGTTATAGGTGAAACTATGTATATTGAACTTGCTTTGATCCGCCAGAGTGCACAGCCCCGCTTCCCCCCGAGCACTGCTTTATCGTATTTTATTCAAATTAATGTAATGTCAAGACATTATATCGAGGTAGCAGTGTTCTTAGGCTCCAGAGGGCATTCCATGCCAAACTGTAACAATGTTATGGTATGGCAACTTTTGTCTTTTCCACAATTTCCCTTTAAAATAATAAAGGTCTAAGAACCATAGATCAGCTGGTGTAAACTCATTTAGTTTACACCAAAGGAGGATCTGGCTGTAGAAAAATGACAGAAACATTATGCCAGGGTCTATGTTTTAATTATTATATCTCATATAACAAGATTTCTAATTCTACATGAATTGCTGACACACAATAGTGAGGTATATTTGTGGAAATATTTGTGAAAATTTAAAAAAAATGCTGCAATGTGTCCAGAAAATATACCATACTGAAGGCACAAGTGTACATTCGGTGTTGACTGGTTGTAAATGGAAAAGATTATACAAAACCGCAAAGGAGCAAACTAACACATAACAGCTGTTAAGTACAGTACAGAAGAGAGACTGTTGCATACAGAAAGAATTCCCTTATTGAATAATTCAGTAGGTTTTAATCAGAGCCTTGAAAACTTGACAAGAAAATGCATATTAAATGCTGTTATACTGAGAATAACGCTGATTATGAACTCACTTTAAAAAAGGGTAGCGCACAGCATACTGATGAACCAAATAGTTCTTTTGCTAGTAACATAGCTCAATTCATTGTGTTTGATTGCACATATGGTCCTAATATAAATTGAATGTTTCATTTGTTTATAACAATATTTCTTCACCTTGTTTTAGATTCTGTATATTATACATTGGAATTTCCTACTCAGACTTGAGTATTTCCTTCCAGACATTTTTATCTAGTCATTTCTCCATAAAGTTAGGGGCTGGCATTATTGCGCAGACTGACATGCCTATTTTACAGTATGATTGCAAAGAAATATCTGGTGTGATCTGGATCAGCAGGTAGTAGTAGCAGTATACATTGCAAATCGCTTACACTCCTCTGCTTTTGGAATTAAGATTTCAAATTGAAAATGCATTATTACTTACATAGTACTAAAGGAGTGCATGACACAGCAACATCAGGAAGAAGGAATTTGAGAAGCTGGAGAAGTACCAGGGCCTGAAAGAGGAACTTGAGAGGATGTGGAAAGTGAAGGCCAAAATGGTCCCAGTGGTGGTAGGAGCACTCGGGGCTGTGACTCCTAAGCTGGGTGAGTGGCTCCAACAGATCCCAGGAACAACATCAGAGCTCTCTGTCCAGAAGAGTGCGGTGCTAGGAACAGCTAAGATACTGCGCAGAACCCTCAAACTCCCAGGCCTCTGGTAGAGGACCCGAGGTTGAGGAAGACACATACCACCCATAGAGTGAGAGGGGATTTTTTTTTTTAATATATGGTGACAAAGTCCCTATTCTGAGGAGTTTGTAATCTAAGGCAATAGTTTTCAATGGGATTCCTCACTGAGTAACTTTATTCATACAGATAATTGTTAAAGGTTCAAATTTGATCTCTTTTAGCCTTTTTTTGGACATGTCCTAATAGCTGGTATGCATCCTTTTTATAAGCCTGGTTATTTAAACAAATCTATCACTGCTATGTGGGAGGCTGTGTTGAATTAATTTGCACTTAACTAGAAATGTCTATAGCCATCCTCAAAGTGCTATAGAAACAATTAAATCACAATGTTTAGATTCCACAGAAAGTGAACCTGGAGATATAATTAGATTCCAGGATTGTCACTGTTCTGTGCGTGTCACTCTGAAGCCTGGAATGTCTGTTGAGTCACATGAAGTGATGGAAACAGCTACATGCGTTGCTGAGAGCTTTGTTTTATTCTGAATGTCACCAGGTTACTCATCACTGGGTTTCGCTGTGGTTTATGAGCCGATTTTAAAGTGCATAAATCATTTTTGGCTTTTTCTTACACACCTGTGAAAGCATGGGCACAGCTCCCAGTATACAAGTGTTAGCTGCTCAGGTAGACGATTAGCTCCCTAGCTAATATGCCACCTGAGAGTGGACAGATTTCTTTTTTGTGTATTACCGGTGGCAATTATTAATCCTTATGCTATGCCACAGCTGGTTTTTAGGTGCTCATTGCCACTGCACATACATGAAATATAGGGGACTGTCCCGTGCAGGGCTCTGTATGATCCACAGCTTTGTTGGCCCCTGGGTGCAATGTGTGGGGGTGCAGTGATATGGCCATTTCTATGGGGTGCAGGGCCATTCCCCCTCTGCCCTGGGTGAGGGTGGGTGGGGCACAAGGCCATTGGACCCAGGCAGTGGGGGGGGGGGGAGGAGGTGAGGAGAGGTGGGTGACTCAGGGCCATTGCGCTCTACATGGTGTGAGAGGTTTGGGGTGCCGGGCCATTACCCCTCTGCAGTGCGTGAGGGCGGGTGTGGTCCAGGGCCATTGCGGCTGGGGTGAAGAGCCAATGCCACCCAGCATGATGTGGGGAGAGGGGGTGCAGTGTGATGAGTATGGGGCTCAGGGCATATGCCTCAGGGCAGGGTGAAAGGCATGGAACAATTGCCCCTGGGAGCAGGGTGAGCCATTGGGGCCATTGCCCCTGGGGGCAGGGTGAGGGACACATTGTCCCAGGTGTGGTGTGAGGGATCAGGGCCATGGCCTCTGGCAGTGTGAGGGGTTGCTTGGAGCAGGCCCATTGCCTCAGGGGTGCTGTGCTGCGCATATCCCAGCAGATCGGTGACCCTCAGCTGTGCAGGGGCCACTGCCAGTGGTGCCTCTCGGCCCGTGCCTAGCAGGGGTGCTGTGCCGGGGAGAGGCGCTAACTGAACCGCTGCCGGGGATACGGCCTGGGATCCAGACCAGCCCTGTCCATGCTGTGCTGTCTCCTGAGCCTCCGCCTCTTGTCTGTTCCCTGCAGGTGGAAGAGCTGTGCTGCCTCCCTCACCAGCTGTCACCTGTCAAGATGGTGCTATCGGCCTGCCGGGGGGTGCTGCCCCTGGCTGCCCTAGCACTGCTCCTGCTCGTCTGCTTGGCTCCCGGTGAGTATGCGGCACACCTGGTGCTGTAAGGAACACTCTGTACCATGCAGGCGGGAACCAAGGGGACAGAGAGGTGGGTGGGGATATTGGAATGATCCCTGGACACCCAGCAATGGGCGCTTGTGCCTGGAGAAAGGCTGCTCAGTGGGAAGGGGGCTAGAGGGAGACCCAGTAACCCCACTCTTTTGAATTCTCCTGTTATTAAAGCCTCTCTCTGGGGTTAAAGGATTCCCTTTGTGTATTGCAGTGTCACACACTGTACTGGATCCTGACCTCCAACTTTGGGGGAGTTCATGACCAAGCCCACCTCCCAGTTACCATCTCAGCGGGAAAGAATAATTATGAAAGCTCTCATTCCGGTTACTCAGGGCCCACTGGGAAGTGAATGGTTTTATAGATAACACACACTTTATAGACTCAGAGACTTTAAGACCAGAAGGGACAATCATGATCAACATGTCTGATCTCCTCCACATTGCAGGCCACAGAACCTCACCCACCCACTCCTATAACAGATCCCTAACCTATGTCTGAGATATTGAAGTCCTCAAATTGTGGTTTAAAGACTTCAAGTTATAGAGAATCCACCATTTACACCAGTTTAAACCTGAAAGTGACACGTGCCTCATGCTGCAGATGAAGGCAAAAAAAACCCCAGAGGCTCTGACAGTCTCACCCAGGGGAAAATTCCTCTCATTTTGCAGTATTCAGCACTAAAAAATGATGAAATCTAGAAGAGCTCTGCTGTAATTGAAACTAAGCAGAGAAAAAAAATGGGAGAGTACTGTAATTTTTTTCTCTTTCACTTTGAAAAAAAAATCTAGTTCCACCCACACTTATTCATTGGCACAACCATTTGTTCTAAGACTTACACTTTCTATAAAAAATTGTCCTTATGTTCAGTGAGATATGTTAGATGACAGGGACAGTATTCATTTTAGGAAAGTTGTACAGTAAAAGCTTTGTTATCTGGCATGTTGAGGGAATGGGGGGTGCTGGTTAGTAGAATATTCCAGAGGGAGAGAGTTTGGGTGTGGGAGGAGGTTTAGGTGTGGAGGGTGGCTCAGGGTAGGGGGTTGGGGCACAAGAGGGGTTTTGGGGTGCCAGATCCAGGCGGTACTCACCTTGGGTGACTCCCCACAAGTGGCGACATGTCCCTGCTGCTCCTAGATGAAGGTGCAGCCAGGTGATTCTGCATGTTGTCTCCACCTGCAGGCGCCATCCCTGTAGCTCCAATTGGCCATGATTCCTGGCCAATGGGAGCTGCAAAGCCAGCGTTCGGGGAAGGGTGGAGCGGAGGCAGCAAATGGAGCCCCTCGGGCCATTCCTCTGCCTAGGAGCAACAGGGACATGTTGCTGCTTCTGGGGAGCCACACGGAGCCAGGTAGGGAGCCTGCCGCTCCCATGCCAACTGGACTTTTAATTTGTATTGGGAAATATCAGAAAGGCCATTTTCTAGAGCTTTGGTAAAGTGCTGGATAACACAGTCTTTACTGTGCTAAAAGAGTCTAAAGGTTCAAGGATCAAGACTGGGTCTGTTTGGAAAAAATTTTCCTATCAGCTTATTTAAAATTAACAAGTTTGGGAACTGGGCATTCCAGTTATGCAAGCTGGGAATCAGATGTGCTAAAGGAAACATGTAAAATTACTCAGACCCATAAGCTAGCTAAATGTTCTCTTTGTACTGCCAAACTAGGAAATAAAAAATGAACAATGCAAATGCTTGGTAAGTTTTGCTGTGCTGAAGTGCCACTGGATTATGGAAAGTTTAAAAGTCTTAGTTAAAAGGTGGACAAAAATAGACTAGTCAATGGATTTTGTTGTCATATTTATATACTGCCTGGCAGCTCAGTGATGACAACTCTCCTAAATATAAGGGCCAATTCTGCAGCTTTTACCCAGCCCGTTGCAGTCAATAGGAACTCTGATTGAGTGGGGACTGTAGGATCAAGTCCATAAAACATAATTTTAAAAAAATGCTTAGAAAAAATAACCCAATAAGTGCATGGAGTGACATTTTCCAATATTACAATCGTATTTGCATAAATTAAATACTGCAGCCTGTTTCTTTTTTGCTTTTAAACAGAGAAGGTTTTTCCCCAACAATTACATCATTATGGACAGGCTATAAAACAGTGGTGAATGCCACTGCGTATTAAAAGGCAGGATATTAAAATACGCTGGGGTGTGAATACACCTGTATTTTTGACTCAGAGGCATACAGTTCCTACAGAAAAATTGTTTTAGCAAGATTACAGTTCTGAAATGCTAAAAGGAAAATTGTACCAAGTCTGCTTGCTAATATGCTTTTTATTCCGTGACAGAATGTCTCATGATTATCACAGCCACACGGACGTTACATCCTGGTACTGACAGCAGGAAGAAGTCTTGATCTGTTAAAAAGTAGACCAGTTGCATGAGATAAGGACATAATAGGTTTCGATGTCAAGTGCCCTTGTTAAAAGATGTTTGAAGGCCTTCTCAGAGCATGTGTTTTACTTGAGTGTCAGACCTGGAGCTAGGACAGATACTAGTGCTTTGTTATATATTCAGGAATTATGCCTTTTGTATTTTTTTCAAGTTTTACTTCCTCTTGTCCAAGATGCCTAGTTAAAGAGTGTACTTAATCTTTATTTTTATTCACCTAGATGGTTCAAGAGGGAATAAACTTAAGCTGATGCTTCAAAAACACAAAGGTAAAACCTCCTAAACAAACTGCAAATTTCCTCACCGCTTGTGTGGGTTGGGATTTCTTTGCAAAAGAAAAGTTCTTCAACTGTTGTCCCTTCTTTGATAAATCTCACATAGCACAGAAGCTCAGCCGTATTGGCTGTCTCTGTGACTCGTCTTAACCTGTTCTGTCAACTGGTCCTGGACATTTTCTGCAAGGTCATCAAGGCATCAGCGGACAGTTTTATTTGGCATAAGAATGGTTTTCAGTGCCATGGCTCTTTATTTCCCAGTCATAATTCTACGCCAGTCTATTGCTGCTGAAATTAGAAGGCTCTTATCAATGGTGCATGTTCGTTTGCATTTTGCACTTTGTATGGCCCCAACATAAGCTGCTTCTAAGGCCTTTTAACGAACAGTTGCTGCTTTGGACGTGACTTTATTTATTTTTTTGCCACTTTAATTCTTTCTTTTCTGAAGGGAAAAATCACAGCTTTCTTATGAATTTTGGCTCTATGGTGTCTGTATGTCTCTGTAGTTTCCCCGGCCTCAGTCTTTCATTTACTAACACTAAATGATACATTGGGGCTGTGAACTTTCTGCAGTAACATGAAAAGCAAACATAATATAACTATCATCCTATTGTCTACACCTCTTCCTTTCCTGTTTAACTTTATTAAAAACCATCATCTTCTTCAGCTATATGTTAACTACACACAGGCTTGGTAACAATTGTTCCAGAATGAAGATTGGATTCTCCTGTCACTCCCTCAGCACCCTTCCCCAGCTTCTAGTGCTGCCTGGACTGGAAGCTTCTCTGTCCCTTTGCTTCAGCGGGGTGCTTTCAGCTGAGGCCAAGTCTACACTACGCAATAATATCGAATTAGCTAAAATTGGTTTAATAAAACTGATATTATAAATTCGATTTCACGCGGCCACACTAGGCACAGTAATTCGGCGTTGTGCGTCCATGGTCCGAGGCTAGCGTTGATTTCTGAAGCATTGCATTGTGGGTAGCTATTCCGTAGCTATCCCATAGT